>NC_050084.1:2856489-3156489 GCF_009764565.3 Dermochelys coriacea | reverse complement strand
CAGGAAGAAACCTTCTCCTGGAAGGAATGCAGCCCTGCAAGGAGCGGTGACCTCATGGTTGAGATATCTTCAGCTAGTCCAAATATTACAACAAGGAAGCCAACATAGAAGAATGCACTATCCAATGCTTCCTGAGGAAGAGGCATTCCTCCTCAGTTTAACAGTATCACTTAAAGACTGGAGAAGTCTTATAATCCTGTCGAGTCCGTCAGCATGAACAATTGTTATTTTTGTTTCTACCACCCCACCCTTCACCTGTATGGAAATCACACAAACGTTTCAAAGTCAGGACACAGGGAGGCTACGTCTACACAAGCAGTTTCGTTGGTATAACTTATGTCACTCAGGGGTGTGAACCCTTCTTTCCCCCAGCGACATATGGTACACAAACAGAAGTGCCAGTGCGGACAGCTCTATGTCAGCAGGAGACGCTCTCCCCCAACATAGCTACTGCCGCTTGTTGAGGTGGTTTAATTATGTCTACGGGAAAGCTCTCTATACAGGAGAGCTTACAACAGCGAGCCTGCATCGGTACAGCTGTGCCACTGTAAAGTCTCTAGTCTAGACATGGCCTGAGGAAACCCAAGAAAGTGAAGGAGACTGTCCTCATCTAGCATCTAATGATTCCATCAATGTAATCTGTAACAAGGACTGAAGCTACTCCCGGAGTTACAAAAGCCCAAATTCACACAGTAACTACCTCAGTGCCTCTATAATAGAAGTGGGGTCTCATTCAGATGGAAATTAGGATAATAGAGGGCCTGATTCAAAGCCCATTAAAGTCAACTGGAGTCTTTCCTCAGACTTCAGAGGACTATGGGTCAGGCCCATGATGAGAAGAACAAAATTAACTGAATGTATAGAACACAAATGGTAGTTTCATCATGAGCTTAGGTCTCAAGTGAAAATGCACTTGGAGATGCCAGCCGAGGCCCTAATGGAGTTTTGTTCGCAGTATCAAACCAGCACAGATTTCCATGCATTGGTGCAAAAGGGATTCCTTACTCAGGAGGTAGGCAAGAACAGGGGATGCATCTGTGAAGTGTGTTGGGTAGATATGCGAGGAGGAAAGTTGCACAGCCCTTAATTACACATACCTAGCCTTAGCCAGCACTCCCAGCCACTCACTTCCAAAGCATGTACAATTCACCTCCAAAACCTGCTCCACAAAAATGAAAAGAGTGACAGGAATGTACCTCCTAGTTTTTCTGTGATATGAGTCTCCTGCACTGAGAGAATCAAGCTACTGGCACTGGATCTCACCACAGCAGGTTCAGCCTCGGTCCTATAAAACAGGCCCCAAAGCTCTAACACCTGCTGGTTATTCACCCAAAGAATAGCTAAGACCCTTCTCAAGGTTGCATTATCCTAACTAGGGTTGACAGCTGTCTAATCAAACACCCTTGCCCCCCCTTTGTCCGGCCCCTTTCCTGGGGCCCCACCCCGCCCCTTCTCTGAGGCCCCGCCCCACTCACTCCATCCCCCTCCCTCCATCGCTTGCTCTCCTCCACCCTCACTCACTTTCACCAGGCTGGGGCAGGGGTTTGGGGTGCAGGCTCTGGGCTGGGGCTGAGGGGTTCGGCATGTGAGAGGGGGCTCCAGGCTGAGCCTGGGGCAGGGGATTGGGGTGCAGGAGACGGTGCTGGGTGCAACCTCTGAGAGGGGGTTGGGATGCAGGAGGGGGCTCAGGGTTGTGGAAGGGGGTGCTGGCTCTGGTCAGGTGGTGCGGGCTCTGGCCTGGTGGCTCTTACCTCGGGAGACTCCCTGCCTGCTCTGGCCCCACGCCGCTCCCAGAAGCGGCCAGCACATCTCTGTGGCCCCTGGGGGAGCCAGCGGTCTCCATGTGCTGCCTGTGCAGTGACTCCACAACTCCCATTGGCCATGAACTGCGGCCAATAGGAGCTGCAGGGGTGGAGCCTGCCTTAGCCCCGCTGCAGGGGAGCCGCCCAAAGTAAACGGGGCCAGGTGGCTCCGCATGCTGCCCCCTCCGCACACCACTCCTGGAAATGGCCAGCACGTCTTTGTGGCCCCTGCGGGGGAGGTGTCAGGGGGCTCCACGCACTGTCCCTGCCTGCAGACATTCTGCCCCCGCAGTGCCCATTGGCCACAGTTCCCAATGCTGCAAAGTCGGTGCTTGGGGTGGGGGCAGTGCGTGGAGACCCCTGCACCCCCCACCCCCAGGGGCTGCAGGGACATGCCAGCCGCTTCCGGGAGTGGTGAAGGGCCAGGGCAGGCAGGGAGCCTGCCTTAGCCTCACTGCGCTGCCAGACTTTTAGCGCCTAAAATCTTCCCATTTGGCTACAGTAGTCCCTGGTAGATCGAGCCCAATTCCAGGAACCTTCTGTTGAAAGTGAGAGGATTGGCAACCCTAACTAACCCTAATCTAGTGCGATTTACAGCAGTGCAGTGATCTCGGTGTACAAAAAAATCACTCACAGTGAACCCTATTGCCGGAGCTCATTTTGTCAGTTCCATGTCTGGAGTAATTCCTGGCTGGATAAAGAATTATTTCTGTAAGCTTTATAAGGTCCGAGCCTTTCTTTTGCACCTATGGCATTAACAGGCAAAAATGACAGGCATTTCTCTGAACTGGGCCACTCGCTGGTTTTATTTGTTTGTTCCAGAACATTTCCTGCCTACACGCCTGTCAAAATGAGATACAGAAAGTCCTGTAAATGGGCCAGGAGATCTCACTCTCTCTGCTTTCTGCAGACTCATCATCTGCACCGTGGAGCCGGCCACAGAGTCACTAGCAATTCCCATTACCTTCAGCAACTGGGGAAAAGAGGCAGTGATGGAGGGAATGAGCAAAACCAAAACTTTCCTCACTCATCCAGGGGCGGGAATTGAAATTTGCTTCTGAATTAAAGCACTCTCAAAGATTGGCTGTTTGGATTTGCTATTCTGTTTTGGCCCTTCAGAGCGGTGGGTTTGAACTGCAAATTCTGATCTGAACCTAATTTCAGGGTTTCTTTTAGTCTCATCCTGAAGAGATTTAAACAGAGATTTTGCTTAAATCAAACAATCATTTTATGCCCTCAGCAAAACCCATTTTGAATCGACCCTTTTCTCAGTTTTTACAGAACCATTTGAAAGAGACAAAGGAAAGATGGAACCACAAGACAAGAAAGGAAGGAAGATTAGGGTGGCCCGTTAGAAAGCTGCATTCAAAATCCAAGGAAGCTGTATGAATGATTTAGTTGCTGCTGCTGTAGCCAGGGTGGTCGCTGGCCTTCTAAAATGCAATATCCTTTGGGATGAGGGTTCAAAAGGGGTCCAGTGGAACAGTTAAAGGTCAGCATGACCATATATTTCAAGTAGTCAGTCTGCAAGAATGCGACTGGGATAGAGGTTTGTAATGGAAGAAATTTAGTAACAGGACTTTTATTGGAGGTGTTAAGCCTCCTTAGGAAAAGCAAGCACTGCACGCAGTTATGAATACAATCTCTGCAATGGGATTACCAACTGACCGATGTGACATGAGCCACCTCAACAATGCTCAGTAGTCAAGAGAAGCTAAAATACAGACCTAAAGCTTGTAGTGCAGCAGGAGACATATCTCTGCAGTGTGTTTTCTCATGGAAAGTGCTTGTGCTGCTGGTCCTGAGCCTCCCATCTTTCAGAGAAAGGCTCGCCTCAGCTTTGGGGAGCCAAATGAGGGCTCTTTTTAAGATGTGCCCCAGGGAGACTGCTCAAAGAAAGCATCTGATTTTAAGTGAGGTAATGTTTCTACTTAGTTTTTCAGCTGGTGAGACTGGACAAGGATTTGTTTTAAGGCAACTGTCTGTTAGATGGGTTAGAACCCAGGGCAGGATCTTCATGGGTTGTAGCTCTTTGCCCAGTAGATGATCCTCCCTGTTGAAAACACAACCTACTCATTTGAACCCTCATTAATGCAGGGCAGAAGTTAATATAATATAATATAATAATAATATAATATAATGTAAAATATTCACAACAGCACCAGCTTTAATAATGCTGATAGAACAGCTGTCCTCATGTTTCTGGAAAATATAATTATGCAGATGAACAGTAAACAGAACACCTGCATTGGGGGTCACAAGGAGCACTGCAAATAAAGATACTGAAACCAAATCCATACAGACTGTGTGAATTCAGTTACTGATGGTCCTTATGGTGCAATGGGTAGGCAAACAATCTAATTCCACTTTACCTATAGCTGTCAAACGGGAGCTCTAGTAGATATCTGACCTGGCATTAGATGGATAAAGGATTCCTTCAGCTACTGACAACTATTAGTTAACAAACACTTCCCATCTATGACAGTGTGGGAAGGAACAGCAATCCAAAAAGAAAAGGGGGTGAAACATACCATAACCCCTTCAGACCAGCCAAACTTCATAGGATCATGCCAGTAGGCTGCCAAGAATCACAAAGTTGGAAGGGACCCCAGGAGGTCATCTAGTCCAACCCCTGCTCAAAGCAGGACCAATATCCAATTTTTGCCCCAAATCCCTAAATGGCCTCCTCAAGGATTGAACTCACAACCCTGGGTTTAGCAGGCCAATGCTCAAACCACTGAGCTATCCCTCCTCCTCCATGAACAGTGTGTGAGATTAAAATGCAGTTCTAACTAGAAAGACCCAATGCCAGAAGCACCTTCCTGGAGACTGTTGGGACCAATTCATTCATCCTCAGCTGCTTATGGGAAAAAGGAAGTGGTAATATCACAGTCTCCTCAGTGCAGACTCTAGCCAACTGAATGGAATGCTGCCTGCCCATAGTGTGCCCATAGAAACAGTAATATTCTGTTACTTGTAACACTGGAAAATTCTTTACAGAAGTTACAAGTGTCAAAAAAGGATCATATGGGATAAACTGAGTCCTGCCTGTCTTTCCCCATTGACCTATTGCCTGTGAAGGGAGAAAGCCAGATTTTTCCCCACTTTTGAGGAGATGTGTCATATACCCTATAGTCACAAGAACATTACATTAAGGTCTCACAAAACAGGATTCACAGCCCCCAGCTAGATCAGTGTGAAAGTTTGTGATGCTAGAGAATCATCACGCTCTGGTCACATTTGTGAAGTACTTCATGGTTTCACTTGGCATTTTCCATGTTTCCCACTTCCAAGCTAAGGAGCAAAATTTACAACCTGGGGAAAACACAGGAAAATACTTAATTTGTTCCACTTGGAGAATTTTCTGTCACAAAATACAGAGATTGAGGCAGGAAATAACAAGTTCACACTGGGGTAAATGTGCAATCTCTTACAGAAATGCACTTTTTCATAGATGTGGAAATGCAAGACATATGATTAAGTCATTTGTTCCGGTCCCACACCTGTCTATGTCTGCAGTTTTCTGCAGTTACTGGGCTGAGGGACACCCACGAAGAGGAGGAGGCAAAAAAGAGGCAGTTTGCCTCAGGCCCCCCACTTGAGAGGGCCATCAAACCGAGGGGCATTGCAACCTGGTGCATGAGGTCAGCGTTCCACTAAGATTTGGCCCAGCGGTCCCTCTGTCATGGTGGAGGAGCAGTTGGGTGGCACTGATGGCAATATCTGGACTGGGGAACCCAGCCTTGAGTAAAGGGTACATCCTGTCCCCATTGATTTCCCACCTCTGCCAGCCCAGATCAAGAGATCAAAACTGAGAACTCAAGACACAGGTCCCTGCCCAGCAACACAGGACACTTTCCCAAGGCACTGATTTTTAGGTCCAATTGTTTTTACACTACTTGTTATTCTAATTGGTAAATTGCATAGCATGTAGCATAGGGAACCAACCCTCCACATCCACCCGTTTGCTGAAATTAGAGTTGTAATACTGCAGGGATGCTTTTTAATGAAAGAACTGAGAGTTTCATCACAGGTGGTGACCATGTAATAATCCAGGTTTTATTATGGTTTCCAGCCAGCCTGCTAAAGCTCCATGACCTTCATTAGCAAACAGTTGCCCATAAGGATATGCAGTTTATCCAACCCTGGGGGAAGGGAAAGGAGGGTCTCAGCCTGTGAAGGAGCCTTTGTGGAGCCAAACCAAGAGGTAATTTGGCTTAGAACAATTAGATTTTTATCAGTAAATGTCAGTAACTGATGATTTCACCACACACAGACAAAAAATAAATAAATCCATCAATAAGCTGCATTTACAGACCAGCAAAGAATGAAAAATGCTACAACTTAGAGTTTGATTTAAGGCTTTGTATACTTTGTATACTTTGTTACTTTGTATATTTTGATATTATATTGACCCTCCACCCCCCAATAATTTTGCACAACTGTGAAAAATTAAATAGATAAAAATAGAAAAAAATGCTTGAAAACAAACATCAATATTGCCCATTGAAACAATAAGAAAAAAAAAGAAATCCTGCCAAGCCTAGGGTTAGTTTATGGTTAAAGTTAGCAACTAGGAGACAAGCCAAACATTCACTGGAAGTCTGTGAAACCAATGCCTGGAAAAGAGAAAAGATGGCCCATTCTCAGCATGGCTCATTGGAAGAGGCTAGTTTATAGGATTGGAATGTGGGGATTTATCCATCTCTTGACAGGAACAATACACAGAGACTCTGAAATCTCCACAGATGGTGCATGTCCCTGAAAAAGTCCTAACGGCCATTAAGAACCCAAATGCTGTGTAATATAGAAATATACTCTTTTTTCTGTTCTGTAAGAACTGTGTTAATTTAGTGCTGATGAAACATCAGCACTAAATTAACACAGTTGACAGCCCTGCATATTGAAATCCTTTGATGACCAGAACATGGACAACAGTAACATATAGTTCATCCACAGTACACCTCTAATATGCCTCTATACTGGCTAAAGGGACCATCTCTAGAGGTGGAAAAGGGAGTTCAGACTCCATGACCATCCATACCTTTACCTCTCTGCTGAAGATGCCAACAAGGGGGACAATTAGTATATATTGTGAAGGTGGGTTTTGTGGCTTGCACACCAGTCCACTGGGAATTAGATTGAGAGCACAAAAATTACACACAAGTTCAACCCCTTGCATAGGTGAGGAGCACTGCTGTCCAGATGAGGGTACGGCAGGGAAGAGGGCAGAAGAAAAATAGAAAGAATGCTCCACAGTGCAATAAGAATAGGTTTCAGAGTAGCAGCCGTGTTAGTCTGTATTCACAAAAAGAAAAGGAGTACTTGTGGCACCTTAGAGACTAACATATTTATTTGAGCATAAATAAATTTGTTAGTCTCTAAGGTGCCACAAGTACTCCTTTTCTTAGTGCAATAAGAATGTTACCTATAAAGGGTTGCCCACTTCAAAGGAGGAAGAACTTCAACTGCTTGGTTTAAAAAAAAACCCAAACAGTTAATAATTAAAAGACCAATCCAAGATTTTCCCCAGTCAAAGAGCCTCAAAGAAGCTCTGTGTAGAGGAGGTGAGAGCTGCAGAGGGTGAGAGGATGTCTGCTTCTATCATGCTGTCTCTTCCTCAGTCTCAGTGATGTGACATAAAAGCAGTGTTTCGCAGCCTGTGGGAGATAAGCACTCTGAGTCTCAAACACATTCCTAGTGAGTATTTCCCTTCCCATCTTAAGTCTCAGAATTGTCAACTTGCACTCAAAAGACACCTATGGGCTGGACGTGCATTGGCAGAACTGTGTCCCTCGTCCAGGAGAGGAACAACAGAGAGAGAGTCAGGTCAGCAGAGAGGTGCATGGTCACAGCTGTTTGTGGGAGGCCAACATACAAACCAAGAGGTACTTCTGGTCTGATGTCTGCTTCCTTGGTGGGGCTGTGAATGGGCTCTTTGTGCAGAGCTTGCCCCACACTATACCAGGCTGAGCTAAAACTTCAACTCTAAACTTTCAGCTACCTTTGTTTAAACATGTTTCAGAGTAGCAGCCGTGTTAGTCTGTATTCACAAAAAGAAAAGGAGTACTTGTGGCACCTTAGAGACTAACAAATTTATTAGAGCATAAGCTTTCGTGAGCTACCGATGCATCCGATGAAGTGAGCTGTAGCTCACGAAAGCTTATGCTCTAATAAATTTGTTAGTCTCTAAGGTGCCACAAATACTCCTTTTCTTTTTTTGTTTAAACATGTTAACATCTATACTCCCAAACTTCTGCAGCATTTATTCCACCTGAGGCAAGGGGAAAAGGAGGAGGGGATACTGCTCGGTAACTGTTCAGAGTGATGATCTAATAACAGCATTATCACTAGCAGCAAATGGACTATTTTAGACCAGAATTCTGGATGGTGGAGCAGATTTGAAAACCTCTCTTCACTAGGGAGAAAGTCTCATCTGATTCAACCCAAATCAGGAAAGGAAGCAGTTTGGCCTCACATGATGCATTTAGAAGTTGTTTTATTCTTGCTATGGACAGACAAATGTAAGGGACATAACGCTCCCTGCAAAATGGTGCTGCTGAGCTAATACCCAACCCAGTCGCCCTAGAGGGATGAACCCCATTCATTACAGGAACTGGTTGTGCACAAGGTCTTCCCAATCCCATTACATTTGCAGGCTGTTCTGTGCCTCAATTAATTTGGATTAGTAAAGCATCCCACTGAGCTGGTGCTGTCCCACGTGAGCACTGAGCCCAAGCACCCACTTTACAGCAAGAGACACTTGCATTTGCTTTCTTGTCTGTGAAAACAATTACTGGGACTTATTTTTAAAACATCCTTTCCTTCCTTGTCCTGTAGAGATCCAGCCCATTGCCAACAGATCATTATCCACACCCTTGGAGGAGCAGCTCCTAAAGAAGTGATTGCATCAGGCTTAATTACATGACATTGTAAAGAAATACTACACCTTCAATGTAAATGTTACACCACCAAAGTGCCCAAACCCTTTAGGGGCTGGAAAATCCAGCATGGGATTCTCCTGGCAAGCTTCTTTGCTCAACTATTACTATTAAGGCAGCTTGCTGGCCCAGCTCAGGGGAAGCATTCTGTACTGTGGTGCAGGGGAGCTGTCCTCACTCACCAGGGTAGGGAGCCAATATATTCAAACACCGATGGTTGGGAGGGTACAGGAAATGTCCTGTTACCCTGGTTACTTACCAGGGTAACCATGGTTCTTCTCTGTCTAGTCATACTTTTGAAATGCACTCCTACTGGAGTATCTGAGTATCAGGATGCTTCTGGAAAGCAGAGCCTGTGGGGCTACAAAGAATACCTCTTGGCACCAAACATTTAGAGCCAAGGACCACAGACCACTTGTAAAAGGACCACAGAGCCCCACCACCTCAGTTTATTCTGCTAAACTCAAGAGTCCTGTAAGAAAGCGGAGACAGAAGTGGGAAGGTGAACATGCACAGGCAACTCTCTCAAAGAACTACAGTTACCATTTTGGGCTTGTCTACACTTACATTTTATAGCTCTCTAACTTGCTGGCTGAGGGGTGTGAAAAATCACCCCCCAGGGGGCAGCAAGTCTGAGCGCTTTAAAGCGCTAGTGTGGACAGGCTCCGAGCACTGGGAGCCGCGCTCCCTGCGCTCTGAGCTAATCCCCTTGTGGAAGTGGATTACCAGGAGCGCTGGGAGAGCGGGAGCTGGGAGACACAAGACCACACTTGCACTTTGGAAGTTTCCAGTGTAGCCATGCCCATAGTGAGTAACTCCAATGGACTTCAGTGGGATTTCACCCATGATCTTTAACACTTAGGTCCAACACTTGAGAGGTCAGCAAGATCAGAAGACAAGGATATATTTACTCAGCCTGTTCTCCAGCACTTTTTTCCTAGCATCTGGGCAAATTCAATTCAAAATACAGAGACCAAAGCCACTTAAGCTTTCAGCTAGTAACTGGTAATAGCTCACCTTACCTAATCACTCTCGTTACAGTGTGTATGTTAACGCCCATTGTTTCATGTTCTCTGTGTATATAAATCTTCCCACTGTATTTTCCACTGAATGCATCCAATGACGTGAGCTGTAGCTCAGGAAAGCTTATGCTCAAATAAATTTGTTAGTCTCTAAGGTGCCACAAGTACTCCTTTTCTTTTTGCTAGAAGGAGGAGTGTATACCCAAGTTGTCACAGATAGCACTTACCTGAACAAGTCACACTCAGCACAGGACCCTGCAACCCACATTAATCTTTGTTTTCCCAAGGACACATTTTCCATCATCAGAACACATCTGTCCCCAAGACTTACTACTTTATTTCTCCATATTACCATTGGCTAAACCTCCTGCTGATCAGGTCAATGTAATGTAATTAATGCTGATTACAATGACAGAAAATTGTAGCTCAATTGAAACCTTATGAGCTCACAGGAATAGTCACATTGATAGTCATAGATCATCCCACACGGGAGGATGGAGCACTCAGCCAAAGAAGCTACCTTGGTAAATTCGTTCCACATCTATCCTTTGAAGGACAGTCAGACCATGGGGTCATAGAGAAGCAATATATGCCCTGCCATTGCACTGAAAATAATAAATGGCACATTTTGAGAGTTATGTAGGCATATGCACTGAGTTCATATTCAGGGAAGAAAGGAAAGCTGGTCTATTAAGATGTGTGGGAAGTCTGGATTAGCCAGCGTTGTGACCAAGGACCATCTTATACCATCTTTTATCATCCTGGAGGCTTGAGTAAACCTGCTAGGAAAGAAAGTTGGAAGATCAAAAGACATGCTTACCTGCTGCTGCCAGCTTGTGAGTAACATACAAGAGACCAAATTCAGATCTGATATAAGCAGGTGCAACACCAATAGAGTCAACAGAGAGGTACCTTCTTACACTTGGCCTCAATTTGCCCCAGCAACTCTTAAAGCTATATTTCAAAGGGAGATCTTATAAAGACTGATTTAATGTACAAGAGGAAGAATCAATGAAGCTAAATTGAACAGATCAACGTACATCCGTTTTAATGCAATTGAGGCAGCAGCAGCTCTATCAATGAGACTCCCTTTGGCAAAGCTACAAGGACACATACTATGCTGCTATTTGATGGAAGTCCCATAGGAGGATCTTTCAGAGGGGATGGACCAAGGGCAAGTTTACACTACCATGCTACATCAGCACAGCCGCATTGATGCAGCATGTTTGCTGAAGATGTGCTATGCTGGATGGGAGAGCACTTTTCCCATCAGCATAATTACTCCACCTCCACAAGAGGCAGAAGCTATGTTGGCAGGACATAGCGTGGTGTGGACAATGATTTAATTCGATACAACTTACGTCGCTCAGAGGGGTGTTGTTTTCACACCCCTGAACAATATATGTTACATCGACTTAAGCGGTAGTGTAGACCAGCCCCAAGATGGAGTTCCTAGCCATGCTACGGTTTTCACAAGTAATTTCCTAACCATAAGGCCTTGAGGAGCCAAATAGAACCTGAACAAAATGCAGTCTTCTCTTTCCCGCCCCACTAAGTCAGCAACAATATTTAACATTGTGCTAGTGCCAATGCAGAAAAGCTCATCACTTCGCCATCCAGAGCTGCTTTCCTTCCCCTCCATCACTGTCAGGACAGCTGCATCATTTTAATGAATCTAGTCAACCCCGAGAGGCAGACTGGATTTTACATTTACTGTTACACTATATCCATTCTATTAATTCTTAATGGATACTAACGTAACACCAGCACTGGGAGACTGGATGGTTCAGACACAAGTTACAGAGCCCTTTAGCCATAGCACAAGCTGATGAGCCAAGTCAAATAAAGCTCCCAAGCACACAAAATTTCAGTCCCTTTCTCCAGGGATGAGTTGATTTTTCAAAACCAAAACCGTCCAAAACCAGTCAGAAAGCATAAAATATATCCTGCTGCCTGCCCCTTCCTAAAGCCTCTTCAACAGGCTTCTGCCCCTGCCCACACACCAGCTATCACCAGTCAGGACTTCCATCCCACTTGTGTGGACAGCCCCTTATATAGCTCCTTTCCCTGACCCTGGGGCCCTTGCGGGTCTCTTCCCTGGGCTGGATTTTTAAAGACATTTAAGCACCTATGTCCCATTGATTTCCATGGGAGGCAGGCCCCTAAATACCTTTAAAAATCTGGTTCTTGTTGATCTGCAATTTATCACTTGAATCACATCACTTGGGAGGCAGCTAATTAGTCACTGGAGTGGCTAAAGGGCCATCCCAACCTAGGACACAGATTCCTGGAATGAATACAGCCTAGAGAGACTATCAGATGGCCTACAGACCAAAAGTGACTGTTGCCGTTTGACATCTGTCAGCCTCTGCGGAATGATTTAGTGATGAGTCCAGTTCTAGTGCAACTGTGGTCACATCACAAAAATATACCATCATGGTTGGCATCAGCTGGCCTCAAAAGATAGGCCAAATTAAAATAGAAATAAAAATTACTCTCCTGAGGCAAATAAAGTTGTACAACGCTGGTTTAATCAGCAGTTTATTACTACTCTTCAGATTGACAGAAGCACAAGCAGCTCACGTGAGGAAGAGGTGACTAAAGAATGAAACTGTCCACAACAAATTGAGGTTTGCTGGCTCTACTGGGGGAACAGAAGGTCTAAGACTCACCATTTAAGCCCCTGGAGGATGCAGCTTACAGTTGGTATTTGCATACAAACTACTAATGAGAGTCATTAATTTGATTGCTCCCCACTCTCCCTTCAAATTTATCTGTTCTCTTGAGCTCTTATTTGGCCGAGTGATATGCTGACATCACAGAGCTCAAATAAAAGGCTTCCAATGTTAACAAGGGGAATGTGGGAGAAGCAGAGGAAACAGGGAGTTGGAGGAGGACTCTGAAGATGATAGAAAGCAAGAAATACATTAAAAATTAAGTTAATCACCATAAATAAATCATATTTCTATAGTGCCTTTTATCTTGAAAGATCCCAAATGCTTTATGAACTACACATACACAGAGGAATCCCTTCCTCCACCACGAAATGTAGCCAACTCTGGGGTGGGACAGAGCGGATGTTTACAAGGGTACAGCAACGCTACCCAAGAGTATTCTCTTACATTTGGTATTCTCATTCAAGCCAATTAAACAATGAGCAAGATCCCAACAAAGAAAACCTCTAACCCCTGGATAACCTCACTGGTCACCTCTTTCCAAATAGAAATATTAACATTTCTGCTGAAGCCTGCTGTTTTCAAGCCATTATTTCCACCTACTCCCAATGATTTTAATCATGAAGTTGTTTGCAAATTTGAAGAGGATAAACAGAAAACACAATCTCACACTGTGTTCATTGATATCTTCAAAGACTGCAGAGTGCTTGCTTAGAAATCCAGACTACCTAACCAGCTAATGAGAGAGACAAGCATAGATCTGAAGAGCTCTGTATAGATCCAAAGCTTGTCTCTCTCACTACCAGAAGTTGGTCCAATAAAATATTACCACACCTACCTTGTCTCTTTCATACCCTGGGACTAATACAGCTACAGCACTGCATATAAGTAAGTATTGGTAATCTAAAGTGGATATCTGAGGGGTTCCCCTTGCTACATACCATAAAATGGCATGGTCTTGTACTCCTCCACACAATTCCAAGGAAATTCACAACTATTTCCTATGTGATGTGGCCTCACTTTACACAATATCATCACATGTAATGCTTTCCACTGGCTCGGGGCCCGAACAATATCTCTGCATTTCTATAGGGCTCTTCATTCTAGGAGAGCTCTCCGGCCAACAAAGCCCTGTTCACACTGGTGCTTTTCATCGGTAAAACTTTTGTTGTTGGGGGTGTGGGTTTTTTCACATCCCTGAATGAAAAGTTTTACCAACAAAAGTCCAGTGTAGATAAAGCCTAAGAGTGTAAACATTTTTCAAATTATGGTCCAAGAGATTAAAAAGGATTGTGGAATTGTGCATCCGATGAAGTGAGCTGTAGCTCACGAAAGCTTATGCTCAAATAAATTTGTTAATCTCTAAGGTGCCACAAGTACTCCTTTTCTTTTTTGTGGAATTTGGGAGGATGAAAAGTGTGTGGGATCTAGTATATTGCAAAGGAATGTCCTTGTCCCTGGGTTTGATACACTAATAACCTTGGCAGAATGTAGACACGCTTTGGGAGGAGTCTGAGTGAATGCTGTGCTATCCATGTGGCTCAGGGGAATGCTTTTCACACTATTCAGTGATTTAGTTATACCAACTTAATTTTCTAGTGTAGACCGGGCCTTAGACACCAAACAACAGATCACTTTAGGTACGTCTACACTGCAACACCAGGAGCAGCAGGGAGTAGGATAAGTGTAGCTACATGCCGCAGTAAAATGTGGGCTGCATCCACACTGTAGTGCATAGATAGATACACGTGGCAGCGAAAGGCTCTGGCTGGGGGCAGGCAGGGGGGAAAGGCTCCAGCAATAGGGGAGGAAGCAGGACAGCACACTGGTAAAAACAACAGCATAGACAGGGAGTGCAGAGATGGTATAGGGTACATGCACAAAGGGTTCAGGCATGTCTCTACATTGCTATTTACATCAGTCTAAAAGCATGCAGTGTATGTACTCTAAATGCTGCCATAAGGAGTGTGCAGTGTAGACATACCCTTTATGAAAACTCATCCTCCCTGGCATCTCTTCTCCTCTACCACTTCCAGCCTCTCAAATATCCTCCTCAGCTAGTTAGTGCTCTCTCAGATCCCCTATGTAATCTTTGCTGCTCCCAACTTTTTTTTACCTGGTAAAGAGGATTTCCCTCCTGTTTCCTGACAGCACTGACACCCAGCCAACAGCCTGGAATGATCACAATTGCTGTCATCCTTTACATTGCAACCCTTGTCAGGGGAGATGGCCAGAGTTATTCAAATGGACCCCGCCAGGCCCTGAAGTCAGATGCTGCTGCGCTTGGTATGGCTTTTTATGATTGTTTCTGAGGCTAGCTATATCCTTACTGACATGCTAGAGCAGCGCATCCCTGTCTCACAGCATTTCACTCCCACTTGGACATAACAGGAAGTGTATTGTAGGATTTGGAAAAAGAAAAGGAGTACTTGTGGCACCTTAGAGACCAACAAATTTATTTGAGCATAAGCTTTCGTGAGCTACAGCTCACTTCATCGGATGCATTAGGTGGAAAATACATTAGGATTTGGTTAACCCCAGCATGGCATTTAACATGTGTTGGTGTACCTGGGCTTCCCTTCTCCCCTAGGCTCTGTGCACACTACAGCTCAAACTGAATTAGCAGCAAACATATTTAAATGTGGGCTTCCTGGAAGACTGTGGCCATGGATTTTATTTAGAACTCCGCTCTGATCCAAACTATACTGGAAGCATTTAAGGCCAGATTTTTAAAGTAATTTAGGCACCTAACTCCCATTTAAACCAATAGAAATATCTTTAAAAATCTGACCCTTAAGTATTTTACCTAGGCTATCTTACCTAGGAAAGCCACACATGGAACCCACCCTAAGCAGCGTCCATAAAGTTGTCAGCAGAATAATCCTCGGCCACGCCAACCAGGGAAACTGAACTCAATAACTATGTTTATATAAAAAGAAAAGGAGTATTTGTGGCACCTTAGAGACTAACAAATTTATTTGAGCATAAGCTTTCAGAAGTGAGCTGTAGCTCATGAAAGCTTATGCTCAAATACATTTGTTAGTCTCTAAGGTTCCACAAGTACTCCTTTTCTTTTTGCAAATACAGACTAACACGACTGCTACTCTGAAACCTATGTTTACACAGGATTGTATAAACCTTCAGAGTTTCGGTCACGGCAAGGACAGGACTCGGTTAGGCCAAATTCTGCTCTGGTACACCAATGTAAATCTGGAGTAATTGAGGATTCAGACTTCTGTAAATGAGAGCAAAATTTGCCCCAATCTTCATTCAAACAGAAACAAAGCCACCATATACTGGCATTTATGGTGAAGTAACAAAGAGTAAAGCTTCTGAATCCCTGGGTCTCATCAACAAGCAAGGGATATCGGAAGCAAAGCTTCCATCTACCTTGCACGCTTGAAATTTAGGTTCTCATGGCCAGGGTTAGCCCCCCATCAAGGTGACCATTTAACTGTATTCCTCAGTCATGATGTTGTCCTGCAAATCATAGAATATCAGGGGGACCTTGGGAGGTCATCTAGTCCAACCCCCTGCTCAAAGCAGGGCCAATCCCCAATTCTTCCCCTAGATCCCTACATAGCCCCCTCAAGGATTGAACTCACAACCCTGGGTTTAGCAGGCCAATGCTCAAACCACTGAGCTATCCCTCCCCCCCCAGAACAGGGTTAAAACAAGACCCAATCCCATATACACCAAAAGAACGGATTTTAATTTTGTTGAGGACAAAGGGGTTGTAACCCTGTCCCCTCAACACAAAAACCTTATAGCATGGCTTGAAACTAAGGCAGAGCGTTTCAAAGCCATCAGTAATAACAGGTTTCAGAGTAGCAGCTGTGTTAATCTGTATTCGCAAAAAAGAAAAAGAGGACTTGTGGCACCTTAGAGACTAACAAATTTATTTGAGCATAAGCTTTCCTGAGCTACAGCTCACTTCATCGGATGCATTTGGTGGAAAATACAGTGGGGAGATTGATATACACACACAGAGAACATGAAGCAATGGGTTTTATCATACACACTGTAAGGAGAATGATCACTTAAGATGAGCTATTACCAGCAGGAAGTGGGGGGGAAGGAGGAAAACCTTTTGTGGTGATAATCAAGGTGGGCCGTTTCCAGCAGTTAACAAGAACGTCTGAGGAACAGTGAAGCAGAATGCTAGTAAATTATCTGCTGAATGATCTCTCTGCACCTTCGAAGGTCCTAAGCTCAAACAGGCCCTTAGCTAGAGACGAAAAGGGCCTACTGTTCTCCCCTTACTAGGTGTCACAGAGGCAAGCAGGGTGAACCAATAAAGGCAGATTACCAGCTTGTTTTAACACACAGTATAGCCATATGCGCTTCCAGTGGGGAATGAAATGTACCTGCCATTAGACCCCGCCTTCCATAAAACGTTCAAGTGCTTAATATGCAAAGCACTCCTTCAGAGAGACAATGGAAAGAGAGAGACACTTCACAAGGGCATTATTTTAAATTCTAAAGGCATGGAAAACCTAAGGCCTCAGGCCATAAAAAATGAATGGCAGAGGCTCACCCTGCAGATCCTCATATGTTGTACATCAAGAGATATACATTACAACTTTTTAGCTGCATCATGTAGACTACGTGGACTGATATCTGTCAGGCTCTTTACTCAAAGGAGCAAAGGGTTTCTTTCGAAATCCTCACGTAAGGAGGGCGTTGTGATTTCAAGTATGTACCAACAATGAATGGCACTTCCTAGTCGCAAGGTAAACAACGGTACTATCTCTAGCACGTTGGGAACATTCCGAAACATCAGCATTACATGACAGCAGCCTCCCCTTTCTGCTCCATCGGACTGTGCAGTTAAATATCTAGAGCACGAATTAAGCGTGTGCGGCAAAAGCAGAGAGAGCCACAGAGAACAACAACGCAGAGCTAATACAAGCAGCCTCCCGAGTACACACAGACCTTGCTCCAGCTCATCCGGTCTCCCCGGCTGGTTACCCATCTTCAGCAAACTCCAGTGATTCCTCTCCGAGATTCTCTCGTGTCCTGTCCCCACGCCCTGCTCACGCACCGCATCAGAAGCGGACCCTCCCCATCGGCTTTTCAGTGGGTATGTGCCAGTCAAATCCAAAGGAAAAATTCAGCTGCTTCCTAGTTCCTGACACCAGGAACTGTGTCTGCTGCTCATGTTAAGACAGCGGTGGCTAGGCTAGCCCAAGCCCTCCTACCTCATTACAATATTATGCACCGAAGGGCCGGCCTGTGCACTTAATTAGCTGCCTGACTGCTGGAATAAAGACAGAGAGGTGACTCAACGTGCAGCGTAAACCAGAGGCAGCAAGAGCAAACTGCAGGCAATTCACAGAAAGGCAAGGACTGAATAAAACCCTGTTACCAATGAGAAACCTAGTCTAGACACAAGATGCCGCACATGTTAACCTCATCAGGCCACTAAAATTAAGACAAGGCGGGGGGTCCTGCCCCAGGGGACCAGTAGACGCAGCGCTTTAAAAAATTACGTGTACTGCACCAGAGAGACAAAATGGGTGAGGCAATATCTTTTATGGGTCCAGCTTCTGCTGGTGAGAGAGACAAGCTTTGGAGCCACCCAGAGCTCTTCTTCAGCTCTGGGAAAGGTACTCCACAGAAAAATGCCAGGTGGAACAGATTGTTTAGCATAAGTAGTAAACACATATTGTAAGGCTGTGGCTTTCAACCTTTTTTTTTCCATTTGCGGACCCCTAAACAATTTCAAATGGAGGTGCTGACCCCTTTTGGAATCTTAGACAGTCTGCGGGGTCTGTGGATCACAGGTTGAAAAATACTATGTAAGGGATAGGGGTTGCCAGCCCTCCAAGATTGTCCTGGAGCCTTTAATGAAAGATTATGTCCCGATGAAACCTCCAGGAATATGTCCAACCAAAACTGGCAATCCTAGTAAGGGACCATTCAAGGTAAAGTGTTTAGCAGAGTAAAGAGTTTAAATTCATCATTCTGCTAGACACAAAATCATGAACTGACCAGAGATACTGGATTTATGGCTTATTACCAAATCTGTAACCTACTTACCTCCTCTTTTTGCAGAGGTGTTAACAGGCCACTCTGCCTTGAATGGTCCCTTACAATATGTGCTTCTACTGACACTAAACAATTTGTTCCACCTTGCATTTTCGTGCAACACTGGGAGTATCTTTCCCAGACCTGAAGAAGAGTTTTGTGTGGCTCCAAAGCTTGTCTCTCTCACCAACAGAAGTTGGGCCCAGAAAAGATACTACCTCACCCACACCTTGTCTCTCTAATATCCTGGGACTGAAGTGGTTACAACTACATGGCATACACTGCACCAGAAAGTCTCATGACAAAGAGATCCAAATACAATTCTGAACTCAGAGGAGCACAGAGAGCCCCAGTGAAGTTAGTGGGAGCTTAACACATGCAGCCAAAAGTTTTCTAAAACCTGCCCTGAATTTTAGTGGGAGGATTACAAACAATTAAGGAAGTTGTAGCTTAAATTGCTCAAGAGCAGCTCAGGCTGAACCTTATCCTGAAAAAAGAGAGGAGAATTCAGAATGCGAGCTGCCATCCCATCCCCTACCTTTTACGCCTAGATATGGGAGGCTGAACAATTTGCGACAGGACTGGCCAAGGTCCCCTTAATATCTCAACCTATTGGGGTGAGTTATGTGCCAGTCCTTACTTAGACTGTTCTTGCTCTTGACAGTTGAAGTTAAAATGCTCCAGGTTATTTTGGTGCAGCTGTTTATATTTAATTGGATCCTGTTTAACATCATCAGACTCCAGTTGAGAAGATGCCTTGAATAACGGATAACTCATGTATGTTCTGCTAAAAGGGATGATCTGCAGTGATCCAAGGTCTACTTATGATGATTTACAATGATAAATCCAACCAATGAAATCAGGTCAGTTAGGGCTGTGGAGGTTGGCAGGAGGTAAATGTAGGTGACATCTGTGGGAATCTCATTTAATATTTCTCCACATAACAACAAAAACTTGCAAAAAGAAAAGGAGTACTTGTGGCACCTTAGAGACTAACAAATTTATTTGAGCATAAGCTTTTGTGAGCTACAGCTCACTTCATCGGATGACATCAAAAACTTGATGTCAGTTTCCCCCCTTAACTGACCTTATCTATGCTCATATTCAGGTTTAAACTGACACCATCAGACAATGTGTTAAACTGCAGTTTAATAAAGTTCAGCCAAAGACTTGATAACACTTTTTAACGGGGAAAACAAAAGCTCTGCATGACTGACCTGGAGATACCCCTCTAGGGGCCAGTGGGGAGCTCCAGGGCCCACTCATTTCTTGGCCTCTCAACTGAAATTACAAACCAGGCTGTCAATTTTAATGGTGGTTTACATGTTCTGACCACCTACATACTGGGAATTGGATTGGGTCCTACCAATCCCATTTCCATCTCTCTTCCTCTTGGGATTTCTACCATGCCCAGTCCAGTGGCATAGGTCACTGTACCAATGTCACAGGGGAACATCGTTTGCTCACTCCCCAAACTGGATTGGATTTGTCCTAGAGGTGAAAACCTCCATATCCTTTTACTGATACCTTAGCCCACACTAGGTCCCCTTTCATAATCCTGGTTCTATTCTGAATTCACTAGCCCCATGAAATCTAGAACACCTTAGCTGAGGCCCCTCACCAGCCCTGGAATCCCGAATACATTAGCTATGGCCCTGCACAATAATCTGACATCCTTCAGAATTACATTTGGAATCTGGTTTTGTTTTTCTGCCCCCTAGAGAAATACGTATTTTGTTACATTTGTAGGCAGCAAAGGTAACCTCAACTGGCAGGTTCTAGTAACCAAATACAAACTACTAGAGGCTTACAGACTGCATCTCATGCTAGAGCTCATGCTTAAAAGTAGTAATTTAATTTTAATTTCAAGCAGTAAGTAGACACAAACTGTCACTTCATCTCTCCTCTGGAACAGTTCTGCTATTGTGTGTTCTAGCAATAGTTAAACTCTTCTAACGATGTAGAAGGATCTGTAGTCACATTAGTAGTTTACTGTAGTTTACAGTAGGCCTGCCGCCATGGGAGATACTTTTTTAAATAGCATTTATACAACAACATTCTGAATTGCCATAAGGTTTTTATAGCCCCATTAACTTGTTTATTTCTATTTAAAACTCAAAAAAAAAGAGAGAGACAAATAATTGCAAATCAGAATCCACAATTACCAAAAACAGCAAAAGTAGATTAGCAGCCAATCCCCACCCCACAACAACAAAATGGCCAGACCGCAAAAAACAGAAAACAAAGAACATCTCCCTTCTGTTTCCATCAAAGCGTCTTGCCCATCCTGCAGTTCCACATGCCCATATTCAGCAGTCTTCTTCAAGTACCCAATCAAATGGGTGGACATGCAGCATGTCCTGAAGGTCACCAAATCTGGACTATTTTGAACTAAGGAAGGGACAGTAATTCCAAAGTCAACAGAAAACTCATTCTCTTATAAACCACAGACTCCAGCTCAGCTACTTCACTGATTGTAACTGTGGCAATATTGTACTAGAAGGGAGGCAACTCTCAGGTAGGTTAGGTAGATCACAGTCCATCTAGGTCTTTATGGGTCAAACACCAACACTCCACATGGAAACCAATAGGCAGGCAGCTCTAATCCCAGAGCACTGGTGGCATGTGCGCATGGTAAATTTCTCCACTTCATCTGTGATGTAAGGTACTGCTTAATGTGAATTAGGTGGCATTATCTGACCTTTTGGTTGTATGCCCTTTAGGTAAAGGCCTTTTGTCTGTTTAAAATATCTAGAATACTTTTGGCCCTACATAAACAAATGCTAAAACTTTGATTCTGCAGTGAGAAATGTAGTTATCCTGGGAGGTCATGAATTCAGGATTGTGAATTCAGTGCAGGATTGGAGTTTGGAGAGAAGGATAAATCCACAATTTTAAAAACAGATAGAAACCAGGGGCATGGAAAGTTAGAGAGAGCACAAAAAAATACATAGGTGCATGCTCAAGAAGAATAGAACTGATGTTCCTCCCACCGTTTAGAGGTCCTGCTCTAAGCAACGTACCAGTCAGATTTAGACAACCAGTTTGTTATACTATCCTCAGACTAAGCTGGCTGGATAAAGTGAGTCGGACATGGTTTGCTGCAGGCTTCATCGCTACATTGCAGACAGACTGTTTGTTACAGAATGTACTTTAAAGACAAAGATCAACACAAGACTCTCCATTACAGGGAGCATGCCCGTAGTCCAAGCAGCACAGACAGTATCTGAGGGTACTTGGGTCCCATACACCCTACAACTGGACACATCCAAGGCCTCAGCATGAATCTCAGGCATGGTTAAAACACAGTCAGGTCCCATTTGCATTATAAGTAAGACTGGCCCATGTTTTCACTCTGCCCAGGGACATTTGTGTATGTTAACTTGGAAGCAAATATCACACTAAAGAACTGGGACATCCAAGTCAGAAACAAGTCTTTTAAAAATCATCTTAAAAGCTCTGAAGTTTTGGTGGGTTAGACACCTGTCCTAACGTGCAATCAGTTCTCTCTGAGGTACAGACTTGAATGGTCTCTGATTGGTGTGGTATTTCAGCACCATTGAGGCCAGGAGATATTACTTTACTGCAGACTACACAATGAATTCTGGTTTTCTTCAACAGGAAATATTGACGAGAGGGATTGCATCAGTCAACATAACCTCTTGGGTTAATAAATCTTGACACTGAGCAGTTCAGACATCTGCTTCTTGCTCTGTCATATGAAAGAATGGTGGAAGTGTGTCCTGGGTAGTAAAGCACAGCAGAGTGTGCAGTTGGCAATATGTACAAAAAGTAATCGTGGAGTCCTAGCAGACACCCCGAAATCTAACATTCTAGCAGGGTCAAGGCTGGAGATCAACAATCCTTAATTAAATTAATTAATGCATCCGTTGAAGTGAGCTGCAGCTCACGAAAGCTTATGCTCAAATAAATTTGTTAGGCTCTAAGGTGCCACAAGTACTCCTTTTCTTTTTGTGAATACAGACTAACATGGCTGCTATTCTGAAACCAATCCTTAATTTGACAATGATGGGAAATATTTAGGTTAGAATGGTTCTAACATCTTGATGGGGAGAGTCAAGTGAAACAAGCAGTGGCAACCCAAACCCACGGCAAGGGGTGAGCTGTGGGGGTTTTAGATGTTGCCACCCGAAACAGAAGTAATGGAGACAACAATGATGCTATTTATAGGAGCTTGCAGCTCAATCCATGGATAGTAGAGAAAACGGGGTGTAGACCAGTGATTAATTTCCAGCATGATGCATAGGTAGCAAGTTGTAGAATTCCCCCATGAGGGGCATGTGGCTAGATCCCAGGGGGCTGATTATCCTTCTACACATATAACTTTTCCCCAAGTACTAAAATTAGGAGAGAGAGAGAGAGCGAGAGAGCGTGCACGAACACACGCAACTACCGGAGTCAAGTACCTGGTGGACAGGTATCCAGATCACAAAGCCATCATCCCAGCTGGCACAAATGGGTTGGCAGACTCTGCAGAGAGTCCAAGGGCTCTCCTGGGCAATGTTGAGGCACACTGACTAGGAACCATAAGGGGGTCAACTACCAATGCCTGTGCTGTACCTGGTCTGTGGATTAATATTAGCCCAGGGCTGTTACACTGCACCTGTCACCAGCACTGGATATAGCCATATGAAGGCAGACTATTCTACAAAAGGGCATGTCTGTATCATGCACAATGTCAGGTGCCAAAGAAGCAGGGACTCGCAGCAGCAAACAACAAACTGGGCCATACTGTCTGCATTGAAACTCAGAACAGTGAGCAAATCTGGTATTTTCCACCAAGTTACAAAATAAATCTTTGTGACTAGGACACTTTGAGGTCATGATCAAATTTGTGGGACCAAACTGTAGCCTTCCAAGAATTCATCTGCAAAGCTGCAGTCGACCCCTCCCTCTTCCGTTAGAGCATTAAATCCTCTGAAAAACTGTTGGAAAACTAGCGAGGAATGCATTGACCCTCCTGATAGGCATACTTGGTAGGCCAGGCTAACTTTGACTTCCTTTCTTTTTTTCTATCCCTTTCTCTGAGTAACACACTGGCACCCTGACAAGCCATATTGGCTGTGATACATCTAGGCCTGGAGAATTAGTCTTAAGGACAATTTCTCTTCAAATTAGCTGGAGAAAAGCTGATAATTAACCTAATGCAAGTAATCATGGGGTCACATTAACCCTGCTCTATAACTTTCCTGAAGGTGACTGGATAAGAAACAAAAAAAACCCAAGATGTTTGTGGTATTCTAGGGAGAATCCAGCCCGTTCCCCTTCTATTTAGATGGTGTCCCTAGCTGGACTGCTATGATCTTTGCTGGCATGTTTACAGCTGTAATGGATCTTCCCTATTTGTGTTAGTTTGAGCCAATTAACTGTCAACATATTTAGTGAGTCAAGTCATTAAGGTCCTTAAGGTTTAGCATTTCAGCATCCCCTCCACACACTTGAATCCTTTTAACTGGCTCAGAGCCCAGTGGGCAGACATGTGCCAACAAAATGATTTCCATGGGAATACATAGCAGACGGAGAAGTTCTCTTTAATTTCAGGAGCTGTTTTAAAAATAAGTCATGGGCAAAGCATTAAAACAATAATATAAATATATTAAAGCAAATCTGAATTGTTTAGCTGCCGCACGAGAGCAGGGCAGCAATAAAGTGAACAAAGGAGAACACTACAAGAAACATAGGTCAGCAAATGCCAGTTCCTTCATGTTAACTGCTATGAGTTGACTGCAGACAGGCACCAATGTGCCTCATAAAGAGACTGGGTGTGCTGTTATCCACAACAAAGTCAGTTATCAGAGGCCCTGTCACAGAGTCCTAAAATGCATTGCACTAATTCTGTTCCCTGTGCATTCCAATTATGCAAGAATGCTAGTTATTAGGGGTCATTAAATGGATCCTAGACTAGGTCCACAAAAGTAATACTAGCTGTGACGGGATCCTCCCGGGGTGCCACCTGGAACTGGGGTACCACTGAGTCCACCTGACCCACCAGCCTGGGCTCCCTTTACACTGTACTACTGTGACAGGCCCTCAAGCTCCCTCCAGCACACATACAGGTAAGGACACACCCAGCTGCAGCTACACACAGATGCTGAGATCAGCTCTATATGGGAAGGCTCAGCTAAGGCACCTCCCAGTTCCTAAGGCACGCACCTCCTTCTGGAGCGTAAACCCATAATTACACCACCTTGCGCTGCACAGCCAATTGTACAGTGTAAGTTCATGAAATTCACCCTCTCCCTCAATGTGGAGAGGAATATACACAGCTTTCTGCCCCAAGTTATGATTTCCACACTGGTTTTAGACAAAACAAAGCAAGCTTATTAACTACAAAAGATAAATTTTAGGTGATTATAAGGGATAGCAAAAAGACCAAAGCAGATTACCTAACAAATAAACAAAAACACAAGCTAAGCTTAATATACCAAAGAGACTGGATATGAGTAGCAAATTCTCACCCTAACTGTTGATTTAGGCAGTTTGCAGAGATTCTTGAGGGCAAGCTGCACTTGCTTGCAGCTTAAAACACCAAGTATTCCTGTCACAGGCTAGAAATCCCTCTAGCATAGATTCAGCCCTTCTCCCCAGTCCAGGCCTTGTTCCTCAGGTGCTTTCAGGCATCTCACTGGGCGGGGAAAGAAAAGGAGTACTTGTGACACCTTAGAGACTAAGGCAGGTAGTCAGTGAAGAACCATGATGATGTCACTCCCCTGCCTTAAATAGCTTTTGCAGATGGCAGGAACCATTTGTTTCCCCCCTCTTGGTTTCCACGCCTGGTTAGTGAAAAAACACAGGTATTCCAAGATGGAGTCCAGTACCAGATGATGTGGTCACATGCCCCTGTAGGGACACAGCAGCCATGACTCAGAGGCTGTTTGTAGCATCCTCAGGAAGGCTCCCCAGTAGAAGATTAGCATCTTCTAAGACCTATTGTTCTCCCTAATGGCCCTTTCCAGCCAGCCATCTAGACTGATTGAATTCTGCCTAGTGGGCGTTCCCCAGCTGTAAACATATTTGTAATAGATGCATAGACAATATTCCTAACTTCAGATACCAAAATGATACATGCATACAAATAGAATAATCATATTCAGTGAATCATAACCTTTTCAATGATATCTTACATGACAATCTTGCATAAAATACATCATAATTATGCCATGATCATATCAATAATATTAATATGAAGAATATGAGCCGTAATGTCACACTAGTATTGCATGCCACCTCCAAAGAGGGTCTAGCAGTAGACCCTTTTGGCCTAGGGAAAACAGGGAATGAGACCTAGGTCCTAAAATGTTATCTTGAGAATTTGGTTTCATGCTATCAGGGTTGTTGTCATTTATGCATTAAGAAGAGGGTGTCCCCACTAGCAGCAGAATTAATTCCTTACTCAGGTAGCTCAAAGTACCTACCAAGCCACCCACTTCAAGAGGGAGTGGAAAGAAAGGCCAAGGAAGAAAAATACCTGGAAATTCAAAATTTCACTTTATGGGAACGGATGCAAATAACTCCATCTATTAACTTTTCTCGGTATTTACACTAGAGCTGAACATACAAGTCCGAATATTTTGGCTAAGACTAAGAATAAAGACAAAGGAATGGTGGCAAGGAGGGGACTCAAAGGGATATGCCACATTTCATCCGCTGTCTGTGCAGTCAGTGTTCAAGGCTGAGAGTTTTCTACACCTGTAAAATTAAATGGTGGTTTCCATGTGAGCTTTAACTCCCTTTTATCTCCCTTTTGCAGATGAAATGCGTAAAAGTGTGAACTGAAACAAGGACTGTCACTTTACATTTTAAGGGTCAGGGCGCAAAAAAGGATGCTTAAAGTTGGGCACCTAAATATCTGGGCCCCCACCTTTTGAAATGTCTGGTCTTGGCAATTAGATTAAATCAAGCCTAGAAAATCAGAGGTGAAAACATAAAGCTGAGCCTTATAATAATACTTTATCTTCATCAGTGTGTGTCAATATGAGCATGCAGGGATATATATATGTGCCTATACATTAGCATATGCTTATGAGTCAGGGAGTGGAGCTATGGGTGCATGTACATGTTCAAGTTATTTAGGGATTTTCTACCTTGAAAGCTCCAAAGGAATTTTTGATTTTTCCTTGGTATTCTGTTTCCAGAGCTAGAGCCTCTTTTTCTCCAGGAAAGACTGCAATGGTATTGGAGCCACTGATTGCATCTGTGGCAGATGGCAGAATCCAGCTACATTTCCAGATGAAGCTTTCCAGCATATTTACTGTCCCAGGGAACAGTCATTTGGTTTCTAGTGAGGTCTTGTCATATAACAGCACATACAATGTCATTAGTTTCTCTCACATGCCCCAGTCTGTACCCTTTAGAGGAAAAAAAGACGGCAATTTTACTGAATGCAAGGTACATCAACCCTGCTGCAGACCCAGAGCAGCCTTTGATGTGAAAGATCACAAGAAACAGACACTGTCAAAACTTGATGCATGGTGGGTAAAAGGACCCTAAGCTCAAACAGCCCTTCAAACAGAATCACTTTCCTTTTTCCAGCTCTAATTGGGGCCCATTAGCATTTTCTGGAAAATTTAATTGCCAGCTAGATTTGTCAAGGAGTTTTTAAAGCCACTTATTTAAAAAATAAAAATAAAAAAACCCCTGTTTTGAAGCATCTGACCATTGAAAGAAGGATTCTAGTCCAGCCCAGCTTTACATTAGCACACAGTCACTCTATGTTATGAAACAACACACTGGGTGACACAGACATAAACCTCTGGGAACCTCAAGTCACGAGTACTCTTTTTTCTGAAAGGAAAGAGAGATGCCTCAGTGCATTAACAGAGGAAATGCGACAAACCAACAGACAGTGGTGTGTGATTCCTCTCTAATGCTAATCCTCAGTGAGCCCTTCTGGTCTGGTTTTCCCAGGGGATAGCACATGTCAAACCCAATATCCTTTCCCATAGCTCTAGGGAAAGTAAGGGAAGAGACCTAGGTCACCCCCATGGAGCCAGGCTCCACCTCTTCTAGATATCAGCACTGCCATCACAGAAAAGCTGTAAGCAGTGACATCTGGGAGGAAAACCAGTTTAAAAAAAAAAGATGTGTCCTAGTTATTTATTTAGCAAGTTTTAACAAGTTTATAAATCCCTCCCATGTAAACATAAAAACCCAAACAATCATTACAATAGTTCGCTTTTGTTTCAAGAGACATGATACACAAATATAGTTATCATATCTTTCTATTTACCAGGGTATTAACACATTACAGAGCGAGCATCATTACAACACCAAAAATATTGGGACACACGTTTTAACTTCAGTGGAAACTAGGGAACTCAGAGAGCCCTTGGGAGGGACTACTGGAGTAATGATAAACGTTTGGTTAAAAAAGGATTGTCCTTCCTAAATAGGGTCAATGAAACTGTGTGTGGGCACCAAATATTTATTCAACTGGAAGGCAACTCTGGCAACTTGGCAGGAATCTGAGGGCCTACTAAATTTGCACAAAAAGGATCAAATTGCAAATTTCTCATAATCAATAGTGCCTGCTCAGGCCAAAATGGGCAGTTGGATGCTGGGAGTCAGTCAACACGTTGAATAGACGAGTGGCTGCAGGCCATGCTGTAGAACTCTGTGGGTTGCATTTGGCCCCTGGGCCCTACTTTGGCCATCACTGGCTACACTAACTTTCGTTAAAACACAACAAAGGGTGTCTAAAGAAAAAAACTTGACAGTGGTGTGGGATGGAAGCATAAAGCCTTCAGCTTCCAAACAACCCTGTCTGGTGTACATCTGTATCAATTACCTCTTAATAGAGTGAGGTCATTTAAACATCATTTATTATGCAGCTTCATTTACTGTGATAACAATGTAGCATCCTGACATTGATACTTCTGCCCAAGTGACCTGTGGGTTGTATTCATTTTAGTGGGATGCCGGACACATGAAGGATAATTTAAACTCTTAATTTCCTTAGCGTTTACCTTAAACATATTTCTATGTTGGTGCAGTCTCTGGTCATTACAGTTAATCAACTTAGCAGGCTGGCACAGACAGCAATGCACTTGTTCTGTTGCCTTCACTGAGAAAGTGTGCTTATTATTGCTTCTTTGGTTTAAGGAATAAAAACAAATAGCCAAAAGGTTTCTGATCAAAGGGAGCATAGATTCCAGAAAGCTCCTGGGGTAGTATCTCATTGAAGATGAAAGGGCTGGTTCAGAAAGACATTCTGTAGGGTAAAGATGAGCCAGATGAGTTTGTCTCCATGCAGGTATATTTTAGTCTCTGGGAGCTAGGTAGAAAGGAGAGAGAAGTCTTTGGGATTTCCTATTTCCCTTACTGAGGGCCATCTATGCTCATCTGAAAATTTTCCTAGCAGAAGACATTCCTATCTATTTATTATAGGGTCAAAATATGGCTGCCATCATGTAGAGGCATTAGCAGTGGTGGAGGAGAGAAGAGGGGACTGGGAAGTCCCTTCCCTCCCCCAAACACTCCCATGCATGCAGGAGTCATAATGCTGCTGCTGCCTAAACACCCTGATGGCAAACGGGGAGGGGTAGATGCTGCTACACCTGTTCTGTACTGATGAGGGCAACCCTCACTTCCCCGTGTTCCTGGTGCCCCCAAGGCTTCCCCTTACCTTCACCGGCACAACACCCTTCCTACCACCACTGCTTCTCCTCCTCCCCTGCGGAACCTGAAGGGCCAGATTAAATCGGCTGGCTGGTCAGCTGTGGCCCACGGGCTGTAGTTTGCCTACACCTGCTATAGTTGGTAAAGTGCTCAGAATCTCTATAAAACATGAGATAGTAGCAACAGCTAAAATCATCCTGGGGATCTCAAACTCAGACAAACCTTTAGTGGGGAGGCAAAGAGTTCTACTGAAAAACAAATGTGTTTTTTTTAGGTGAGGTGAATAGCTCTTTATAGGTTCAGGCTTCACCCATGAACAAACAAATGAGCCAGCAAAGCAGCCTAGCAAAATAAACAAACCCGCCCTGCTATTTACATTAGGAGATTAATTGATGCGGGGTACTGCAGCTGACAGAATTTGATATCAACGAGTATCATCTCTCCATCCTGCCGAGAGCTTTCAGCTCAGCTCAGCTCTGCACATGCCCAGCCCACTCACACTCCCTATTTTCATCTGGCTTCTCTCACTCATGCACACAAGATCACATTTGGAAAGGTGAGTGTTTCAGTTGATGAACCTGCTAGGTAATAGCTGCTGCTGCTGGAAATACAGGGGGTGGGAAGTATACCAGAGAGATTAAACTCAACAGTCCTTTGGAGAATTTACAAGTGGAATCCAGAAAGTTTATAAACTGGGATTCTGCAGAAAACTATAGGGAACAGAGCCAAGATTTCTACTGATTTGCTGTGTAACCTTGGACAAGTCACAGCACCTTCTGTGCCTCAGTTTCTCCATTTGTACAGTGAGGCTAATATGTGACACTCCTTCAAGGTAAGTAAATGACTTAGGCCATGTCTACACTAGCACTTATGTCAGCCAAATTTTTGTAACTCAGGGGTGTAACACCCCCTCACCCAGGGTGACATAAGTTTTGCTGGCATACACGCTCATATGCAGTGCTAAGTTGGTGGGTGACGCTCTCCCACCAACATAGTTACTGCTGTTTGTTCAGCTGGTTTTATTATGTTGACGGGAGAGCTCTCTCCCATCTGCATAACACGGCTACACAAGCACTCTTACAGCAGCACGGTTGTTATCAGTACAGCTGTGTCACTGTAAGCTTGTAAGTGTAGACATGACCTTAGTATGTAACATGCTTTTTATATCTTCTGACGAGCGGTAGCGGAGTTCAAGGTTATTATAACGTGATGTCCCCCTTTAAGGTGCCACTTGATGTACTGGGATACCACTGAGCCTGCCTGTTCTGCCAGCTGGGCCCCCTTTATCCTGTCTTACTGAGCCAGGCTCTTAAGGCTCCTCTAGCACACACACAGGCAGGGCCACACCCAGCTGCAGAAAGACACAGACTCGGAGATCAGCTTTGGGAAGGCTCAGCTTAAGGGACTTGCCCCAGCACTCAGGTGCCTACCTCCCTTGGCATGCAGACCCAAAGGTATATTGTCTTGCGCTGCATAGAAAGATCTGCACAGCGCAAGCTCATAAAAATTTGCCCTCTCCCTCAATGTGAAGAGATATATACAGAGCTTCTTGCCCCCCACCAGACTGCACAAACTGGGTTTAATTATAAACAAAACAAATTTATTAACTATATAAGGGATAGCAAACAGAACAAGGCAGATTACTGAGCAAATAAGACAAAATAAACTTAGTATGTGTAAGATCTTAAAGAGACTAGTTTCGAGAAGAAATTTCTCACCCTAAATGTCATTTTAGGCAAGTTGCAGAGTTTCTGTAGCTTAGAGTTTCAGTTATTTCTTCTTACAGACTGTACCCCTGTCTCAGGCTGGACTCACCCCTGCCTTCCCCCTCAGGTCAGTTCCTTTGTCCCTGCAGGTACTTTCAGCAGTCTTTCTTCTTAGGTAGGAAATGGAGGAGAGTCCTGTTTGCCTTCCTCTCAGTCTTAAATATGATTTAGATAAGGCAGGAATCTTTTGTTTACCAAACTTGACCTCTCCCTCCTGTTAGTAGAAAATTACTAGAAGTCCAAGATAGTGCTTAGTATCAGGTGACAGGACCACCCGATTAAGGCCTTGTCTACACTGCCACTTTACAGCACTGCAACTTTCTCGCTCAGGGGTATGAAAAAACACATCCCTGACCGCTGCAAGTCTCAGCGCTGTAACATGGCAGTGTAGACAGTGCACCAGTGCTGGGAGCTATTCCCCTTGTGGAAGTATTTTTTTTTAAATAGCTCTGGAAGAGTGCTGGTGCCGTGACTACACGGCCACGTAACATTGGTAGTGAAGATATGCCCCTAGTAGCATCACAGATACCTCCCAGGATGACTCTCAGGAAGGAGAGAGATTAGTATCTTCATCCGATGGAGTGAGCTGCAGCTCACGAAAGCTTATGCTCAAATAAATCTGTTAGTCTCTAAGGTGCCACAAGTCCTCCTTTTATTTTTGCGGATACAGACTAACATGGCTGCTACTCTGAAACCTTCACAGTCTTGTTTCCTCTTAATGGCCCATCAAGGCTGATGGCATGTTGTCTGGTGGATGTCTCCCAAATACACACCTAGTTGTAATGAAGAAAAGGAGTACTTGTGGCACCTTAGAGACTAACAAATTTATTAGAGCATAAGCTTTCGTGAGCTAAGTGAGCTGTAGCTCACGAAAGCTTATGCTCTAATAAATTTGTTAGTCTCTAAGGTGCCACAAGTACTCCTTTTCTTTTTGCGAATGGTTACATAGTCCACATTCCTAACTTTAGATACAGAAATTATACATGTATACAAACTGGATAATCGCATTCAACAAACCATAACCGCTCCAATTATATCTTACATGAGCCATCTTGCATGAAGTATATCTTAGTTATGACATTCATACCATAACCATATTTCTACGAAGAATGTGGGGTAGAACGTCAGTTAATATTTAGTTTCATTTGTAAACCTAAAAAACTTCATAGTTTGGGAAAGGCTGACCTTCCTGTAACCCTGAGATCCAAGGATGAGAGGGACTCCAAAATTTACCAGCTTGGGTACACACCTTTATAGCTATACCTTTTCAACCAATTTATTTACTACTTAGCTTGATAGATGCAAACATTACATAGGCATTTCCAAAGACCTTCCCCCATTCTCCTCCAGTTTTGTTTTTCCTCCAGCTGCTTTTGTTACAAAAGAACATTCTGATCAACAGCTGTAGGAGCTTTAGAAATCTGGCCTTTAAGTTTAAAAAAAAAAAAGTCTCTAATTCAGGACTCCCCATGGCAAGAAATAACCCTGTGGAACAGGAATCTACATCCAAGGCTTCTCTCCCTGTATGTATCATTTCATTTTACATACACTTTCAAAACAGCCAGGAATTTATGTAGCCAAACATCACAAAACAGGAATTCTAGCTTGGGATCTGTCTCCAGTTCCGTTCGCTCAGACTCCACTTGCCAGGGGGAGGGAGGGGGTTGGCCCGGTCTTCCTTTAAGATGCCTCTGATTTACTGCATTAGCTTCTAAGGAGGTAGACAGGGTAGTCTGTGTCAGCATAAAAAGAATGGTGTGCATGGCTTAAACTCCATGAGGGACAGCCGACACACCACAGACTGTGTTTAGACAGGCAAGAGTGGTGTTAATTATTTATTATCTGAGACATTGGGAACACACACTATTGCTCAAGGTCACCAAAACAAATGCAGGAGGGTTATGCTGAAAGGAGTATGCAACCTAGGCATTTTTGGTTTCAATAATTTGTTTCTTTTAAATTATAGCACAGCAATAATGTTACAGACTCACCACAATATACAATCTGAGTTTGCATAGTGTCCTTCAGATAATACTGCATTATAGATAAGTAACCCAACTACTGACTCAAATAAGAACAAAAGGAAGAGTGAAAGGAACAGGCATAAGTAATGCAGAAAAGAAATGATGATTTCACTTGAGACCTGGAAGAAGGTGGTGTAGAGTTGAAAAGGCAGAGAGATACAAAGGCTGTTCCTGAGTGTAGAAGCTGTGGAGAAGAGTGGGTTCTCTCACACCAAGAATGGGCTAACACTGAATGAGGTGGGACAGGAGAGGGCAGTGCTAGACTTGCAGAGGGAGTAGGAAGGGGAGTGGAGTGAGGCTAGCGAAAGGTTCAAAACCAGACAGGGAAATTCTGAAGTGGAACTTGAAAGGAAGAGGAGCCAATGGAGTCTGTTGCAGCTGGGGGCAAAGAGGTCTCGCACTGTTTGTATGGCATGGTGTGGGTCTGCATTCAGCACACAAGAGAGTCTGGAATCCTGAGACATGGGAGGCCAACCCCACAATTCCTGCCCAGGAGAAACATCCAGAAAGTGAGCACGAGCATCAGACCTTTGGGTCCTCTGTTGGCAGGTGCAGAAATACATGCTCCCATGCAGATCACAAATGCAGGCAAAGGCATAGCGAGAAGAAAGCTGAATGTCAAAACCAGAGGCCTCTGGGTCAGACAGAGAGGCCAAAAGGAAAGAGGTACCAAGAATTCTAAGCTAATGTCAGCGACACTATACCCACCTGGATTTCCCAAAACTAAAGTTTCACATTTCCCAGCCAGGCAAATATGCTCCCTATCTTGATTCTGCATTCAAGCTACTATTGCAGCTTAGCCCTGTCCACTGCTAAAGACACCTTGGAGTTACTGCTTCAGTGGGGTCCCAGTTACTGCACTTGCTGCAGCTTCACTTCTCTCTGTTAAACCTTTTCTAAAGTCTCTTTCTCTCAACACAGGAGATTTCCCAAGGGGCACTCAGTGACCTCTGTCACTTCTGGTCCTAATCTTTCTATAGGTGAGGACATACTGTATTATCATTTCACCTTCAGTATCTGTTCTTAGCATGCCTATGGAATGAGAGCATTCAGCTTTATATCCTCCTTCCTGCTTTTTTTTTATATTATATATAGGGGCGTGAGAGAGTGCGCCCACTGAAAACTCACCTGTTGCCATCAAAACTTTCCAGTGCCTGAGCAAACATTCTCATGGTACAATCAGAAAAAGAGGAAGCCATAAGAATGAGCCTAGATCCCCCCTCAAAGCCCTCCCAACTACTTCCCTGATGAAAGGCTGCAGGATCTGGTGTGTCCATGCACATACAATATGTAAAGCACCTCGGTCTATTCTCCGCATTAAAGGGGACTTTATGAATTTAAGATTTAAATGATTACTGATTATTTGTGTATTACAAAGCCACAGATGTACATTCTCAAACTTGTGTTGATCTTGCTCAGTGTGAATGTTCTCCTTCAGAATTAAACGCGTGCTGAAGCAAAGCTGAATGCTCGGTCAGCTACCAGTTCTAAGGTGGAAGAACAATATTCAAATTTCATCTGGTCACTAGGAACCAAATCAAGATAGACAGATAGATAGATATAACTTCTAAAGAGTCATATATCCTATTCTCCCTTCCCCCCTGTTCTATAGGCCTGGGGGATGAGTTCTCAAGTACAGAGCCTCTGCTTTTATATCTGACATGTGTATTCCATTCTGGGATCCCTACAGTGATGCTGCTCTGGTTGCATTCCCAGGATCCCATGCTGCAGTATCTGGGAATGTTCTTTTCCTCCTCTCACTGCCCCGAAGAATCTTTGGCCAGCATGACTTTGTTGGCTGCAGAAACCCGAATGCCTCCATGAAATGCGAGTGACAAGCCTCCAGTAAATTCTAGTGTCTTGGCTTTGCTTTACTGAAGAATAGGATCTGTGTTTGGGTTATTATGATGCCTTTACAATGTTACATTATGCACCACTCAGTTGAAGGGAATAAAAATTTCCATAAAGTTTTTATCCCTCATTGGTTAGCAACATTGCTCTGCCCACTGCCTGAATGCTGGCAAACCCTACAGAGGCCATGATAAATAGTGAGGTCATGGGCAAATTTAATAAGGTCTTGCATTCTCTCTGAAATGCCACCAGAGAGCAGACAAAAGCGTGTTTGCTGAGCTCACCAGGGAAAGCTGAGCGTTTGCACAGAGTACTTGGTATGCAGATGGCGTGGCTGGCTGCCTTTGGAAACTGGTGCAGAGCTGAAAGCAATGGGAAAGAGCGGAGGGGCAGAGCTCACCATGAAAAGGCATTGGGGACAAGCTCCATATGAGGCCACTAGGTCAACGTGCCACCTCACCACCCTGCTTGGAGTCTTTTTTTTTAAACTCAGCCTCTTGCTGCCTCTGCTGTGTGAGGAGAGGTGGGTCTGCACAATTGCAAGAGGAGAGGAGACCTCTGAGAGACAATCTGTCTCTATTAAGATGTGATCCACTCTCAGAAAAAGTTTGAGGACTCCTAAATTTATTTCATTATTAGGCATTGGACTGGGCTTGGCTATAATGCTGTGTATGTCTAGTCTGGGACAATGAGACGTTTCCCTTTTACAATGAGTAGGATTCTTTTTGGAGGACCCTGCTGGGTTTCAACAGTAGCATGGAACAGCCCCATCCCCTCAGGAAGCACTGATGAGAGAAAGGCCTCATCATGTCTTAGCACCAGCTACTAGTTCCACCTAAAAAGAAAAGGAGTACTTGTGGCACCTTAGAGACTAACAAATTTATTAGAGCATAAGCTTTTGTGAGCTACAGCTCACTTCATCGGATGCATTCGAAGTGAGCTGTAGCTCACGAAAGCTTATGCTCTAATAAATTTGTTAGTCTCTAAGGTGCCACAAGTACTCCTTTTCTTTTTGCGAATACAGACTAACACGGCTGCTACTCTGAAACCTGTAGTTCCACCTAGTGACTCTTCTTTGTAACTGGCCAATATGTGAAGCTCCTACAGTTCAGGACCATTACATCTGAATTGAGAATGACAAAACGCACAAGCTTTGGGCATAGCAATTCAATTAACATTTCTGCAATGCTTCTGAAAACTTTTGTTTAATTCACAAAAAACACTTTCACTCCTGAATTATACAGATGAACGTTATAACCCATGTTATTTACTGCAATCAATATTGAAAAACAAGGCACAATGAATCCTAAATACAATAATCTGTATATGAAGACAATATTGTGTATGCTAAACAGCTAAGCAACACATTTAATAGGATTACCAGCATTTTAAGAACTGTTATGCCACTGTTAAGTTACCCATTATGACAAGTATATGGACTGAAAATGAATTCAATAAAATAGCTAACATATTGAATTAAAATCAAAGGCTGGGTACAGCTGATCCAGCAGTAAAAACACATGAGGATTGGGAAAAAGAACTATGATTTTGCTAATTTTACAGTTTGAAAAGGTTTTTTTTTTCCTTTTTTCCACAAAAGGCAGTTGATTTTTTATCACCCTGTAAAAATGACAAAATTTTGTCTAGTGTCAAATGTGGGAAAACTTTCTATTTTCTCCAGGAGTAGAAATTCACCATTGTTTGCCATAATAAAATATGGTCATTGGCAGAAAAGGCAAAACTTCTGCCTGGATCAAACTTGGGAAAACTGATAGCTTTACTCCACTCCGACATTGTGGTGGAACATGGACTTTAAGGTGTGTAGGCTATATTCAAAGGTATGTCTGTGAGGCACAGAAAGTTCTCTGCCAGTGTCATCCCCAACATTAATATTATAGTGGGAAAGGATTCACTGCGCTACTGAGATGATCATATGAGAGACTCAACTGGGAACTTGGTAAACTGAGCAAAATTGATCCACCATCCAGTTTACTCTTACCTGTGCTGGACTTCAGTCGATTCTCAGCAAGCTCAGAAATTGCTCCTGTTGTAATGGTCTTCTTCAGTCTGGAGACCCCAGAAGCTGCTGTCACCCCTGGCTTTGTTAACATGTCATCACTGCTAGCTCTTTTTAGCTGCAAGAAAGAGAGAGATCTTGTGAGAAACCAGAATGAGAGATCTGGTATGCCCATGAGCTAGATGATTTTACAGACATACAAGTTGAAAGAAAAAAGTGGTGACACACTTGGAGAAGGGAGTATTTCTGGAAAAGGAAACCCATAGAAATATTGCTTTTGGAACAGTAATCTGGAGTCATTTCTGAACATTCAGAAGAGGGGAATATCCTTCTCCCATACATTAGAGGGATTTTCCCAGCTTGGCACCAAGGAGGTCACTGCAATGCAAGGACATATTTTCCTTTGGGCCAAGACCCAGGACAACATCCTGCAGGCTGAGAAAGAAATGAGACTGATTAAATTTGACTCAGATACCAGGCCTAATGGACACCACTGGCTACTCCCTGATCCCCTGAGGCAGCAGGCTCAGTGCATTCATGCATGTACTTGAAATGTATCTACTAGGTAGGATTATTGGTACCAAATTCAACAGCCTGCCATGGTGGGGAAAAGCATTTTTGTATTAATTCCTGCCTTTCAGTGAAGTGGACCAAGAGGCAATGTGGGTTTGGTGATGCAGCCTATAGTGGGGGGTGAGGGAGGGAGAACTAAATAAGCAATGACTGAGGAGATGGGGTGAAAAATTCCCAGAGTCCCATTCAAAAGCTCCTGATCATCAGTCACTGCACTAGAAACTTCTCCCCAGGTCCTGGTTGGAGTTGCATTTGTTCAAACGTGTAGGCTTCTGAACATAAAGAAAACAAGCAGCTGAGGAAACTGAAGCACAAAGCAGGCCAGGAACGATATAAAATAACTGGCATCTCAATGCACCCCTATGCCACAAAAGGTACTAGGCCTTGGAAGGATCTGTTGCTTTCTATTTATGTTTCAGCTGAGGCCATTTTACAAGGCCCTACTGTGCTCCAGCAGTGACTTCATATCCTGACCTGGGAGGGCCAGGCATTTCTAATGGAGAGTCTGTCTGCTCATTCCCATCTCTCTGCCAAGCAAGAATTGATGGTTAGCTGCATTATAAACTCTGCTTTGTGATATGAACAACGAGCACACTAGGGATTGAGCCAAGACCCCAAACTCATTTAGCTGAGGACTGCAGGCTGCTTCATCAAAAGGAAAGAGCAGAGAACACAGTTTCCTCCCTCCCCCCCCTGCTGCTGGTGATGGCTCATCTTAAGTGATCACTCTCCTTACAGTGTGTATGATAAACCCATTGTTTCATGTTCTCTGTGTGTGTATATATCAATCTCCCCTCTGTATTTTCCACCAAATGCATCCGATGAAGTGAGCTGTAGCTCACGAAAGCTTATGCTCAAATAAATTTGTTAGTCTCTAAGGTGCCACAAGTCCTCCTTTTCTTTTTGCGAATACAGACTAACACGGCTGCTACTCTGAAATCTACTATCACAGTTATTTTCAAAGGGAAATCCTTTATCTTAAGTCTGGTATCACTTCAGTTGTTTAGACCTTCAGGGGCTTCATTTATTGAACAGCAGTGAACAAAGCTAATCCAGGACAGTTTGGTAGGTGCCGGTGCTAGCATCACTACTGGGAGGTGCAGGATTTGATTTTCAGCGTGAAAACGGAAGAATGTATCCAAGAGAGGGCATTTTGCTCTTCAGATCGCCAGAGGGAATCATTCACAGCACAGAAATGCACCAGCTCTCAGGTTTAGACAAAGAAGCTGCAGAAACCTCCAGATTATTATCCATCGAGCCCCAGTGATGTGGTTCACAAACTTGGAAGAAGACAAGATACCTGCCCCAAGGCGTGCTCTAAGCAGGTATTTAAATGGAAGTGTGCTTGATGCACAGGAACTGGAAGCATTGGTGTCCTGTAAAAAGCATAGCTAAGGGAGCATGAAGGAGGACCTTCTATTTAGAGGAAGAAGCAGATAATTGGTACTCAAGATGCTCAGGCAATTCAGGACCCACTAAACTGAACTAATTACAGCTGCTCCTCAGGGGACACATCTAGTGTGACTGCAGATTTGTCCCCTCCTAGGCATTCAAGAAAGCCCTTTGAGCATGCAGGATGTGGGAGGGATTTGCAATCTCAGGAGAAGTGACCTATTTACAAGCCTGAAACGTAATGGTATATGTGGAGCTGCTGCATCATACTTGCTCAGGCATTCAAAAAACATATACTAGAATAAAGTTTTCCTACTTTAAAGTTTCCCAAAGTATGAAACAAATTTATGAATAAGGCTCTACTAGTACAGTGACTCCGTATACAAACTGTGTTCAGTAACAGATGCACATTTTTTCCCAAGAGAGGAAATGCTAGGCAGGACAGCAAATTTATGTCCATAGGACTTCCAATTGGACAACCCACCCAAAGCTGACAAAAAGGATCTTGCTTTAATGTGTCAAAGATTGGCACTGCTAACGATGCAGCATCTCCTCTTCCAGGACTGCACTGCAGTGTCAGCACTGGGGTTGAGCCAAAGTCCCAGTGTGACATTTGAACCAGGTCCTCCAGACATATGGCAAGGTGCCAACCTGACCTACTACAGGGCACAAGATATATAAATATAAGAGATATTCAAGCATATATTTGAATGTAGTTTTTATTGGTTGAATTTCCACTAGCCAGCTCACCACTATGTATGTTAATATTCCAAAATCTAAAACTGGCTGCTAACACCAGAGTTTAGTCAGTAAACTTTACTGCACCGGAAAAAACAAGACACTTTTTTTCCTGGTAATCCAAGTTCATTCTAGAGACGTAGTCAGGAAAATTCATGCAAATCTGAAAGACCAAAACACATATGCTTCACAAGGAAAACATTAAATGATGTTGGCCTAAACCAGTGTAAGGAGGAGTCCATCTCAAAACCCTCGCCAGTTGCTTTTCCCTTTTTGTGCACTTCCACAGCTCAGACTAAGAGAGAGAAGTTTTTAAGCATCTTAAAAATCAAAGGCATTGTAGCATCTCTCTAGACTAGAGAGAGATGTTGGTGGATAGAAAGAGATGAGAAGGGAGATTATACTACAAATACATGCCATGATTAGTGGGTTCCTGAATTGTAATTTTTTTAAGCAAGGTCAAATCTCTCTTAGCTCCAATTTTCTCTCTCTTTAATCTCTTCATCTGACTCAGTCTGTGGTTTCCCAGACTCCGGGAGCATGTGAGCTTTGATAGCCAAAGCGTTGATCTACTGCAGGAAACCAGACATCTGAAGTTTTGCATTTTGGCAGGGCCTTTGCCAGTTCATTCCTCAGAGCAAGACAGAGCAATCTGACTTTCTGACCTCTGGAGAAGTCTCCATTCAGTTTCTCTACAGCAGCTTTTACCAAGTTCACCACCTTTCACGGTGCCAAGTGCACCTTACTGCCCAGTCTGTCTTTCCACAGCCCCTCCCTAACTTTTCCCTTTGATCATATTTTGTTTTTACAGTAGTTGCTCAGCAGCTTAGAGATCACTGAGGCAGCTAGAAAGAAAACACCATGTTCTTTAAAAGATGTACAATTAAACATATCAGGTTCCCTTGCCTTCCTGCCCCCATATACCTCTACGACACTCGCTCAGAAGTGGCAGCACAGCACCACACCTTAAAGGAAGGACCTTTATCATGAAAAAGATTGGCTGGAGCCCTGGGCTGAAAGTGTCTCATTTCTGAGATGCTTAGAGTTGTGCGAGTCTGTAAAGTGGGTATAATATATGGACCCATTGCACTGGAGGCTGCAAGGGTTAATAAGTGTTTGTAAGGCTCTTTGAACATTAGCTCTATAGAACATTATGTATTGTTAATCAATCCTTATTGTTGAAAAACTCAGTCTCAGTTCCTAAATTCCTATATTTTATTTATTTATTTATTTTAATACTTGGACCATATTGCTCTCTTTATTCAGGGTCTGCCAGATGTAGCACTATGCCAGATTTGGAATTTGCAATAAAATGGAACATTATTTTCATGTGTATTTCTGATCTTATTAAAAATATATATAAAAAGATGAGTATCATAAACTGTAAATGTTTTATCACAAACAATACTTTTGCTATGTACCTTGCCTTTCCAAAGGGACTCGAGGGGGGGGAATACAGATTATAGGACACAAGATTACCTCACTACCCTTAAAAAAAAAAAAGACAACCACACAACCTCTTTTTTGGGAAAATAAATTCTAAACCCTAAAATCAACCTCCACTTCTACCAATTTAGTGCAATCCTGTCCAATCCAATCCAATCCACACCCACCCATCCACAGAGTACAATTTGATCCAAACATACTTCGTGCAGACTAATCCTTCACCCACAACACACACATATATTGTGACAAAGCTCTGTCCTGGTCTCCGTGGGTCCCACGTTTCCTGGCGGATTTCGCTAGCCTCAGAGGCTCACTGTGACCCTCCACGTAACCTTTCTTTCTCTAGAGACAAGGGTCACAGTCTACTGCACCATTTTCATCATAAGCCAGTGAGGAAGGCGAGGAAAAGTTATCCTCCCTTGCACAGTCTCTGTCTCCCAGTCTCAGTGATTAATCGGGGGGGAGGAAAAGGGAGGAGCCCAGGCCCTCCCTCCACTCCAGACTCCAGCCCAGGGACCCTAATAGTATCAGCTATGGTAGCTAACCTTTTAGAAACCCTGAGACGTACAATTCCCTGGGCTACTTCCCCCACAGCAGCCCTCACTTCCTCAAGCTCCACTTCACCCTTACCTCAGGGCCTCCTTCCTTGTGCCTCATATGGTGTGTACTGCTCAGTCTCTCCAACAGCGCAACTTCCTCCCACAGCTCCTGACATGCACCCCCACCTGACTAACTGGGAGGGTTTTAACTAGTTTCAGCCAGCCCTTGATTGGCTTCAGGTGTCCCAATCAACCTAGCCTTCTCCCTGCCTTCTGGAAAGTTCTTAATTGGCCCCAAGTGTCTTAATTGACCTGGAGCAGTTGCCATTTAACTTATCCTGGTACCAGGGATTTGTTTAGCCTGGAGCCAATATATCTATCTCCCACTACTTTTCTAGAGCCATCTGGTCTTTCCCCATCACAATATCCAATGCATGCACTATACACATAGTCCAGTCCAAGCCACCCACGCATTCACACACGGTCAAATTCCCTTCTTCAACCCCACCACACTAACACTCATACTCTGCAAGCACAAACCAACCAATCAACACATAGACACAAATCTGGAATGACTATCCCAAAACATACAATCTGGTCAAATGTATACAGATACTGTGGTATAATAAGCACACAGTAGAGTCTGATCCAGACATACACACCCAATGCCAAAGGCCTGAACACTTGGTGACATGCCCTGCCTTAGCTGGAGTGATAGCTTGGAATCAGTTTGGAATGCTTTCTCACTGCTTACTGGTTAGTACCTTGCTAAGCCGAGATTCAAAAGCAAGTGAAGTAGAGGATTTGGAGGTCTTCATGCCTGAGGAAGCGGTGGGGAGAGATTTTCCTCGGTCAATCCCATGGTTCCCTTGCTTTGCCATTGCACTCCAAGGTCTGGCAGCACTCTTCATTTTCTTTCCAGAGAAGTCAGTCTGCAGAATATCAGAAAGAAAAGCAGATATTAATGTTTTTAAAGCATTTGGAATACAAAGAGAGAATGGATACTGCACTGCTGGGTGCATAGAAATAGATTACATAGCGATTGGTCAGTAGTGACCCAGTGGCTCTTCAGTAGCTGCTCTATGTTAAATAAAATAGTAGCCAGGTTTTCAGTTCAGTACCCAGTAGACCGGTGTCTATAATCATACAAACTACATTCTTGTTAGCCTTGGAGAGGGCAAAGACTGAATGGGCCATAGAGATTGACCTCTCTTCTCACCCTAAAACAGGGCCTCCAGCTCAGGGTTGAAGCACAATGTATGAATAATCTGGGGGTGAATTACTGCTAATTCTTGCCCTGTACCTGTCCTGAGGATAAAGAGAGGACTCAGTGTCAGACTGTCAATCCAGCATCATCTTCTTGAACTATGATTACATTAAAATATATTATATTCGAAACAGGATCCTGAGACACACACAAGCTCTCCTCTCACTATTTATTTATTTTTGATAATCCCTCAGTACCACAAATCAACCATACTGTTTCTTTAACTGATCAAACCTGCCTAGAGCTGCAGTAGTTGATGTTGCTACAGTGATGAAATGATTGTTCCATTGTATTTCCATAAAAGAGACACAATAAAAAGGTACAATTAACTTCTCTGCAAAGAGAAAGAAAAGGAGCTGTAATTCAGTCTAGAATTTCCCAGATACGAGCCTATGAAGGAAGCAAATCCTGCCAGGATTTGGAGAACAGAAATGAATTTCTCTTCCTGGATGTGCCAGCAAGCACATTTTGTCAAATTTCCCTCAGTAGGTGGTTTGTTGCCAGCTAAATGGCTGGCTTGACTCTTTAAGCAGATGTGTGTCCCTGACTTTTCATCATCCATTCCCCAGTTTGCACTAGTAACAGCACCATCATTTGGGTCTTATAAATCTGCCAGCCATTGTTGGGGGAAAATCACAGATGGCTCTTTCTTCTTCTTCTGGTCTTCAGTCTTGTTTTCTAAAACAAATAGGATGTAGCTGCATGTGACTCTTGTGCAGGCAGTTTGTGTTGTGTTTGCCAAACAGGTGTTCAGAAACTACAGGAGACCAGTAGAGAGGCTCCTCTTGGGAGGGCGTGTGGGAGATGGACTACTGCATTTGATCATAGAAGAGGCTAAACCAAGACTCTTGGGTCATAGGCAGCAGCTCTACCAGATAAACCAAAATGTGGCCTCCCCTAGCTAAGCCAGTAAGAGCCACGGTGAGAAGGACTTGGACTTTGCAGGTCTCACAATTTGCTTTGTGCATTGTTCTGGTGAAGTGTTCTTGTTAATGAGTGTGGACCTCTGGGAAGCAATCTATTCAGAGCCTAATTACATTCTGTGCTAATAACACCTTCCAGGTATTAGGGATGTTCTATTTAAAGGGCATGCAGGTGCAAGTGTGTTCTAGGCTCTCTTTTACTGCTGTTTTAGGGCAAAGCAAGCAATAGTTCCCCTCCTTATAGCATCATGACTTTCCTTGCGGATGTTGGAAAATCAATTTTTTGCATGGCTCTAACCTCACAGCTACTAATAGCAACTGAGCAACTCCTCTTTTTAACTCTGTGCAGTCACCAATTCCATCGGGAGTTTCAACACATACCGTGAGCACCCAAGAGCGGATTTCAGCGGAGGAGAAAATTATCTATTTATTCCACGACCATTACTGTGCTGCATACACCTGACATTTTTAATGCAGTAGTGAATATTTAACTATGAGGCAATACAATAAATGCTATTCTTAAGTCCCATGGTTTCAGAATAGCATTAACAGGATTTTAGCGTTTCATATGCATTTAATGGGCATTTTAAAAAAATATATGGATGTATGGTACCCCACATTTACACATACAAATCAGGCAATTGCACATGCAAATAGCCTAGCTGAAGAGATTACCAGATTTATGCAAACATAGGTTTTGTGGATGCCATAACTGCATATGCATTTTTCCGACTGTTGCCTCAGGACTTCTTCCTGGTTCTATCCCAGCACTCTCCGCCCTGCCTTGTGATGCTCCTCTCTGGTCTATGAGGTTTGAGGGGATTCCATCTTGAGTCAATGAGCATATTTTAAAGTGCCTGGGGAGTGTTGTGTCCTTTGGAGAGCCATGTCAGAAGGAAGAAAAGCAGGAGCTGGAGCAAGCCTCAGTGAAAGCAACTACAATTTGAGTGGCAGTTCCTCTAAACTTCCCTCCTAACCAGTAGCAGTTTAGATACTTGACTTAAGCCAGATTGGACATGTAGGAATGTAAGGAAATAGACTTGAAAAGACATTCCTTTTGCAGCTGTATGAACTTTTCACCACATCAAGCAAGTGAAACCAAGGATTGAGTCCATTTTGTTCCAACCCTGTGTGGGGAAAATCAGATATTATTGCACTATCAATCAACGCTGAGTGAGTTGAGCTATCATCTTTCTCTATTTCTAAAGAAGTTAGCGTTTCTGAGCTGCGGCTAAAACACATAAGTGGAGATTATTTAGTCATGTTGATCCTGAGGCCCGTTCTTGATTTAGGAAGGAAACTAGAGGCCTGTGCAGAACTATCACTAAGAACGTGCAAGAGGAGCGGCAGGCGAATAATCCATCAAGCAGATTCCATATGCACGGAGATCATAGTCAACTATAACCATGCTGTGAGCAGGATGGACATGTTGCCTATGCATCACGAATGGAGTTTGTAAAGTTAGGTTCCAGGTTTCGATCACATCAGCTGTTGAATACATTTTGGAATCTTTCTGTGTGTGCAGCAATTGATTGAAACATCTGCTTTTGCATGGGGGAATTCTGAAGTTCCTCTTTCTGCAAAACCAGCACCAAAATTACCATTAGAACACTGCAGTTACTAGACCCAAAAGGCGGTAAAACACATAAACATTTGGACAGATGAAGGACTGGATAGCACCAAATTATTGGGAAGGGGATCTGAGCCTTTCACTTGTAGGTTACAGGCTCAAATCCAACTCAGGTCAGTAGCATATAGCAATCAACACTTGAAACAATTCAATATCAGTTTGGTGGACTATATAACGTGGACTGGTTGTCTCAGCTCAGTGGCTAAAGTTCCACATCACAAAAGCCACCAGGATACTTTGCAGCAGCTTTCAGAGAGGCCAAAAATTAAATGGTTCCCATTGACTGTTTCTCCAGAGCAGGCAGGAGATACTTGGCAAGGTCCAGCATAGGTGTAGCTTGTCCTATCCAATCTGAACCTATGCTGTGGGTAAAGAGGATTTCAGTCTCTGGGGTGTCAATCCAACATTTTCCACAAGCTTAAACTCACTTGAAAGAACAAAGCCCATTGCACACGTCCTTCTCATCTTAATTTGCTTTCATTCCTGCATGACACAAATTGGAGATTTTAAGGGAACTGCTTGAAGAACAGCCCAAAATAACAAATTACCAAAAAAACAGAACAGAAAAGCCCCACTGTTCCCTGGTCAGGGCAGGAAACCTTTCTTAAGAGTCAACATCAGCCTTTCATTTCCTCCAAGAGCAACCTTCTGAGTCAGAGTGAAAATGCTGCCCTGAAAAGTGTGGACAGCAGGAACACTGGAAAACCTCGAGGAGATAATGAGCCATTCCATGCTGCTCATTTGCCTGCAATGAATGGCAAAGCAGGTCACTAGAATTAGGTACACACAGTAGCTGCAACCTGTCAGCATTCAGGAAACAGAATATTAATGTGAAAAGGTTACTGCCGCTAGTACTCCCCCTCCAACGGAGATAACAGGATGGGCAAGGACAGCCTGTACTGCGATGGCTCTATTAATGGTGCAATAGGACCCCAGAAAGGTTTTACATACCAGCTTTGGAAACATAAATTGAGATGTTGCATATTCCTTGAATGTGAGATACATATCCTACAGCAGAGCAGAAGTGCTACATGGCAAAATGGTAGACCTAGGGTGTGACACACAATTATATTTAATTATCTAGAGGAGGGTAGTTGTTAAATCATAGATCTTCTACTTGCATCTGTGTGCTGGCACATGCCTTAGAAAAGCCTATTTAGCCAGCCTTCCCTGACCAAAGGCCCTTTGGCATCAAGAGTGAGAGGTTACAGCCAGAATAAGGGGAACCATTATCCAGGAGCCCCAAATCCTGAGTTTGTGTTATAGATAAATAATCAGGAGTCACAACACATTTAAAAACATTTTAAAATATGAGAAGATAAAAGAAGAAATTCTATGCAGTACAGAGAGGGGTTTGAAATTGTACTGAAAACAAGAAAGAAGGATAAGGGATTCAGTGTACCTAAATATAAACTGCCGATACTAGGGAAAGGCTGTATTGCGTTGAGAAGATCAGGAAGAAGGGTGTAATTGACACTTTGCAGTGTCTTTCTGTCCTAAACACTGAACCAAGACACCAGCCTGTCAAAGAGCAATACAACCATTAAATGGCAGAGTGTGCCTTTTTGATATGGCTTTGGGTCAGAAGCGGAGAACTAGGAGTTGGTAGATGTGAACTAAAGGCAACTTTTACCATCCCTCCTTAGCTAGTATCTACAATGTAAAGGCCAGCACACTGCAATCTCATTGCACTACCAAGGCGGGCCTAGCTTTTTACAGGAAACTAGGTAGTCTGGTCAAGAGGTTAAATCATGAGACAGTCAGAAGACATGGCTTCTAATTCCACCTCTGCCAGGGATTTGCTGTATAACTTTGGGCAAATCATTCACCCTGTGTATTTCCCTGGATAATAATACTTATCCACCTTTTATTTCCTTTGGTGAAAAGTGCTATATAAATGCAAATGATTAATAATAATTTACTGGAGGAGATTTTGTTCAACACCTATTTGTGCACAAGGAGCTAAGTCATGTGTTTCTGTGTCTGGAAAGATAAGCTCTCTACAGGTAATGGCTCCCTGTGGCTTCAGATGCCTCAATAAAAATAAGTCTAGTGTATGGTAAATAAATGTCAGCATTTTCTTCCAAAAGGACCCCAGAGAGATTGTAACATTGATCTTTAGGCTGTTCACAAAGAGCAAAAGGAAAGAAAAAGCAGCAGGAAAAGCAGCCTCAACACAGATGTAGTCAAGCAAATGTTGCAGATGCAATGATAATCTAACTCCCTGGCTTTCACCCCCATCATGTGACCCCCTGTTTCCGAGGACAGTTCCTGTTCATTCCCCTGAAGGGGCCCTATAAACCATACTTAGAGCTCTCAGGATCAGTCAGTTTCTGGCCTCCTTCTCAACATTACATGGTGACTCAGGAGAGGAGGGCTGAAGCCCAGCTTTCTATAGAGCCCATTGATGCCTCTCTTTGCCTTGGCCAGAGGGGGTGGCTGAAGAGCAACACTTAGATTACTACACTAGTGTAGCACTACACCTTGAGAACATTTGGAAACTGACGATAATGAGAGGGCAGCTGCATTCTGCAATACCTGGAGTTCCATGCCAGGAGCAGGTTACATCAGTGCACTGAGATGTGCACTGGCTGCCAGTACGTTTCTGGGTGGAACTCAAAGTGTTGGTTTTAACATATAAAGCTCAATGGTCAGTGACCTGGTCAGCTGAGATGCATCTCTGCCTGCAGTACGCTGCTGCAGAGGAGAAGGAGGAATAGCTCAGTGGTTTGAGCATTGGCCTGCTAAACCCAGGGTTGTGAGCTCAATCCTTGAGGGGTCCATTTAGGGATCTGTGGCAAAAATTGGGGATTGGTCCTGCTTTGAGCAGGGGGTTGGACTAGATGACCTCCTGAGGTCCCTTCCAACCCTGATATTCTATGATCAGCTGAAACTTCCTTGATATGAACAGAAAGAGGGGCTTGACAGGGCCCTCAGAATTCTATCCCTCCCACCCTCTTTAAGGGCATGCTGTAGCACCGATCTTTTCTCCCAGGTATTAGTGGGGAAGCACGGAAGGTTTTGGTTTTTGCTGCAGGAGCTATTTAATTAGCTGGTGTGAATTTATTTTACAGTGGGACACACAGTCCATTATACTTGGAATTTTATTCTGAAACGTATGTCAAGGTACCTAGTTATATTTATAGACTGAGTCATATAACCATATCAATAAAACCGCTCATCACCCACTCTGTGAGAGCAAAATTACTATCCCCACTTTACAGAGTGAGAAAGGTCACACAGATAGTCAGGAATTAAACTCAGGTCTGAGCTCCCTGCTCTGTCTTTTAACGCATAAGAACATCCTTCCTCCTTTATATAAAGCGTATGTTAGTGTTTCTGACATAAATACTACTGCCAATAAAGGGGTGAGCTGCCAGCCAGTCCTGTAGAATAAGGCTCTAGAAAATATATTCCACTGGGGATTATGGCCAGTTACATAATGGGCTAGATAAAAAGAGAAAGTTGATTCGTCAATGAAGGATATGCCCCACATTTGTGCAGTTTAAATGACTAATCCAAGATCTGGTAGCTACACTTATCAGTTAATAAAATCATTTACGCACTTCAAGAAGAGACATTACACAGGAACACCTGAGCTTTTAGGGTTAAAGGAAAAGTCATTTTGATGCGAGGGATTTATGCTTTACCCACCAAACCCTGGATTTGTGGGTATCCAGGTCTCAACTCTCATGCCGTTGTGCACCAATAATTAGTCAACAGGGCAGGTAATTTAACAAGAGTCATTCAAGTGCCTTTGGGAAAGCAAACTCTTATGAAAGTTAATTACCAGATCTGCAGAAGAATATACCAGTTGGCAGCTTCACTGGGAACTGCGAATGCTCAGCATTTCACAGCGAGGCCACTAGTACCTGATTTTCAGGTGGGATTCATGCAGGAAAGAGTTCTCGGACTTTGGTGAGTTTAGATCAGATCCTTAGTCCCATTTTCCTATAGTTTACTTATTTCACCAAGGAGTCAGGCTGGTCCAGAATCAACACAGAACATTGGCTTGAAATCAAGGTAAGAACGTCGTTGGAGGTTCAGCATGTAACATTTGAGCCATGTTTATATTGCTATCCCTCTATACTGTACTGTCCCTCTATACTAATCAAACTGTGTGATTCTCAGGTGAGCCATCAACTGGAACAAAAAGACCCAGCAAGCTCAGTAAATTGTCAAGGATGCCATACTGGAGTGTAGAAAGCTATGCAGCAACATAACCAATGGAGTCAAGATAGAATATTTTTTCAGCCTTTCATAACAACCCACTTGAAACCACAATTTATAGACTTGACAGATGCTTTCATATGACTCATCTTGATTTCTTAACTGATACCAGGAATCAAGCCAGATTCACAAATGCATCCGATGAAGTGAGCTGTAGCTCACGAAAGCTTGTGCTCTAATAAATTTGTTAGTCTCTAAGGTGCCACAAGTACTCCTTTTCTTTTTGCGAATACAGACTAACACGGCTGCTACTCTGAAACCTGTCACAAAGCAGAGAAATTGACCGTCCCATATGGCAGTTGTTGATCTTATAATTAAAACCAAAACCTTCTGTTACTCTCCTAGCCTCATCTTTATCTGCCCCCTCTACAGCCCCAATTTCTTCCAGCTCAGTCTGCATCAGCTGTACATCTGCTACATCCTCTGTTTCAAAAACAGTCACCTGTCCTTGCATAAGAACAGATTTGATCATATAAATCTCCCCCCAGCCCCTTTCCATAATTTCTATTATCCTACCTTGTTTCTAGCATCCCCTTGGCTGTATCTGGGCAACCCTCTTCTGTCATCTTTCAAAGTGGAAACTTTGGCCGTGTTTTTGCTTGTATGAAGCTTAGCTCACATCAGGGTTTAATGAATTTAAACACACTGGTGATGTGTCCAGTGCAATGACAGCTCATCACTAATGCTCTTAGTGTTCTTGTTGGGTGCTGGGACAGAGGATGAACCTTAAGCCCTACCACCTCCACTGAGCAGCTAATTCCAATGGTCTAGAGGGCCAGAACATTCTCAGCAGACTCCATTTCTCATAACATTTAATGCTGGATGCTCACACTTTGTTAATGAGATATCAAGAAACAATACATTACTTGGAAACTTTCATGCCCAGACTATAAGTTATAGCAAGAAGGAGGACTGTGGGTTTTATGCATGCCCTAACCTAGGTATTTTACTTTCACCAGTCCAGAAGAATGTGCTATAATAATAAATCTACGCACTTTGCAACCAGAGACACATAGAGGCTAAGGCACATGCCCAAGATCACACAGCAAATCAGTGGCAGAGTCAAAAATAGAATGCCCAGTCCTGTGCTTAAGCCATCAGCCCACAGTGGCTCTCACATATCAGTTTAGGGTCACATGTGACATCCTTTATAGGGTTGTACAAGGACTTTTCCCTCATGGAAGTCACTACCTATTAGGTTTTTATATTATGCTTATCTCTATGGTTACTGAAAGCCACAAAAGAGCCCTCTACCTCCATGAGCAAACAAGAAGGCCACCATATGGAGTCCTCTGAGAATCCCCTTCATGCATGCCATCCTTGGTCTGCAATGTAAAGAGCCCCTCCACAGAGCCCATTACTCTCCCTTTCCCCGCACAGTATCACATGGAGCCACTCTTGAACATAGAAATTACTCCGGATCCCCCCAGAGACAAGGTCCAATTGTCTGAGGGTGGGTGGTTGCATTGTAGGGAGGAGCTAAACAGACTATGAGGCTACTGCAGAGTCTCCAGCAGTTGCTTGTCTGACTTGTGCTTAAGGCTGATCTTGTTCTTTTCCTAGGCTAATTCCTATCATTTATCCTTAAGGGGATATTTATTTACTGGCATCATGCAATCTCCACCAGTATGTTATAATCAGGAGTGGCCTGGGCAGAGAAAGTTCTAACCAGCCATGAATGATGAGCACCTGATCACTGCCTCAAATAAACCATCCCATTACTACTTCCAAAGCCCAGGTCAGCAATTCCAATCTCTGGATGGATTCAGTGTTGCACACAATAAAACACATCCTTCCTGCAGTCCTGGTCATCAGTCATAGAATCATAGATTGTAGGGCTGGAAGGGACCTCAAGAAGTCATCAAGTGCAGCCTCCTGTGCTGAGGCTGGACCAAATAAACCTAGACCATCCCTGACAGGTATGTGTCCAACCTGTTCCTTAAAACCTCCAATGATGGGAATTCCACAACCTCCCTTTGAAGTCTGTTCCAGTGCGCAACTATGCTTATAGTTAGAAAGCTTTTCCGAACATCTAACCTAAATCTCCCTTGCCACAGATTAAGCCCATTACTTCTTGTCCTACCTTCAGTGAACATGGAGAACTAGTGATCACAGTCCTTTTTAGAACAGTCCTTAACATATTTGAAGATTGTTATAAAATCCCTTCTCTTTTCTCAAGACTAAGGCTATGTCTACACTTAAACTGCTACAGCGGCACAGCTGCAGTTGCACTGCTGTAGCACTTCAGTGTAGACACTACAGCAACAGGAAGGGTTCTCCCACTGCTGTAGTTAATCCACCTCCCTGAGAGGCAGTAGATAGGTCAACAGAAGAATTCTTGTGTCAACCTAGCATTGTCTATGCCGGGGGCTAGGTCAGCTTAACTATGTTGCTCAGGAATATGAATTTTTCACACTCCTGAGCAACGCAGCTGGGTCGACATAACTTTCAGTGTAGATCTGGACTATAACTAATCAGTGATTTTTACCAGAGACAGTTAGGCAAATAACAAAAGAGAACTGCACGGCCTTGTCTCCAAGTCCCATCACCACAGAATGTCTCCCGAGAGTTTTGGGCTTATGGGTTTCTTATACTCAACTGGATCCCATTTTCCAGCTGGACATGAGAAAGGAAACAAAGTTTAAATAAAACCCTAGTTTTGTGCAAATTGACAGAGGATTTATTCAGCTCTGTTTTTCTTGTGTTGGGTCCACATTCTTGGCATTTACAAGCCACAGGAAAAATATAGCTTTGCTATTTTACCAAATAAACCACATGGAGTTGTCCTAGATCAGAACTCAATTATCCTTAGGTACCTCAGAGACACCCAGGCACTTCCCTCTGCCTCCTGATCATTGTGGGGATGTAGAGATAAAAAACGCATAAGCTAGCAGAGATTTGGTCAGTGCTGACCCTATAAGAAGACAACCACAACCACCACCACCACTAGCTAGATGGTGGGTTCCTTGGAGCACTGATTTCTACTGGCAATCAGCAAACAGGCCACCACATTTAAATTAATTGGTTAAGAAGTTATAGATGCAGTCTAAATAAGGTTGATTGGGCAAGAACTGATATGATCTTTTTCTTACTCCAGGGCAGGGTTTTAGACTTGAATGTGGCAACTCTGTGCTCATCATGTTACTGAGAGTTGCACGTGAAAAAGGCAACAAAGCAAAGAGGGAGGGGGGAGAATGTGCTTTTGGGTGTGCTTGTGCTTAGAGGAACACAGAAGCTGTACCTGTGTGCATATATAAAGTCTACACAGTTAATGCTAAATTTCATCAAACCACACTGAAATTAATAGGTTTCTACATTCAGGGAGTGATCTCACTCTAGAGAAACCAGAAGAATCTGTACAGTTGCAACTACCTCATCATCTCAGCTCATAGCTTCCAGACGATAGGTGTCCCAGCTTACACGGTGTGTATAATCAGCCATTACTTTGAGACTTAGGGTACAGGAGGTCAAAAGAAAGATGGAGGTTGAGCCTTGATTCTGAATTTCCAAGCTGTTGGGAGTTTAAAATCAGCCTTTAGCCATAAAAAAGTTAAACCACTCAGAGCTATCCCCAACACCTTCCTGGCCTGAGCAGATGGGTTTAACCTTGATGTGGTATAATGCAGGTACATTTTGAGAACAAGGGGCTATCAGAGCCATCTGAAGGTAGTTGATTCTTGTTAATCCTCTTCTGCCACCCCTGTGACCGGACCAAGTGGAGGATGAGACACGGAGGGTTAACGTTGCATGTCTTACCAATCCACAGTAAAGAGAAGGATGCTCTATTTTACACAGGACACAGCTATGTAATTACTAAAGAGAGGAAGAGTAATTACAGGGGGTTTGCCTGGTAATGCCGTGTCATTACACCTTCTGGCAGAGTACAGGCAGAGATGCACTTAGAAGGAACAGAAGGAACTGCCATAGAACACATTATCTAGGTTGTAAGAGAAACATAGCACACAAATACCTGACAACCTGTCCACCACATGCATGAGACATGGCAAAGGATGGATGATTTTGTAGTCAAGACAATGGATTGGGATTCAGATCTTAATTCTATTCCCAGCTCTGCCACAGACTTTCTGTGTTACCTTGGGAAAGTCATAGGATCTTTCTGTGCCTTTATTCCCCATCTATTAAATGGGAATAATACTGGTCATCTGAAGAAGCGTCTTGGGAAGATGAACTGTGATATAAGATAAATTCTCATGTACCTTGGTGAGGATGAATGAAAAAGAATGAAAAGCCAAACAAAAATAAAAAAGCAAGTCCACTTCTCCCACGCACAATGCATGGGTGATCACAATCTCGGGCACACCCCACCTATCTTTATTCTACGAACACACCTCATAGTGATGCACAGCAATCATTAATTTCTGAAAGTTGCCTGGCAGAGAGGTTGTGCTCTGTAAATGTGCACAGTAGCCTGCTAATTAACTGGGACCTTTTGAACTTTTAACTGTTAGTTGTCAGTGTTGTGAAATCCTAGCAGAAAGGTTTCACTGGAGAGAGGAAGCCATTGTGAACTCTAAAACTGCAAGAGAAACCAGTAGACTTCTGCATTTTCAAATTATTCATTCTGCATGTGGATAGAGATGAACAAAGCCGAATGGATTCAAACATCAGAGTCAGTGGTTTGCAAGCTATGGCCTGCCAACCATCAGGGAGCTATGAAACCCATGGAATCACACAGTGGGGTCCAGGTCACTGTTCCCTCTAAGCTGTGCGCGTGTGCACGTGCACACAGATCCTAAACCCCATGCACACGGCAAAACACTGCGCGCAAACAACAATTTGCATAGAAGAAATTTTTGCGCACATGGCTTGTCAAAAATTAGAGGGAACATTGGTCCAGGACAGGGTCTCTCTTGATCGTTGGCAGCGATCGATCCAGCGGGGATCGATTTATCGTGTCTAGTCTAGAGCAATAAATCAACACTTTCCCCCCCCCCAGTGCTCGCCCATCGACTCCTGTACTCCACCGCTGCAACAGGGGCAGGCGGAGTCGACGGGGGAGCGACAGCAGTTGGCTCACCACAGTGGAGACACCACGTAAGTCGATCCAAGTACGTTGACTTCAGCTACGTTATTCATGTAGCTGAAGTTGCTTAACTTAGATTGATCCCCCTCAGTGTAGACCAGGACTAAGTAATCCGCAGAATCACACCATTGAAGAACAATCAAATATCCCCTTCTCAATTGAGACCCTGATTGACAACAGAATAATTTCCAGTTTGTAGGGAGTAGAGGCACACAAACGATGTTAAGGGGTGACATCTAGAGAGAGAATTAGATTGTGCTGATGAGGGAAAGCGGGGGAAGAGTCCCCATTTCCTGTCCAGTTCTGCCAGTAATGCTTCATTACAAACACAGAGCTTAATTAGCATTTGTACAGCTCTGCAAAGCTGCAATACAAGTGCTGCGTATTATTATTATGATTGCTATTACCATCAAGATTCAGCTCAAAGCACATTTTGATGGCCAATTACTAAACTGTTGAAACTGGAGCTTCCTCCTCAGAGTTTCAGCAGCCCCCTTCTTTGATGGAGTGAGAGCGCAGATCTGGCCATGCTCCCCAACATTTGTACTCATTCCCCTTGCAGACAAGGTAACTGCCAATTTTTTTTCTGAAGCAGCTTGCACAAAAGCCTGGTCCCTTCTTGACTGGACAATCTCAGCAGCTTGGGGAAACCTATTTGTGCTACTGTTTAACCCTGCTGTTGGAAGAAATCACTGAATACCAACAGGAAAAGAGCCGAGGCAGGCAGAGTGACAGCTTCAGCCCATCAGTCACTAGCTCAGTTCCACGCAGCTAAACAGAAAAATACACAGTAGCCAGTTCTCATAGGATCATTTTCTATCGTTAACATCTAATAGACCATCCAGCCCAGCTCCCTGCCAATGCAGTAGTGTTCCTTACAGTGCATCTTCTAGTGCTTCATCCAATCTAGTTTTATTTAGTGTCAGACATTACATCCAGGTGTCGTTAAGCAAGGCAGTCTGCTTTGCTGCAAGAATGCACTTCTGTCCACTAAAGCCCACTAGAGAGAATCCAGTTCCCACCTTACAAATAAATAGAGGATTAAATACTTACAGTGAAGGCTTTTTCTCCTCCTTGTATTAAAAGGAAAACTGTCTCCTGCTAGCCTCTGACAACATGTGCAAGCCAGACTGAGAATTCAGGGCTTTTGTGCTTCCCTGAGAGGAAAACCACATTGCAACAAGACACTGAGAGCTGCTTGAGAAATGATTCACATATGGAACAAGCTGGCTTTACCAGCGCTTTGGCATTCAGCAAACACGCATGTATGCGTGCACTCTCTCTCTCTCTCTCTCTCACAAGGGAAAGAGAAATATTATACTTCCATCATACTAGGAGGAATTCCTGCAGGCAAGCCATTTGTACCTGAATTCAGAGCTATGCAGGGCAGCAGTCCCCTTCAGAAAGCAGGGAAGGGTTCCTTATTCCTTCAGCCCTCAGAGTAGAAATGTACATTGGTAGATGGTATGACGAGCCCCAGTCAAGTCTGTATCAACTGAAATGCAGCATTTATATTGCAGAAAAGATAACAAGGCGGGCACCAAAAGGAGATATTTTCGGGGGTGGGGGTGGTCTTTGGAGGAAAATTACAGAAGCTGCACCCACAAGCCCTTATATTCCATACTGAGCATCTCCTCCCCAGTAGCCCCACTCAAGAGGCATTTCCCTCACCTCTACCACTGCCTTGAAAAGGTGCAGAGTGGGGTTTTTACAATAAAACAGAGATTCAGTCATGATCTAACCTGTGGGGTTGGGGTGGGGGAAGGAGAAATAGGAATCCAGCCCCAGAGCTCCCCATATTGTCAAGAGCTGAGAGCCCTGTGCTGATAGCACAGGGAATGGAAAGAGTGCCTCGCCCCATCAGATCTCAGTGACCCAAGCAGAAGCACCCATCAGCTCCTAGGTTAGAAGAAAGTGAATAAGGGGTAAGGGGCTGAGAAATGCCTGGGGGACTCCCCTCACCCTTCAGCCCTCTGGAGTGAGTGAGCTTTAGTGTGTGCAGAGAGAACGGGCAAGGGATTTTTACAGACAGGAATCAGGCAGACATAGGATCCCCTCGGGTGGGGAGGAGAGAAATTAGAACCAAATGTGAATTTCAAACACTTCCAAGTTTGGGGCATATTCAGAACTAGGGTGTTGGTTTGGCCTATTATAGAGGCAGGGCTATTTGCAAAATTCTTCTCTCAATCTGCATCCTAGGCCATTCAGACCAGGGTATTAGTTTGGGTCCATCTCTAGAATTAGGTGTGGGTTTTTCCCATTGTGATGTGAACCTGGAATATAAGTGACAGTGATACAACAGCAGTCTCCTTAGAAAAGAAAGCTAGTGAGGGTTTATTTTAACCAGCTGTTTACAATCAGATCCTAAATGTAGTGGCGGCCTATACATAGCTCTGCCCTCACTGAGCCCCTCCCGAAACCCTCATTCTAGGGGCCAAGATGCCCTGACACAACCCCACAGGAAGCCAATGATGTGCCACGTGTAAACTCTTCATCCAAAGGCTATTTCCAGGTCATTGTTGGTCTCAAGCTGTGGGCCTTGGATCCTGGAGGGAGGGGCGGCTATGTCCAGGTCTCAAAGCTGCAGACCAAGGAAGGTACATCATTGTTTATTTACCGTATTCAGTCTGGTTTGTCAATCCCCGCACTATGTGGGGACAGACTAGGTGACCACAGACTATAGAACTTTTCCATCCTTACTTTTTTATGTGCTATGAGGCTTCTGAGACCTCTCCCTGTTGCAAGCTATAATCAGAAGGCAGTACCCGCTGGCATTCATATTAACAAATTACTAGCAGATAGTTTCATATAAATGAACTCTGCTCCTCCTCTTGGGAGGCAAATCATATTATTTTTGGTGATAAATGTAGGGACAGCCTGATAGCGCTCAAATCTCCACTCCAAGTTGACTTTGGGCGGCTTTCAGAACCAGGAAGGGCAAACTGCAAAATGGCAGAATCAAAACCAACAGTAAGTAAGTGCCAGAGACACCAGGCCAACGTGTACCACCTGAAAAGTTCCCTGTTTGAAAATACAGACACACATTTTTTTGGACTGAAGTACATTATTGTCTCTTTGTCATTGCTGGTGAGTTCAGTGGGAAACCAGCCCCGGACTTTCTCACACACACACACAGAGAACTGTTATATTTGTCCTTAAAGATATTTTTAGCTGTGACAGATATCACTTGACCAAAACCCAACGTTGAAAATGCTCAGCATGAGTAGGAAAAAGCCACAAAACTTGCTCACTAGAGTTTTGGTACATTGGATATAACAGAGTAACTGTTCCACACAATCCACCCAAACCCAACAAATCACAATATTTATTGATTAGTAGCCTTTTCTATGGCATTCATCGCTATAATTATCTGAGCACCTCACATACACTAAAGAATTTATCCTCACAAGGGAGGAAAATATCTCCATTTGACAACTGAGGAGCCAAGGCACAGATAGATTAAATGACTTGCACAAAGTCACACTGGAAGTTTGTGGCAGGATTAGGGTAAGAAGACTGACCTCCTGAGCCCCAGGCCAGAGCATTAACTGTCCTTCCTTTCACCCAGTAGCAGGGGTGTGAAGTGAGGATATGAAAGTAATTTAAAATTAAAACAAAGAATCGGCAAGATTCACATCTGAAATAGATCTGTCAACCAAATGTGCAAGTGCAGAAAGAGGCAGAGCTAGCAAATTGTGCATGCGCACACACGCATCTATTGTCTCCCACCTACTTTATAACCATAATCTCCTAGAACTCACATGCCATTGGGCACAATCTGATCACTTACACAGCAGGAGCAGAATTACACCAGTGTGTTATGAACAGCATTATGATGAACAAACCCTGCCAGTCAGTGCACCATAATAACAGAGCACCCCAGGAAACTAAACGTATTCTGAGGCATGCTCTTTTTCAACCACAATCTTGCTTAAGGCACAGTGTGATGGAAAGGATCAAAGGCTGAATTTGAATTGTGAGGCTCATTTGGGAGGCAGGTATTCATAAATAGGGATGTGGAAAAGAGGTTTATACAAGGAACAGAAGAGGGTGAATGCAAAACTTGAACCCAAAGATAGGCTCTTACAAACTGAACTTGTATTTGCAAAAGCCCTAGTTACAAAGAGACATTCCATAAAGGAGGCTGTGATGTCAACATCAATGTGGTTTTCAAGGGAGTCTCTAATTCAGTTGTGAAGCATGGAACATTATTGTCTGCAGATATAAAACCTAGAGTTAATTACAAGGGAAAGTCACCAGGAAGAGTGGGAATTAGTTGGAGTCGGGCTGTGGCTTTGGGGCTATGTTCACCCTGCCCTTTTTCTCGCTGTGCAGCTCTGATACCAACTCCTCTTTATTCTTCTTTTCTCAGTTTCATTGCTGATGACAGGAAGGAAGTTCAAGGCACTAGCAGCCCATGTGCAGAAAGAATCATGGGGCAACAATCAGCTTCCATTTTGCTGAAAACACTCTGCTGCTTGATTAACAAGATGATGCTAATCAAAAGAAAGTGAACTCCAAGGACAGTTGCCTGTAAGGGTGCAGCCAGTGCGAGATGCCTGTGTGTGCAGACTTGAAGAACTCAAGGATTTCCTGTGTTTATTAGGGGAAAATTACACAGGTCCAGGTTCCCACCCAGATATCCTGTAAGCTCAGCCTATGGCATAGCCAGAAGCTTTCACTTACAACTGCTGGAGAAAGAAAAGGAGTACTTGTGGCACCTTAGAGACTAACAAATGTATTTGAGCATAAGCTTTCGTGAGCTACAGCTCACTTCATCGGATGCTCAAATAAATTTGTTAGTCTCTAAGGTGCCACAAGTACTCCTTTTCTTTTTGCGAATACAGACTAACACGGCTGCTATTCTGAAAACTGCTGGAGAGAACACTCTCTGCTAGAAGAGGGCAGGATTGTTAGAAATCTCACATAGGAGTAACAGGGAATACTATGGGAGGCAGATAACCAGCCAGTTTCCTTTGTTCTGCATTGTTGAGATTTCAGAAAAGTAAAGAACAATACTGAAACATCAAAGAACAGAGAAAAACCAGGACACGTCAACTAAGAGAATGAATTTGTTTTCAAAAAGTATAAGGGTCTGTAAGCGACTCCAGCAGTTTTCAGCACCCCTCTCTGATTCCCAAGCAGAACGTTAATGGGTAATAAATGCATCTACTTACAAGAACAGAGAACCATTTAAGATTCCAAATGAGTAAGGGACTATATGGAGAAGGAAAAACCCCACCAGTAAAGAAGCACTTTAAAAAAAAAAATCTCTGAAGATTACGTCTTCGCACATGTTTTACCCAGACTGGTTTGCCCACCTCTGCACTGCACCCCAGCTCATGTGGCTCTGCGCTTGCTTAGCTACTATTGGTGGCACCTAAGGAACACAGCTCCCTGTCCTCCTACTGACTCATTGTGGCAGGTGCAGCTCATTAATCCACCCAAAGGATCTGGGAATATCCCCTCTGGAGAGATTTCAGAGTAGCAGCCGAGTTAATCTGTATTTGCAAAAAGAAAAGGAGTACTTGTGGCACGTTAGAGACTAACAAATGTATTTGAGCATAAGCTTTCGTGAGCTACAGCTCACTTCATCGGATGCAATGGAGATTCAATGGATTCATCTGGAGAGAGATATCTAGGGCCTGGGGCTGAGCTGATCTTTCGTAAGAACAGCCACACCAAACAAGAAAGCTTGGGTGGAGTTTGTTGCATTACCTTGTTAACAGAGCCAGATGTCAGGAAGGGGGAAAGTTTTGAACCTACACAGCAAGTGAAGTGTTGATCATTTTCAAGCAGGGTGGGAATACCACCTTTTCGCAAATACACATAAGGATTCAACTCCATCTTGTAGTTCAGGTGATTCAAAAATCTCAGTTAATTCACTCTCAGTTAATTCACCAGGACTTCCCAACGCAATGTCAGACTTGTGTACTGTTGGGGGGCGGAAATAATTCCTTACTGCACATATTAAACAACATAGCATATGAAAATGCTTCAGTTACTAGACCAGCTCTGACTCCCAAAAGCTGTTTGAAATGTTAATAGCAATAACATTGCAATTAGGGCTGTCAATTAAACGCAGTTAATTTTTTTGAGTTAACTGCAATTAAAAAAATTAATCATTCTGTTAAACTATAGAATACCAATTGAAATTTATTAAATATTTTTGGAATTTTTTCTACATTTTCAAATACTGATTTCTATTAAAACACAGAATGCAAAGTGCACAGTGCTCACTTTATATTATTTTTATTACAAATATTTGCATTGTAAAAATGACAAAGAAATAGTATTTTTCAATTTACCTCATACAAATACTGTAGTGCAATCTCTATCTTGAAAGTGTAACTTACAAATGTAGAATTTTTTTTTGTTACATAACTGCACTCAAAAACAAAACAAACAATGTAAAACTTTAGAGCCTACTCAGTCCTACGTCTTGTTCAGCCAATCACTAAGACAAAGAAGTTTGTTTACATTTACAGGAGATACTGCTGCCTGCTTCTTATTCACAATGTCACCTGAAAGTGAGAATAGGCTTTCCTATGGCACTTTTGTACCTGGCATTGCAAGGTAATTACATGTCAGATATGCTAAACATTCGTATGCGTCTTCATGCTTCAGCCACCATTCCATAGGACAAGCTTCCATGCTGATGATGTTCGTTAAAAAAAAATAAAAAATAGTGCATTAATTAAATTTGTGACTGAACTTCTTGGGAGAGAATTGTATGTCCTCTGCTGTGTTTTACCTGCATTCCACCATACATTTCATGTTATAGCAGTCTCAGATGATGACCCAGCACGTTTGATTTACAAACGCTGTCACTTCAGATTTGACAAAATGCAAAGAAGGTACCAAAGTGAGATTTCAAAAAATAGCTACAGCATTCGACCCAACGTTTAAGAATCTGAAGTGCTGTCCAAAATCTGAGAGGGACGAAGTGTGGAGCAGCTTTCAGAAGTCTTAAAACAGCAACACTCCAATGCGGAAACTACAGAACCCGAACCACCAAAAAAAAAATCAATCAACCTTCTGCTGGTGTCATCTGACTCAGAGGATGAAAACGAACATGCATCAATCCGCTCTGCTCTGGATTATTATTGAGCTGACCCCGTCATCAGCATGGACACATAACCTCTGGAATGGTGGTTGAAGCATGAAGGGAAATATGAATCTTTAGCACATCTGGCACATAAATATCTTGCAATGCCAATTACAACAGTGCCATGCGAATGCCTGTTCTCACTTTCAGGTGACAGTGTAAACAAGAAGTGGGCACCATGATGTCCTGCAAATGCAATCAAACTTGTTTGTCTGAGTGATTGGCTGAAGTAGGACTGAGTGGACTTGTAGGGTCTAAAGTTTTATACTGTTTTTATTTTTGAATGCAGTTACTTTTTGTATGCAATTCGACATTTGTAAGTTCAACTTTCATGATAAAAAGAAAAGGAGTACTTGTGGCACTTTAGAGACTAACAAATTTATTTGAGCATAAGTTTTCGTGAGTTATAGCTCACTTCATCGGATGCATTCAGCGGAAAATACAGTGGGGAGATTTATATACACACACAGAGAACATGAAACAATGGGTATTATATTATCTCTAAGGTGTCACAAGTACTCCTTTTCTTTTTGCGAATACAGATTAACTCAGCTGCTACTCTGAAACCTTTCATGATAAAGAGATTGCACTACAGTACTTGTATTAGGTGAGTTGAAATACTCGATTTCTTTTCTTTTTTACAGTGCAAATATTTGTATTCAAAAATAAATAGAAAGTGAGCACTGTACACTTTGTATTCTAGGTTGTAATTGAAATCAATATATTCGAAATGTAGAAAACATCAAAAATAGTTAAATAAATGGTATTATTATTGTTTAACAGTACAATATTTTTAATCGTGTAATTAATATTTTTAATTGCTTGACAGCTCTAATTGCAACTACAACATGTTGCAAGAACTACTTTGAACCAAGGTGTTTTCAAAGCCCTTTAATGTATTTTCCTTTACAGTTTCAGCAGAAGAGTAACTTACCCCAGAGTCAGCAGTTTATGTGCTTTCAGCGTCTGCTGCAGAGAGGAGAGCCAGAAGACTATACCCTGAAACTGGTTTCTACTTGGTGTAAATTGGTATTAGATCAGTTTCCAGATGGTGCACTGTTGGCAGCATTCCACTCTCTGGCTGCACCATCAATCACAATCACTTACACCTTCCAGGAGCAGATAGAGAAAAGAGACTACGGAGAGGCTCACAGAAGGGCTAAGGAACATCTGCTGGAATTTTCTGAAGCCACAGGAATTCCAGTTGCAAAATTATGCAATTGGGATGATGAGGGGGGGAAACTGGGATGTGCCAATGTCACTGCTTGTGCCCTAAAGTTTAGGGAGTAGAAACTGATCTGCACTTACTTCTGCCCAAAAGAAAAGTGCAGGCAGTGGCCTGTGTACTCAAGAATCTGACTGAGGACTAACATGGCTGGTTCCTAAATCTTTGATCGCTATGGAAATTACAGCATGAGAAACCACATTATATATATATTGTACCAAAACCAGCATCATAATTACAAAGAAAACAAAGGCTTAAAAAAAGAAATGAAGCATTCTTCCTGTTTTTAAACTGTGCTAATTGATACAAGGTTCTCTCAGCAGCAATGGATATATCGCTGACAAAAATATGGGTCAGAAAAGCTGAAGGTGGTGACATGCTTCAGTAATGTGAGTGTGACATAACTGAGGGGTAGAAAAAGCCCCTTAAAACCCCTCGCTGGAGTAAGGGTAGCTTTACTGTGGTTTTCCCTTCCATTCAAAAGGGCAAGACATTTACAAGTGAAATGAATGTCCAGCTATGACTTAGTGCTCCCCAATGGGGGGCTGTGCAGGGCTCTCTTGGACAAGTCATGAGTGGTGAAGAAAGTGCCGTTGTATTCCTAGGAAAAATAATAACAACTAATGCCCAATGTAGCAAGTGGAGAGTGAACTAGAGGGTTGGGGGTCTCCATTTTTTATCTGAACACTTTCACTGCTACTTTTCCATTGTATATGTTTTGAGGCCATCATCCCATTAACAATCCATTGAGAGTGACCCTGTTCAAGCAGCACAGTAAGTGCCCTCTACCTGGCTGTAACTGGACTATTCAGGCAGCCCAGCAGGTGCATTCCCCGGCTGCTCCTCCTTGATTGAAGTGCTGAAAAAGATGGCATGGGATCAGGTGCATGTTCCCCCAGAGCTAACATAATAGGAACTAAGAAAGATGGTCATTTGACATTGTGAGGTGCTTTCCCAGAACCACCACATTACTACATTTTTGCTGCATGCCACCAACTCTCAGAGCAGGAAAAGGAATTTAGGCTTGGCCAGGATGTGTGTCTGAGGCTGCTTTGAAATAGAATATACTGAATTCAATGGGCTGGTGCAGGGTGTCTCTAGGCTTAGAGCTTTACGGTGCATTTCAGGATGATATACATAAAAACAGCTGAGTTGTCACCTCTGTTTTTGAGGGGCTTCCAGTGGAACTGCTGACAGCCCTAGAACAGCTGCAGCATTGCAGGGCACAGCTCCTATACAAGATGCATGCCTGGGGGCCCAGCAGCAACAAGAATCAGGACAAACTGATAAAGAAAAATGATGAAGCACATATAGTTCAAATCCCAGGAGGTTAATGGGTTCTCTAATGTAGGGCAGGGTTTCTGAGTGCAGCTAGCTATGAAGTTTGATTATGGATATCATAAAATCCTAGTGCTTCCCTCTCACCCTCAATCCAGGATCTCAAAGTGCTTTACAGACATCAAACAAGTTACTGATATAGGCTAGCAATATCCAGTTTATAGACGGGTTAAGTGAGGAACATAGAAGTTAGTGGTCCAATTTTCAGAGGTACTGAGGTCCTGCAATGCCAATTGACTTCAGCTAGATATACATGTGCTTAACATCTCTGAAAATCAGACTCAAGTTGTTTTAAATTAAAAACTCAAAATCAGAGGCTACTTTTCATAGATTCATAGATTGCAAGGCCAGAATGGACCACTGTGATCATGTAGTCCGACCTCTTCTACAACACGGGCCAGAGAACTTCCTAGAGCAGATCTTTTAGAAAAACATCCAGTTTCCAGTCTTGATTTAAAAATTGTCTGTGATGGAGAATTCACATGATCCTTAGTAACTTGTTCCAAATAGTTAATTACTCTCACTGTTAAAAAATTTACAGTATGCCTTATTTCCAGTCTGAATTTGTCCAGCTTCAATTTCCAACCACTGAATCATGTTATGCTTTTCTTCCTAGATTGAAGAGCCCACTATTAAATATTTCTTCCCCATGTAGGAACTTATAGACTTTGATCAAGTCACCCTTTAACCTTCTCTTTGTTGAGGCAGGCTTTCTGATCATTTAATCATTCTTGTGGCTTTTTTCTGATTTTCAAATTTTTCAATATTTGAAGTCTTTTGAACATGTTGACTTTAGGGACTTGACCAAATCCAGAGAGTCAGTGGGAAGGTCTGCATTAGAATTGAGCAGTTCCTCACTCCCAAATAGGTGATCATTCCTAAAGGCTGCCACTCAAAATTAGCCACTAACAAGACAATTTTCCAGGCCTAAGTTTTCTCAGAACTAACTGTAACTTATTATAAAATATTAAGAAATATGCATTGATGGAATGCAAGGAAATTCCATTCTGAGATTCTGGCTCTGCTTTCATGATTTATGTAGAGATGATGTAATACAAAGATTAAATCTTTGTATTACATGGTTGCTAATCATAGAAATTACAGGTTTCAGAGTAGCAGCCGTGTTAGTCTGTATTTAAAAAAGAAAAAGGAGTACTAGTGGCACCTTAGAGACTAACAAATTTATTTGAGCATAAGTTTTTGTGAGCTACAGCTCACTTCATCCGAATGCATCCGATGCAGTGAGCTGTAGCTCACGAAAGCTTATGCTCAAATAAATTTGTTAGTCTCTAAGGTGCCACATAGAAATTACATAGCTGCAAACCCCCAATTCACAGATATTTAAACACACAATAATCATATTACTGCAGATAAAATCAATTGGGACATTTCTAAATTCAGCAGCAGAGGTGTCCAGTTGGCATATGCCTCAGGTTCTAATTGCCCCTGAAGCAACTAGGAGCAAATACCTCCACTTCCAGGATTCACATGTCAGCAGCATGAACTTCTCCTTAAAACAAATGGCTGGTCTATTCTTCACAGATGTACACAATACTATCAGCTGTCATCAAACACAAGACCCAGAAATTGAAAGCAAATTACTACACCAGGTCCAGGGCTCATCCTCATGTTTTCTCCTAAAGCACAGTTACCATGAACATCAGCCTGATTTACAAACAGAAATACCACTCAAACTCTTCAAAATCTGAAGGCAACAGACATAATGAGCAGAGAAGCAAGAAAGTAGCTAGAATGAAGTCCTAGCAACCTACCTATGGCATAAGCCGTCTGACTCCCTGGGGAACAATAGATGTTGCACGTAGGTGGGCTCACTCTGATAATGAACAAAATAATAATCTCCTTGCATTTCTATAGCTCCTTGAATCCTAAAGGAACCCAAAGCATTTTACAAGCGATAAATCGGGTACTTGCATCCACCTCTGGATACAACTAGCTCTGGACCAGCAATATTATACAGTAGCATTTAAGAGAGGAAAATTGGGGTACGTCTAGTTATGTAAAATGTAATTCATATAAATGGAACATGGCCAGGACACTGGGGCTAGTTCCCTGTTAACACATCCTCTCTCCTAGTCTCTATCCAAGCCCTAAAGAATCACAGTTTATAGAACTGGGACTGATCTATTGGGACAAGAGCAAGCACTCTCAGCTCTTGAAGTTCCCTGAAAAGCAAGTGACTAATTCAAGTCTCCAGCAAAGATTCAAATAAGAAAGCAATGATGCAAGATCGTCAGAACATAAAGCCAGAGGAAGATATATTCAACCAAGTTTGGGGACAGTTTGCCAGTCAGAAAAAGTTGAACAAAAGCTGAACAGGTTTCAGAGTAGCAGCCGTGTTAGTCTGTATCCGCAAAAAGAAAAGGAGGACTTGTGGCACCTTAGAGACTTGTGCTCAAATAAATTTGTTAGTCTCTAAGGTGCCACAAGTCCTCCTTTTCTAAAAGCTGAACAAAATCCCACAAGAGCCAAAATGGTATCAGAACAGAAGAAATCACTGAGTATGCACAGGCATGCCAAGTGAAGAAAGTTGAACAGAGGCCATTGTAGAACTGATCAATGAAATTGTTTTTAATTGTTCACTTTATTAATAGAACTTCATAAGTAAAGTTTTATGAATGAATCTACATTCAGTCATAAAACCAGGTACCCCAATAACTGGCTAATTGAGTTTCACATTCAATCCAACTGCTGCTTAAATCACTGAAACTTGCACTGCTTCAACATTGTAACTTCTGCTCACTGTTTGTCATTCCTTACACTTGACCATATTGTAACTTCTGCTCACTGTTTGCCATTCCTTACACTTGTCCATATTGTAACTCAAACTCCATTTTAAAATGCTAACTCCATTTGGTAAACCCTGCTGCAACCTTCATTTTTGCAAATGATGTAATCTTATTAGTTTAGTTTAGTTTAGATGTGTTGATGAGGTATGTATGGATGATGGAATCAACCTCCAGCCCCAGCCTGTCCTGATGAAATAAAGTATAAACACCACTGGCTGAAGATGCAGACAACAATCCTGACAAAGCAAGAAGAGTCCACCCTCAAAAGAAAAGAACAAAAGTACAACTGAAGAAACATCAAAGCCAGGTCCCAGGCTGAAAGTCATGTCTGCAATTGATGGGTGATCAATCACACCAAACCCAGAGGCAGCATGACACAGCAAGACCTATAGACTCTGGATTCAAACTAAAGCCTACAAAAAGGATGGGTGAGATGGAAGACTTTGAAGGGTAACATTCTGCTGCCAACATGGAAGGGCATTGGTGTGCGCCCAACAGAGACCCAGCCCTTCCTTGTGTCCGGCTTTCCTGGCCAGTTAGCTGCCACAAGCTACGAACCCAAGTGACATTCAGAGTGTGTGTTTGTGTGTGTACATAGTATTAGATATTAGTTACTGGTCTTAAATCAAATTGTGTTATTATAATAAACGTGACATCTTGTCTTGTCCCCTGAAACGATCCTGTGTAGTTTTGTCTGCATAACACCATGCGAGATCAACAGTGTAAAAAGGCGGGTGGGAAGAGCAGCAAGAACAGCTAGGGGGAAGGGGCTGCGAGGGACAGCAGGGTAAGGCACCAAGCTCACTGTGCAGAGTGGCTGGAGGAGCAGAGCAAGAAAATTAGAGAAGTGCAAAAGGTACAGCATGCGTGCACAGAAAAGTGGGAAGCCATGTAGCAAGCAATCCAGTGGTAAAATTCTTTAGCACTCAGAGGGTTTTCCTCCTCCAAGCCCTGTAAATGTTAACTCTGGACATCCTGTGAGGTAGGGGAATCAGTGTTTTCATTCCCATTTTTACCAATAAGGAAAAAATAAATTAAATCAGCTTTGGCTACTCTGCTCTCTCATTTGCCTAGGCAACTCCAATGTCACTCTTTTTCATCCATCATCCGAGCAGATGGGTGCCTAGGCTAATAACTTAAAAATGACTTTATCAGTGAAGGGTAATTATCGCTTAGAAATTCCTAGCTCCCAGCCCATGCTCAGTCCACTGATTAGTTCAAACAGCCCTCAGGAAATGCAGAGAGGAAGAGACAAATGAAGAGTTAAACATGTTTAACCAAAGAGCTAGACATCTCCATAGAAAGAATTATTTCTTCCTCAAATTAAATAGAAAACTTAGCCAATGTTCTTACTATTAAGGAGATAGAGAACCTTAGGATCTGGTCCAAAGCCTATTGAAGGCAATGGGAGTCTTTCCTTTGTCTTCAGTGGGCTTTGGATCAGGCCCTTCCTGTCCAGCTCTCTAGCTGAAATCTGGCCCATGTGGATAGTGACTGAAAGACGTTACAGTCTGGAGGCTGTTTGGTGACCAAGGTTCAATTAGTCGGTGAGTCTAAGCTTGCTCGTATTATCGACCTCACAACTAGAGTAACACCATTTCTCTTGTTAACAATCTTGGAGACAGGCCAAGCACTGAATCAGCCACAGAGACTGACATTGTCCCACCCTCTACTAGATCATTCCTGAGCACAGTTGGAGCACACTGGGGAGGGGTAGCAGATGGGGAAAAGTTGCTCCACTACTGCCCATTAAGTCCCTTTTCTGTGGGCCAACGCCATCAGTCTCCAGGGCTGTCAATCCCACTCCTTTCACCAGCAACAAGATTCTCTTCCATAGAGATTTAAAATATACAGTGTTTTCCTTTCTGACATTTGTGACCTCTGCCCAATTGTGAATCCATCAGGCTCTGAGCATTAAACTGTAATAACTCAGGGAGCTAGGCAACCTACCAGCAAGAGGCTCCATTACAGCAGTTACCATGGTGACCGTTAGAGTTAATGGATATTTAAAGGCAACTCACTCAATCACATCAGACACTGGGAAGCTTTTGGATGATGGAGACACAGAAGGCTTAGAACCAGAGGGCCCAATTTACTTCTGGAGCATTGGAGTTTATGGAGATGTACCGGCTTACAGCATCATTGAGTTGGACCCAGAATTCCCATTCTATCCAAATCCAAAAGGGAACAGCAGCTCACCAAATGAGCTATTTCAGGTGAACTCACTCAGAGAAATATTGTTTTGGTTCTGAAGGCCTCAGTGCAATAGCTGCAGTTTAGTCATTGGAGAATAACACACTGCCAAAAATATAATAAAGACTAAGAGGCCTTTAAATAGTCATAGATTTTGACCCATGCACAAGCAAGAGGAACCTGCAGATTTGGATACCTAACCACATTTTGTGAAGTATGTTTGAGTCATTGAAAGGGCAATATTTCACTTGGGATATTACAAGATTGAGATACGAAACGTTTTAGCTTGTGATCAGACACTGTATGGGTGCCACCAAATAAATCATTCCAGAGTGTGCTGCTGTTTATCCTTCCTTCGTGTTGGGCTGCCAGGGACGGCCCTGCCCTCTGAACCTCACTTTAAGGGTGTTCCTCTCATCAAAGTGGATTCTGCACGAGATGGAATTCAGATGGAGGCACTTGATGTGCTTTCCCCTAACACTGGTTCTTTCCATCCACTCCAGCTGCATAGGGTCCAGGAAGAGTGAAGGGGAAGGTGTCCTGGAGGTGACAGCTCTCACCAATAGAGCAAGCTGAGGGTAAATCTAACTACAAAGGGTCCCATATGTGTGCAAGTCTAGTGGGTATGATCTGGCCCAAGGGAAATGGTGCCCTATTGCGTGTTATAGGGTAGGTTGTGGTGAGTAGATCCATACCTGCAGGTACCTGCAGCTGAGTTAAATCCATCTTTTTTTATGAATTGGAGATAGAAATGTAACACACTGTTGTTTTTAATTCATTGTGGTCCATATGGATTCCATGGGTGTTCCACATAGAGGGATTGCAGGACTGGGCCCCTGGTCCTTAATATGAGGAGCATCTCAACAGTTGACAAAGCCTGAATGTCATTTACCAAACTGAGGATACCTTTGCCTTTTCACTGCATCTCTCCCCACAGCACTTGCCCTCCTACATTGACTTCTCTCTGAACTAAACCAGGTTTCTTGAAAGAGAACTCAGGCTCCTATAACAACAGCTTACTTCCCTGGGAGGTGACATCAAAAAACTTGATACACATCTTTTTTAGCACGAGTTACGAGATGTTACATACTTTTAAAATTGTTAATCACTGGGCGAAAACACAATTCTCTGATATCAGGGTGAAGGGATAGAGTGGGGGTGGACCAAATGAAAAGCACAGATACCCTGCACAGTAGAGTGTCTCACTCTTCAAAGGGCTTAAAAAATACAAAAAATACTTACAGTAAATTAGACACAGAGAGAGAAAACAGGAAGACTCAGACGAATATCCCCCAAACCCAAGTCTCATGCCTCCTGCCAAATTGCAAAACGCAGTCACATGGAACAGGCTTACCCGGTCCTAAGAGAAGGCTTTGGAAAAAAATGTAAACAGTCTGTCTTATGCTAACCGGAGTCAAGAGCTTAGTGCACCAGACTGTCTTTTCAGCCTTAACTCTCAAATCCCTGCCCTCGTGGGCTACAGCCCAAGTCTTTATGGTTATGTTGGTGGTTCAGCAGAATAATGACAACTGTTATCAGCTTGGAAAGCCCTGTCAGTTCAGTAGAGAAGTAATCCCCTCCTTAGCCTACTTTGAGCTTTGGTTTGCATTTTATGAACAAATTGAGTGAGGTTCAGAAGATAAAGCAACTTTGCTTTCAGTTGCTGAATTCAGAGAGCAGGCAGATTTCACTAGATACTGTGCCTTCTCTTGAGCCTTCCACCCAAGGATCTGAAACCGCTCTACAAAAAGTAAACAAACTTAGTTAAAGTATCATCATCACCACATTATAGATGGATGAACAGCGAGGTTAAGTAACTCCCCTAATGTCAGTGAGTAAGACTTGGGAATAGAACCCAAGAGTCCTGGCTACCAATTTCCTGCTCTATCCACTGAACCTATTTATTATGAATGCAGCAAAAAAAAATTAAAGGTGGAAAAGGCCCCAAGACAACAGTAGAAAAGAAGGGAATGGATTCCCAACTGCAAAACAAGCCATAACCTCAACCAGAATTTGGCTTGACACCACCTGCTTTGCAAACTGCCCTAAAACCTACGTGTTTTTTATTTGCAAAGGCACTTCCTGCTTCCAAAGGAGGGTAGAAGTCCCAGCTGGGATCATACTTTAAAACAGTGTTTCTCCACCTTTTAGATACAAGGACTGGCTTGTTGAGTTCCTAAACTGTGTCAGGGAGATTTCAGGAACTGGCACCAGTCCTCGGACCAGTCATTCAGAAACACTGCTCTAAACCACATCAGTGCAACAGCCACAGCCCTCTGCAGGCATTCAGAGCACCCATAGTCACGGTGAGTGACATGTGGGGAAGCAGCTTCTCAGCAACCAGCCTACCTAGCTTCTTATAGTCAGTGTTGCCAGCTCTTGGGATTTTATCATGAGTACTGTGATATTCAGTGTTTTATTTAAAGCCCCAGCCCCAGCCCCTGGAGTCATGTTAGTAGGTGAGACTTTTAATTTTAATTAAAACACACACCCAAAAAAAGTGTCTAGCCTCACGGCTATGGATAAAGCTTGAAAACGTAATCACCAAGGTCAAACAGCAGAAGGCAGATAAAAAGAACCCCAAATGTGTTATTTTTAAACCTCACGATTTTCAAGCCAATCATATGATTTTGGAGGCCTGACTCATGATTTTTCAACACTCGAGGCTGGCAATACCCTACTCTACATCCAACACTGTGGTAGCTGATTCTTAAAGACATTCCTGTTTGGCTAATTTTTGCTCTTCTTTGGCACAAGTAGCAGCTGTTCAGGGTGTCACAGGTAGCTACAAAAATAGCCCTCTATGCAGAATTACTTGCAATTCATTAACTGTCCACAAAGTCATAGGAGACCTACAATGCGGCAGCATTACTGCCCAGAGCCTTTCCAGGAGGGAAGGGGAAGATGAGGGGGGAAGAGAGAGGGAAACTATTTATTTATTTTGGTCTCCATTGCTAAACTGCTTCTCATGCAGTGAAGTCATTTCTGGAATAACTCTGGGATTTGAGTGATTGGTTCCGAGAGCTGCAAAAACTTTCTTTGCAGCAATACCCAAAATAACCGCCCGAGTGCTGCAGCTATGAAAGGTATACTTCAGAATCAGAATTTCAGACAAGAATATTATATTTACAGTTTAAATGCTCTGTCCTTAAGGGCACTGACCTACATGTCCATATTCTCCAATCAAAGGTTCAGTGACACTGATCAATTTTCTCCTAAAAACTCCTATGTGCTGCCCTCTAGTGAAACTAAACAGATCCTAAATGTATAGGACAGCCACTGTGAGTATTTTTTATAAAAACAATAGAATCATAGAATATCAGGGTTGGAAGGGACCTCAGGAGGTCATCTAGTCCAACCCCCTGCTCAAAGCAGGACCAATCCCCAATTTTTGCCCCAGATCCCTAAATGGCCCCAGATCCCTAAATGGCCCCTCAAGGATTGAACTCACAACTCACAACCCTGGGTTTAGCAGGCCAATGCTCAAACCACTGAGCTATCCCTCTGCTCACAAACAAGGAGCACAGAATCTGGCCCACACAGTTAGCAGCAGCACTTCCCAGGTGAGCTGTGCACCTGTTTAACCAAATGGGCCATTAAACCACCATGCAGGCATGTGCAGTGTTTCTCAAATGTGGCCACCAGCAATTTCTTTGCCACCAAAAAGCCCCCAAGGCTTGGGCAGAGACTGGGGAGAGGGGCAAAGTAGCACACGGCTGCTGCTCCCGACTAGCTGTTATCAAGGGCAGCGAGATGCACTGCCTTGGTGCTGGCCCTGGTGCCACCACAGGGATTGGTGCCCTGCACCATGCAGCCTCCTTGGGGGCTCCAGGCAGTGCCCCTGGAGATGTGGGGCTGGTGTACAGGACGCCGGAGGAGGCTCTTGTCAATGGAGGTGGTTGCAGCATTCGGTTGCCGGGGCACTCCCCTGGGCAGCTCTCCCACTCCTGCCTGGCTGGGGCATGGGGAGCCAGGCACTTCACACGCAGCTGGTGAGTTCCCAACCCACCTTCCCTGGGGCGCCTCTCACTGCCAGGCCACAGGAGGCAACGGACAGACAGACACGTTTGTCAGAAGGGCCATCAGCAAGAGTTGGTGGCTGCACTCTGAGGCCACCAAAAGATTTGTTGCAACAACCCCAGGGATACCACAGAATACAGATCAGGGAAACTAGAACAGCAGACCAGAGCACAATGTTCGCGGAGGGAAAAAACTGACCTCCTGAGCCTCGCCGAGCTTCATGGGCCAAGATAGGTTTTCATTGGAGAGATCTTCCTTGGCAACCTTCTTGCTCCTAGTGACCTTTCATCCTTAACACATTTAATTTTAATTACAGGGAGAAGAGACAAAAGAATGTTTGAAAGCGTTCCAGTTAGGGCTATGCAAGATAAAAAAAAAGCACTCTCTCTTGACAGAACTGAGGTTTCTTGGAAGAGGTTGAACATTGAGGGCTTAGCAACTCCAAGTCGGCAGTAGGGTGACCAGATGTCCCCATTTTATAGACACAATCCCGATATTCGGGGCTTTTTCTTATATAGGTGCCCACTACCCCTGAACCCTGTCCCAATTTTTCACACTTTCTATCTGGTCACCCTAGTCGTCAGTGTAATTTCAGGCAAGTTATTCAGATGACAGGCTTGTGCTGAAGGGGCTCAAACAGCACTAACTTGCAAGTGTCCAGTCAGTGATTATGAAGTTATTATGAGAGAATTTGAAGTTTGGAGCGAGCAGCTTGTTCACTGCAGGTTTCTACTTGTCCCACATAGCAAGAATTGTCAGTCACACTATCTAGGCCCCAATCGTGCAAACACTTAAATTTATTCATATGAATAGTCCATGAAAGTCAATGGGACGACTTGCATACTTAGAGAAAAGCACAGGCTTAAATGTTTGTAAGATCAATGTCTTAGTTCACATGCAGAATATAAACCCATGCGTGCATGATACTGGGAAACGGGGAAGACATTCATAATGAGAAGAAAGATATTGTGTGGGAAAACATCAGAAGACAATCATCATGTAAGTTCTGGCAATAAATGGAGCCTGTCCCTATTACCCTGTATGTCAGCTAACCACACCAGAAACGGAAAGAATAAATTGCACACCCTTCCAATCCCAAATCACAGAGCTGGGAAAAAATAATCCAAAACAACACTCCAGCCACAAAGAGAGCCCAACTCTCAGTGCACAAGTCCCAACACTCAACACACCTCTCACTCGCCCAAAATCGTAGGGAAATAAATGGGCTTTGCAGGTGCCTTGAAGATCAACAGATCTGGGCTATTTTGGATCAAGGGAGGGAGGGAATTCTGAAATTCAGTTCTCCTCATGAAGAACATCCTGACTCCTCCTTTTTATACCAAGAGACTTGAGTACCTACTGCACTCAGTTACAGAGGGAACAGAATTGAGAAGCCAGTAGAGGGCAGTGGAACTCAGTGCACAAGTCAGGATGTTGTGCTCAACTTCGTATAGTGAAAATATTTGAAGGGGAAAATAAATCATTATACAGCGTTAAACATATTTGCACAGAATTATCCAGATCTGCATGTGTGTCATTGTAAACAAGTAACAATGCTGAGGTAAAAGAGAAAAGGAAAACCAGGACAATCTACTACAGAATACCTAATGCATCTAACTCAGTTCAGACCATGGGTCTGATTTTCAGAGGGATACATGGAAATGAGTCACTTTTAGTTCATAAATTCCTTTTAAAATAACCATTACAATGTTTTCTAACATTTTAAATTATTAAAATTCAGTGCCTCAAAGCAACCCATTCTCACCATAACAGTTATTCCTTGACGGTTAGGCCAAACACTGCAGATTTAAAAAAAAAATATTAATAGTAAAAACTTTCCATAGAACTATAACAAAACATTTTGTTTGGTTTTAAACCCATCCTTCCCTTCCTTGCAGCAAGCTTAACAACAGACTTGTGCTAGTGCATGAGAATCAAAAAGGGAAACTGGCTCAGCTATGCCCCTACTGAGCAAAATGAAGCATGAACAAATAGCATATATGACTGAAATATTTATTTTAGCTTACAGCCTCCCTTTTTAAGGGAGAAGCTTATCAAGGTGGGAAGTATTAATGGGAAGTTTCTACGCTACTGCCAAACAAAACAAACAGTAGTGTAAGAGTTAAAACCCCTTCTTGATCTGACACTAATCAGGATTGCATTTTGTGACTGCAAGACAGATGTTGTATAAACTTCTCAGTGCCCCTTGATCATTGAATATCAGGTTGGAAGGGACCTCAGGAGGTCATCTAGTCCAACCCCCTGCTCAAAACAGGACCAATCCCCAATTTTTACTGCAGATCCCTAAACGATCCCCTCAAGGATTGAACTCGCAACCCTGGATTTAGCAGGCCAATGCTCAAACCACTGAGCTATCTCTCCCCCTGATCCGTACAAACCCCCAGGCGTGAGTGCTATGTTATGCCAGGGACATCCAAACTTCGCTCAGCTGAGGGGCTGCATGGACAACATCTGTCCACCTAGTGTTTCTCTGCCTAACGTATGTAAAATGAACTGGAGTGGAGCTGCCCTTGTCTTAGCCCAAGCAGCCACCTCAGATGCTGGGACGTATCAACTTCCTGGGGCCACTCACCCCAGAAGACAAGAGAAAGTCGAGGGGGGGCATCATAGGACTCTGTGGGTGACATTTGACCAACCCCACTGCACAGGTACCCGTAAAGGCTTGGTTGCTTGAAGGGCAGTGGAGCCTCCCTCTCTGGGCTCGGGCACCTTGGCAAGGCCACCGCGCGGTGTCAGTGGGAGCCACCCAGGGGACAGCCCTGCTCCCTCTGGCCAGCAGGCACACTGCACCCCGGGACCCAGGGCTTTCCCCAAGGCCTGGGGGTGGCTGCAGGGCTCCAGAGGGGAAGAGGACCACCCGGCACCTTGGCTGCCCTCCAACTAACCACTGGCACCTGTTGCCTCCATGGGGGCGCCCCTCTGCATTAGGGCCCAGGGTCCCTCCCCCCCCTTTGCAGGGCAGCCACCAGGGACCCTCCTGCAGCCCGTGAGCCATGGCCGAGGCCCCAGCCTCCTGTCAGAACGGCCCCTCTGCCTCCCAGCCCCCTGGCCTGCCCTGGGAGAGGCCCCCAGGGCCAGCCCGCCCCAGCCCCGCTCACCTGCTGCCTCCTCTCGAGGATGCTCTGGCAGCAAGCACCTTTCCTCTCTTCGGCAACGGTCCTAACGGCCGCTAGGGGGCGAGCGCCGCGGGGCACCCTGAGAAATGCGGTTCTGCCTCTCAGACCCTCCGGACTACGAGTCCCAAGATGCCGCGCGCAGCGGAGCCTGGCCGTGCGGCTCGGCCTGAAGCGGCGGAGCATGCCGGGAGTCATAGTTTCTTTACGGGGGCTGCCGCAAGGCACGCTGGATGTACAGGCGCATAGCGGTTAGAGAGGGGCTACAAGAGCCGTGAATCCCGGCGCACCTTAGCCCTTCGGCGATGGGCATGCTGGGAGTCGCAGCCCGCCCGCCCGCCCGCGCGCGCGCGTGCGGTGACGCCGTGTCGAATCGGCTGCTGCGGAACCACAGGCGGACGGGGCAGAAGCCCCCCCCCCCCCCCCCTCAACTCCGAGCGTGGAATCTACGGCTGGGGAGGCAGCGACTGAGTTTACCCGGCCTGTCATGGCGGCGGCCTCCTCCCCGGGGGGCAGCGCGCCCGCCGGCCCCGGGCCTGAGCCGGCCGGGCCGGCCCAGCTGCAGTACAGCCTCCTGCTGGAGCACCTGGTGGGGGAGCGGCGGGGGCCGCGCCAGGCCCGGGCCCTGGACCCCGCCGCGCTGGGGGGCATCCCGGCCCCGCCCAAGAGCGAGGAGCAGAAGCTGATCGAGCGGGTCATGGAGAGCTGCGGGTTCAAGGCGGCGCTGGCCTGCGTGGGAGGTGCGGAGCGGGGCCGCGCCCGGCATGGGGCCGGGTGGCAGCTGGCGCCCGTCTCCCCTTCCCGCCGCTCGAGCTGCCGGGGCCCCGGGGCAGCTGGGCCGCGCCCGGATTGGAGCCCCGTGTCCTGACCCGGGCTGGAGTGTTACAAGGAGAGGCCGGGGGGGTATGAGGGAGGGTTATAAAATCACCAGTGGAGTGGGGGGAACGTGGATAGGGAACGGGGGGGGTCACCCGATGAAATGGACAGGCGGCTGGTTTGAAACAAACCTACGGACATAGCTCGTGGCACAAGGCACAGTCACCCTGTGGAACTCCTTGCCAGGGGATGCTATAACCGGGTTCAAAAAAGAACTAGATACGTTCATGGAGGACAAGTCCATCAATGACTATTAGCCAAGATCAGGATCACAACCTCCATGCTCTGGGTCCCTAAATCTCTGAGTGCCAGAAGCAGGGACTGGGTGACAGGGGATGGATCACTCAGTAATTGCCCTGTTCTCTTCATTCCCTCTGAAGGATCTAGCACTGGCTCCTGTCAGAGGACTGGATACTGGGCTAGCTGCACCATTGGCTTGACCCAGTATGTCTGTTTTTATATTTGGGTCAGTTACTTCTCCTTCCCTGTGCCTCAGTTTCCCGCTTAGTACACTGGGCTCTCTGTTACTGGCCCTGGGGGGTAACAGAAGGGCTGCCTGAGGTGCTTGGAGATGTGCTGTGTTATTAATGTGACTGTGGGGGGAAGGCCACTCTTCTGACCCCAAATGTCTTTTATGCTGTAACATATCAGGATTCTGGGATGTTTGTTGTGTTGATTGTGCTGCATTGCTGCAATCAATGGGGAAACATTCTATTTTCACTGGGTTTTTTTGGCTTCTTTAGGTTTTGTTTTGGGAGGAGCATTTGGTGTATTCACAGCAGGCATCGATACCAATGTAGGGTTTGATCCCAAGGATCCCTATCGTACACCAACTGCAAAAGAAGTCCTTAAAGATATGGGACAACGAGGGATGTCCTATGCCAAAAACTTTGCCATTGTGGGTGCTATGTTCTCCTGTACTGAATGTCTAGTAGAGTCTGTAAGTAGCCAACAGAAATGCTTTCATTCTTTAGAAACCCTTGACGTGTGTGTTCCTACCTAACTTGCTCTTGAGCTACCCTAAAGCAATCTTGGGTGGTGGAAAGCAGCTCTAGGAGGAAAATGAAGCACACTTGTTTTTTGGTGTTTTCCAGCCTCTGATTCCTTGTTATAACAGAAAAAAGTACAGAACAACCCTCTTAGGGCACACTTGGTAACAAAGATCATTCCAGTTCCGGATAAATATATTGTTAATTTTGGGGACTATATTTTAAAGCCTCGCCAACCTTTTTTAAAAAATCTCAGTATCAGTTGTACTCATAATTATTTGTGCCTCTAAAATTTTAGCAGCAAAAAGGAGGTTGGGTGAAAATCATGTCTTGGATCTCATTTTGTAGCTAGAGAGCAAAGTGACCTTTTTTGTCTCACTGCTAAAACTTTTGACTTTCATATTTCCTTAGAAATAAGGCAACAAGTTTCTTTATTTTAATTGGAAAGTGTAATGAACTCATGTAGAAGAAAAAGGGTATATCTACATGGTAATAAAACATCTACAGCTGGCCCTTGTCAGCTGACTCAGGTTTATGGGGCTACTGTATTGTAGACATTCGGGCTTGGGCTGGAGCCTAGGCTCCAGCCTGGATGTCTACACTGCAGTTTTATAGCCCTGCAGCCCAAACCTTGCAAGCCCAAATCAGCTGAAACAGACCAACCCCCTGCATTTCATTGTGGTGTAGATGTACCCTAAGTGTCTTAGGTAATACTCCCCCTTCCCCCCAAGAAGTCTCACACCAAAGGTCAACATTGCTATCTGCTGGAAAAATAGGGACAAGCATGGTCAGCTGTGAGTCAAGAGGACTGGTGGAGTGTTTTTATTCTCTAAAACTAACATTAAGTAGCTATGCTAATAGTTCCATGTGCACCTTCCGACTGTGACTCCACTGCGTTTCTCCATTCCACAGTATCGTGGAAAATCAGACTGGAAGAACAGTGTTATTAGTGGGTGCATCACTGGAGGAGCCATTGGCTTTAGAGGTTAGTAGCACTTTCTTTGAACTGTTTCTGTGCTAGTTCTGGCCAAGACCGCCCACTACATGGATGTACTGCAATCTTTTCTAGATGTCCCAAGTGCAGAACATTTCCATGTAGTATTAAGGGGGCATCACCATGGAACTTGTAATAGTTCAAAGTGAGTTAAATTTCCTTTAGGTGCTGCATCTGCTTCCCTGCTAATAAAAGATACAGTGAAACTGACTATATACAAGCATCAGTCAAAAGGAAAAATATTTTTATTCAAGGTTTTCAGATAACTTTGGGTGTTATTACACTTGGATAAGATGTAGAATAACCACTTAAACAGAATATTGCACAGGAAATACCACCTAGGAAATGCCAGCAGTAGCTGGTGCCCCAGAGCGAGTCTAGCTAGTAGCCATCAGAATGGGGCATATTTAAGCACCAATCACTGCTTAGCACCTGGGCTTTTGGCAAGAACCCACCAAATGCTCCCTTGTTAAGAATATGCCTGGAAGGGGGAGCTGTGGTTGTACTGAAGCACAGGATTGTGGTGCTTTTCAGCAAAGGTGGAGTTCTTCCTTCCTTTCCCTTCCTCAAAGGAGTCTTCCCAAAGAGCATTAAGGGAAGCAAACAGCTCTAGAAAGGGCTCCTAATTAAGTCTATTATACTGTGTCTGGCCTGGACCTAATCCTTTTAGAGCTCTTAAAGCAGCTGCTGCCTTTCTGTCCCCATCATACTGTTCAGCCACCCTAAGTCACCTGCAGTGCTGAGATCAGAGCCAAGTGAATCCAGCCATTGCATCAGAGCTGGCAATAGTCATTTGCAGCCCTTCAGAGGCAGAGAAACCATAACAAAGCTCAGTTAGTGCAGCACACAGGCCCTGTCCCTGTGGTTCCAAGTGCAGTGTGTGCCAAATTCCTGGGATGCATCTAAGTCCCCTAATCCAATTAAAATTAGAGTGCAAGATTCTCTGCATGGAAAACTCTGCAATCCTAGGAGTTCTTCAAGGCCAGCAGCATAAGCCAGTAAATGGGAAGAAATGCAGGGCGTTTCTAATTCTTTCCCTTCCCTTTTTGCATTGCAGCTGGTTTAAAAGCAGGGGCCATTGGCTGTGGTGGCTTTGCTGCTTTCTCGGCAGTGATTGATTATTACCTACGGTAACAACGCAGTCCTGTGGGAAAGTTTCACTTGTGTTCCAGTGCCGCTGGTAAGAGCTGTGGGTTCACCAGACTTGCTTCCCTGCCTTTGGAGGGGTGATCAGAGCAGGATGTTGCCTGCTGTTTCCTAAATGACTGATGATCCTTTCACCCCTCGCCCTGGCAGGCTTATTTCATGCTCAGGTGCTGGAGTTCCTTGGAATTGAGCCAGGCTTTTGGACAAACAGTGGTCAGTGTCGTCATCGGAATGGATAAACGGTCAGTTTCCAAGAACTAAGCCTCTTCTCGCTAAGCCTTCCAGATCCTTTGGGTCTACGTCTGGGGAGTGTTTTGCTGGTGCTGAAAGAGGCAAGCTGTCAGAATCTTGATAAATAAATGCAGCAAGCTGGGTTGTCACAGTTTGCTGCAAACGTTTAACTGTAATGGGTTTGCAATGTGCTGCTCTGTTGGGTAGAAACAAGACCTTGTGGGGGAAAGAAGAACTAATTCCAGGCATTTTTTTAATATCCGCTGGAGCATACCTACCCTCTATATACAATGCTTTAAAGTACAACTAAATAGGAACCAACTTTCCTGACCATGTCTTCAAGAGAACAAAGGGAGAAGGTGTTTTGCCTAGTGATGACAGTGACTGAGCTGCCACACACAACATTTCAACCAAACAATTTAGGGAAAAGCAGCTTGTTGGCAAAGTACAATATTATATGGCAAACCTGTCTCGCTGAGCTAATCTCACTATAGTAACACAGCAAGTGATGAGCTACTGCTTCATCTGCTATTGGATCAAAATATTAACTCCAAAAGTTGTGTAGAGACTAGCAAGCCAGTGCATTAGAACAGTGTCAGGAGCTTCATATTTACTTAACAGCACACAATCCTTTCCCATGACCAAGCTGCACCAATTTTGCATGCTCTGTAGTGCTGGCTATTACTAGAAGCTGTATTATTGTGCACTAGAGCTACCAGCTGGACTTGAGTATGACTTTAGGCCATATTTCGGACTGATTGCTGATTAAATCATGCACTGTGTTTCTCTCACACTAGGCTGGGAGACTGCTGCAGTAATGGCTAGTTAACTGCATGCTGCCTGGAGGTACGTGTTGATAGACTCTTCCAAAGGGAGACTCGGGTTCAAGGCCATGCAGGGTATGCAACAGCTGTAAGCAGTCTGATGCCTTACACCATCTCAGCTAAGCCTGTGCAGAGCTGTGGCTGAAAGTGGTGGTCAGCAGGCAGAGAGGCTTAGAACTCTCTCATTGAATGTAGGGGAAGATGTTAAGCCTGGGACCACTGCAGGGTATTATGGGAAGTGAGCAAAGCTAGAGTCAGGGTCAAGTGTTACTACAGCAGGCTGGAGGAGATGGAAAGCTAAACACACTTAACCCATGCATCCATGAGGTGCTGAAAGGGCTGGTCTTCCATTGCTGCTGGCTTACTCCATGGACTTATCCGTAGTCATAATTGATTGTTCATTAGCACCCATGAACTGGTACCTTAGAGTGAGTTCTGGCTGCCACGTTTCTAAGACAGCTGTTCCCACCCCTTAGAACAAACATGGTTAATTTGGTAGGCTCAGGCATGCTTAAACTGGTGTTAACCTGGTTTGCCTTTGTGAATGGCTCAACCACTACTACTCTCAAGTGGTCTATAGCCCAGGCTCCTGAGATGGGGGAGGGTTCCAGCTTCTAGTGTGGGCCCCCTGGTGAATCATGGCCACCTGTTCACAGGCTGCTGACTGCCCTGGGGTAATGACAGCCATGTCAGCACTGGAACAGTGAGCAGCAGCAGGGTTTTAGCTGTGCTTGAGTGTTCCTTTTGGGAAGGGAAACTGTGCTATCTTCCACCCCATGTGTCCCCACTTTTGGCGGGGGGGGAGCCAGCCCATGTGACCGGTCAGCTCTGAGGTTTCCAATGCAGGCTGGCTACTGTTCTTAGCAGTGGATCACAGAGTGACACAGCATGCAGCAGCTGGGCTTTGCAGTTCCTTGCTGTAGAGACCTGCCTGCCCAACGGGAGCAGCAGGTGTGCTTGGGCCTCAGAGGCCTGCAATAAACTGTAGTATTTACATTGCAAGGAAGGAAATTGAAAAGGCAGTGTCTGTTGGAGATAACCAGCTCGCTGCTTCTTGATGCAAACATTACACCACAGAGCTACTTTTTGTGCAAATGTCAAGGCTTTGCTTTTTATTAACATTTTTCACATGGTTTACATCCATTGAAAGTTTATAATCTACAGAAGTTGAAACACAAACAAAAATAATCTTAACTTAGTAAAAGTCAAATATTAATGAACCGTTCTATTCTAGATGTAGCCATAAGAGTCCGACACCTCCCACCCCGCTGTAGGAAAAATGAAAACACAGCCCATGGGATTGCCACAGCTTGTGCAGGGGGCTGGTCTCCAGCCCTTTGAACTGGTGCGGGGGTGAGTCATAGTTTCCCTGTGGAATGACACCACAGTTGACAGATGTAGGTACATAAGACACACGGGATCCATTGTGCAGTTCGATCTAAGCTCAGTCCTGTTATCCAGGGCAAAGTGTGACACCTGGTCAGTGTGTCCAATGCCATTTTGCTTCTGTGCTGCCAGCATCATGGGGGCTGGAATGTAAGCCCTTTAGACTGGCATTGCAAGACTTCCCTCTCCCTTTAGCTGCTTCAGTGCTGTGGGGCTAGCAGCTGCCTTCAACCCCCCGGAGGCTGGTCTTTAGGACAGCATGTGGAACAGCAGTTAAAGGCAGCGCTGCTGTTATAAGGGATATGCTTGGTCACCCCAAATAAACCAGCTGTCCATCAGCATTTGGCACAGAGGGTGTAGGGGTAGTGGGCAGAGCTAGTTTCCTTGGCAGGTCCCAGCACCTGTCTGTGGGCTCCAGGAGTCTGGGCAGTTTGGGGTGCTCTTAAGCTACAAGAACAGGAGCCCACAGAAGAGAACACAAGATAGTGTTCATCTGTGGGACATGTCCCAGCCAGTGGGCAGAGCCATCACTGCCTTACCACAAGGGCTGGAGGTTAGAATTCAAAGGAAACGAGCTGGGGGGGAAGCTGTCCCAGCAGAATGGCATGTACCCACGCTGGCTGAATGGATCAATGGACGTGCTTAATTTCCACCATGTCAGGCTGGTGGAATGAGGGAGAGCCACATGGGGAGAATCGAGCTCCTGTTCCAAGCACACTGGGCTTTCCCCTTCCAGGCCCCCATATCCATGAGGCTCTGCCCCTTCGAGTTCGCTTTCAGCTCAGAAGCTGTTTACCTTGGTGCAGGAAGGGACAAAAAGCAGCTGTTGTCCTACAGACTCCAGCAGCCTCCTGCAGTATTTACAAGGGGCCAGCCTGGGTGTGGCTGGGTGGTACTAAAGCAGAGCCTGGCTCGCTCCCCCCTCCCTTTTGGCTGGTTCTCAGAAGGGTAGCTCAGCAGAAAGGCTGCACAAAGGGAAGAGGCCCCCAGGTAATGCTGGGGAAGGAAGCCTAGCTGCCCAGTTGCGCCTTTGCGGCTGTGCTCAGCTGAAGAGGAATGGGTGCCAAGGGCTAAGGCATTAGTATTGACAAGGTATGCGAGGCTTTTGTGACAATCACTCCTCCCTCGTGCTGCAGGACTGAGGGGTGTTCCCCCACCTGATCACTCCAGCAGGTGTGCTTTGGGGAGCTCCTGGCTGAACCTCCTCTGTACCTAACGTCCCCTGGAGACACAGCTGGGGCCTAGAAGCCAGTCACTTGGTACACCCAGACGGAGCTGGGGTAGTATTGGTAGTGTAACGGGACAGCCCTTTCTTCTTTCCACACAAGCCTGCCAAAGGCACTTCTGCCCCATCCTAGAGAACACTACACAGCGGGAGAGGAGAAACAGCAGGGGGATAACCACAGAGAACACAACAAACAGGCAGAAAGCATAGACCACAGGCCCTAGCTGAAAAGCACCTGGGACAGACATTAAAAAGGTCCCCCCCCCACCCACTCTTGTGGCCAGAGGTTTGCCCCAAGAGGGAGTAGAGTCCACTGTTCACACGGACAGCAAGGCAAACTAGAGCTCAGTGTCTTGATGGGTAGAAAGGGGGAGCCCTTGGTCCCTTCTCAGCCTCTGATGCAAGAGGCCAGCCAACGCTGCACATGCAGGCACAGGGGACGAGGCGAGGCAAACCAAACAGGCACTGGTGTGATGCTGCAGGCTTCGAGGGGCAAGACGAAGGGATACTTGGCTGAAGCTGGGGAGGGCGAAAGGAAAGTTGCAACAGCCTTCGAAGGAACGGGAGCCTGGCAGGAAATGAACAAAGCGAGGGGCCTGCGGCCCGTCAGTCGCTACCTCTTCTGTCGAACGAATATACATAAAACAATTCCTGACCACAAAGGTACGTAAGACATGACTACTAGACAGGGCCCGCAGGGCCTGGGCCAGGGTTGGAGGCTTGTACAAAATGGTACCAAAGATGCAGAGGGCACTGTTCTGTGGAAGTGCCCATCTCCCCGCAGGGCGAGGCTAGTCTGTGCTGTACCCCACGCTCTGGGAGGCTGGGTTCGTGTGCGGCTGGTGCCTTCTCAGCACAGGCTACACGTCTGTGGAGAAGTAGAGTGTGTTGCGTTTCAGCTCAGCGAAGGAGATGGGAGGATGCTGCAGGTAGTAAAGGAGAACCTGGACCTGCAGGGGATGCAGAGGAGAGAGTCAGGGCTGGGCTGGACACAGAGCTGGCGAGGGGACAGAGCCACCAGGCCAGCCCCTGCCTCCAGCCATTAGAAGAACCTTCAGGTGGGAAAAGCCAGGGGAGGGGACGAGTCTATCCCTAAACCCAGCCCTTCTCCCACAGGGAAACCAGAGCCAAACGAGCTGTTTGAATGCACGTAACACTGAGCTGAGGGGCCTGATCCACTGCAGGTTTTTAATGCGGTGGCACCCAGAGGCCTGCTCAGGAGTGGACCCCACTGGGCCAGGTGCTGTACACAAAACAATGCAGCCCCCCCATCCTGCTGAGGGCCACATGGGCTAGGGAGTCACCAGACACTACAACACTTCTCAAAGCCAGCCACTGAGCCCTGCTCAGATTTACCCAGCGGCTTTCTGGGGTTTTCCAGCTCTAGAATCAGGCAGAGGCAGGAGACTGGCCCTGGATGAACCAAAGGGCTGAGCTGGTGGCCATCTGGTTAACAGCAGAACTGTCTCCCAGCGGGGTGGCTTCTGCTGTTTCCCAGCTGGGCAGGATGCCAGGTTGCCTTGCCGGGGCATGCATGGAGAGCACGGACTGATGGATGAGGGAGGCTGGGTGACCAGAAACGTTCAGGGTTAACCATCCTGCAGGGACAGCCAAGTTGAACACGGCAGGTATAATGGTGCTGAGGCCAGCCCTGCTGGTGTACCCCCTGCCCGGCTGTGCGTGAGCTACGAGAGGGGCCGCAGCCCAGCTCCGACACGCGGGGGGACGCCCTGTCCAGGTGTGAGCTGCAGCTCAGCGAGGGGACAACATGCACAGCCCAACAGAGGGCACTGCTTCCCCAGCTGGATGGAGCCAGGGCAGCGCTCGGCCCCCATACCTGTGCCATAACGTCATGGGACCAGATGTCGGAGGCCAAGGTGAGGTGTCCTTTGCTCTCCACCTCGGAGGGTCTCAGCAGTGTTGGGCCAAAGACCGTGGCCAGGTTGTGGAGGGACATTTTGTTGATGGGCTCCTTTTCGGCAACCCTGCGTGGGAGGAGGGGGGAGAGTCAGTCCACTGTAGAGGTGGATCTGGAGCCACCCCAGAACTGCCCTCACAGGCCGCCTGGCTGGGTGGGGGGCTCCCAGAGCCACTCGCGCTCCCCCAGACAACGCAGGGGAGGGGAGCAGCAAGCTGAGCCGCTCTCTCAGCCCCGTCCAAACTTCACCTTCTGCTCAGGCCCCTGGCCCCTCAGGCGGAGCACTGCCAGCCACAGCGTCTCCCCAGCCTCACTGTCTGTAGGACACAGGCCAGGCGCACTGCAGGGCTCTGTCCCCCTCCCGCTGGAGACGGGACACAATTCGATGGATCAGCAGCTGCCGGAGGTTGCGCTGCCAGCCCTGTGCTGCTGTCTGGGGCGGTACGATGTGCCTGTGCCCTGGGAAAGGTCTGGGGTGGCGTTCGAAGCCGCCCAGGACTCCCCAGCACCCCTCCTCCCGATGTTCTGCAAAGCCTTCCGGCGCCAGGGAAACTGGCATCACCACATCGCTGTCTTAGGAGGCAGCTGTGCTCCTCCAGCACTCGCTGAGTGTGGTCCAGGGACCCGATGGGCCAAGTTCTCAGGATGGAAACCAACCAGCCTCTCCCTCCTGGGGCAGGCTCCTTCGCTCGCTGCCTGCCCCCTCCCCCAGCTCATTCTGTTCCCTGTGTGATCTTAAACAAACCAGAGCAAAAAATGCCTCCTGACGCAAGTAACATGAGACCTCAAGCCAGTGTCCAAATTCCCCTTCCGGCCAGCCCTGTGCCTGGAGCCAGCGCCCTGAGCAATTCCATGGCCTTGGCAGAGGAGCTCGTAGAGAGAGTGCGAGGAGCCGTACTCACAACTGCCCCTGCCAAGGCACTAGCCGCTGCCCTCCTCCTGCCACCCTGCTTCGGAGCAGCTCAGACACGGTAGTAGGAGCAGCACAAGGGACTCCAGAGCCCATCTCGGAGAAAGGAAGACCCAAGAACTGTCCTGGACAGATCAGTGCCCTGCCCACAGCGCTGCTGTAAGGGGGCTAGAAGGGACCAGGCAAGTGGGGAACTTTTCTGCCTGAGCGGAGCTATTAAAACTCCTGCCAAGCCCAGATACTAACAGCCATGTTACAGGGCTGCCAGAGAGCTCTGTGGGGGCACTGCCACAGAGATCACCAAGAGCTGCCAAAGACCCAGCTCCAGCAACTGCTCTGCACAGTGACAGGAGAGAGACGCACCCAGAGCTGACAGTCTAGCGAGCGCTGTATTGAACAGCGCAGAGCAGCTAGCCCAGCTCTCAGAGAACAGCCCCCTCTGAGGGGGGGGGCGGTCTTTGCTGCAGAGCCAGGGCTCAGTGCCCAGGGGCGAGCAGCCCCACCGCGTGAGCATCCTCTCCGGTGCTGCGCTCCCCCAGGGCATCACTAGGGCTGCAGGGCCCAGCCCAGGGCTCTGAGCACTGCAGAAAGCCCAGCCGCTCGCAGATTCTGTCCTAGCACGACGGCCTCCTGCACAAGGCGGCCAGCCCAGCCCAGCAACAGGCCTCCCATTTCCTGGGGAGAGAAGAGCCCAAGCATCCCCCACCAGGAGTGGCGGCCCCAGCATTACCTTTTCAAGTGTTCCAGCAGGAAGAGGAAAGTGATGAGGTTGGGATCGGGCAGCGACCGAAGAAGGTGCATCATGCAGTTCTCCTTGGCGGCAGGATCCGAGAGTGCTGGAGACAAGGAGAGCGCCCAGCGAGTGGAACGGCTCAGCCCGGCCTGGGAAGACCCTGTGAGCTCTGAGCGGCCTGGAGCCCACGAGCCCCAGTTGAGTCTGGCTGGGAGACCCCAGTCTGGGGGTTGGTGAGGTCACTGGAATGACTCTAAACCTCTCACCTTAAGGCAGGAGCCCTCCTTCAACTAGCAGCCAACCCCCAGGGAAGCTGGTCCCACAACCGCCCACTGCAGGGGTCTGGTGCTTTCCTCTGGGGCAGCTGGTGTTGGACCCGGGTTTGACCCCTGGCATCTCAGTAGGAAGCCCCCCGAGCAGGCTGTGGAGCAGAGCCAGAGGATCCAGCCAGGCCTCCTTGTATGGCCTGGGGCAGCATCCGTCTGACTCCTCAGCAGCATGCTGGGGTTTGGGCTGCTTCCATCCTGTTGCAAAGCCCCCAACCCCGACCCGGGTCTGGAGCTGCGGGCCCAGGCAAGAGCCTTACCTATCCCCTCCATGAAAGCGGGGTACAGCCGGTCTGTGAGGAGGGGCTCGGGGAGCTCGCGGAAGTACAGCTTCAGGGTGCCCGCGATGGCATTGATGTCCATGTCGCTCAGCATCACCAGGATGTCCTTGTTATCTGCCAGGGGGAAACACCTCCAGACCATCAGGATGCTGGCCCAGCCCAGCGCAGGGAGGAAGCGCCTTAGTCCCCGCCAGCTCCCCCAGGGCACTAAACTCTGGCACTCAAGGTTCTGGCCAGATGCGCAGCTCTCAGGAGGTAATGCTGCCCAGTGGCTAGTGCACAGCACTGAGGCAGCCTGGGGCCTTGCCACGCCCCCTCTCTCCAGCTGTGGATCAGTACTCCCCCCACTGGCTGAGCATTGGGGGCCTCTGCACACAAATGCCAAGAATTATCCTTCTCCCATTTCCTGCCCCACCCTGCTGCACAGTGCTCCTGTGCGCTGCCGGAGAGCTGCTGTGCTCCAGCCCAGAGGCAGCTGCAGGGCAGCAGCGGAGCAAGGGACTCTGGAGAAACAGCAGTGAGCGTTCTTGCCTTGTTGGTTCTGCGCCACATCGCCTCCTAGTGGTGGAGAGCGAAGGGGCCGAAACAGGGTTGTGATCTTTAATTCTGCTGCCAGTGAGTGTTAGCCATGGTGGTGTTGGGCCAGGGAGGGACATGGGGGGCCTGGCAGTGGCCTGGCAGCAGCTCTGCTTTGCAGCCTGTTCTCAGACAAAGCGGAACGGGGAAGAACTTGCCAACCTCTTGGGAGGCTCTCCTGGCTCCGTGCTTCCTTGAGAGCAGCCCAGCAGGGACGCCGATTGGAAGGAGAGCCCAGGGTAGGACAAAGCCAGGTTAACAATGGCTGTATGAGAGGAGACCAGAGCTGGGCTGGGACGGAGCAGCCAGGTGCTTATGCTTTGTAGTTCTGCCTGGTGTGACCATTTCCCCACAGCTGCCTCGCATGGAAGGGCAATCCCACCCTTGTTCCGGTTCCAACACTGAGACCATGAGGCATGTTCTCCCAGCTGCAATCTCATAATCGGCCACGAAGCCCCTTCGTGGGCACGTCTGCACATGATTTTTAAAATCATGTTATCCAGGAAGTCCCTGGTTTTCAGGCCGGTAGGATTCAAGGAACGTGCAGCGGAGGGGAGCTGGCATGGATGGGCTCTGCAGGGCTCAGACAGACAATGTGCTCCCCTTCCCAGAAGGGCTCTGGTCTCAGGACTCGCTAGCCACTTACCCCAGGGATCTCCGGCCTCCAAGCAGAGGGACCGCTGGGCTGGATGGATGTGTTTAGCCTGCTGACTCCAAGCAGTGGTGCAGGAGCAACCAGCTCTTCTCTTTCTACAGCCAACCTGTGCCCCACCTCGCCCAGTTTAGCAAGAGGTGTGTGCGCATGATTTCAGCCACCCCCCAGGACAGCACTGCTAGCAATGGTGGGGATGGGAGTGGGGAGCCATTTCCCTGTCACTCACTTGCATCGAAGGCTGCCTTCAGCGCCTGGATGTCTGTGGCGACCCCTGAGATCCGGTAGATGCCGACCTCCTCGATGCCTCTCTTTTCCACCTCCTCGACGCACTGCCTCACGATGTATGGCACCTTGGAGCGCTCCCGCCTGGGGTGGGGAACCAGAGCAGCGGAGTGAGACCCACTGCATCCTGCGTTTCGAACAGCCACAGTGCCATGCACACGGGGTGGGTGGTGGAAGCGGCACCCGCTGCTCTGGCAGGGCTGGGTGACGCTCAGGGGAAATTGCAAATCAGACCGAAGGGGCAGGAGAGGGGGCAGAAGGCCTGCCCCCCAATCCCAGGCTGAGAGCTGTGGGCTAGCGGGAATGAAGCTGGGACGCACCTGCTCTGCTCCGGGGGAAGGAATGGGACAGCCCGCGGTCCAAGCCGAGAGCAGCGCTGGGTGCAGGTTTCCTCGCACACGCAGTGGCAGGGAGGGACATGGACCCGCTTGGCAGCATGATGCTGACTCCAGCTGGAAGCCCATCACTCAGATGGGGTGTGTTGTGGAGGCGGCACACACAGGGAGGGCCCGAGCCCAGGCGACCCAGCAGCCTGCTCCTTTGGGGCTGAGGGGAAGGGAATTGCCTCCGAGCTTGGGGCTGCACAAAGGTTGTCTCCTGATGCTAGGAACTTACTTGGTCACAATGCTGATTTTCACCCCAAAGACACCGGTCTGCTTTTTGGACGGGGTCCTCTTCAGGCTCATGTCCCGGCTCGTGAACTTCATGGAGAACTCCACCTTGATCTGAGGGAGGCATGGAGGGCTCAGTCACAGGGGCGGGTGGCACAGCGGCAGGCAGGGACCTGGCTCAAGGGAGGGCAGGGAGCTGACTGACCCTGGGCAAGCAGGCAGCGACATGCCCTGGCCAGGCATTTCCAGAGCCGCCTGGGAAGCTCGGCCCTCCCAGCCAGCGGGGGATGAAAGTGGGGAAGCCATTGTGATCCCGAGTGCAGGCACATGGGCAGTACCTGACCCTTGCCCCGAGAGAGGCCACCCTAAGGAACAAGCGTTGAATGGGTCCTTGGATTACCTACCCCATTCATCTCAATCACGTCCATGTGCCAGTTCTTGGTCGGCACGGCCTGCGGGTCCAGCTGTGTGGAAAGAGAGAAAGTGAAATTCCCAAGTGCTCCCCGGGCCTGCGTGTTAGACGCAGCCCCACTGAATCCCGGGGAGGGCGCTGGCACTAGTCACGGAAGCGTGCAGAACATTGCATCACTGGACTCTTCCTGCCCTACCATAGAATCATAGACGATCTGGGTTGGAAGAGACCTCAGGAGGTCATCTAGTCCAACCCCAATGAAATCATCCCAGCCTTTGTCAAGCCGGGTCTTAAAAACCTCAAAGGAAGGAGACTCCACCACCTCCCTAGGTGACCCCTTCCAGTGCTTCACCCCCCTCCTTGTGAAATAGTGTTTCCTAATATCCAACCTACACTTCCCCCACTGCAACTTGAGACCATTGCTCCTCGTTCTGTCATCAGCCACCACTGAGAACAGCCAAGCTCCATCCTCTTTGGAACCCCCTTTCAGGTAATTGAAGGCTGCTATCAAATCCCTGACTTGACGAAGCTGGAGTTACGGCACGGAAAGCTGATGCCCACCCCGCGAGGCAGGCTAGTGCTAACCTTGTGTTACAGATACGGAGATGGGCCAAAGGTGACTCAGAAGGGCCTCTGAAGGAGGCTGTGTTGAAGCTGGGATCAGCCCCCAGCATCCCTGGCTCCCCGGTCCATTCCCAGACTGCTCACTCAATGCACCGGCTCTCTTCTCTCCGGCCTCAGGGAGCAGCGAAAAGCCCCCCAGAGGCCGCTGAGAGCTCTGAGTTTCCATAAAGCAGGGCTATTTCTGGAGCAGTCGTCGAAGAGAGGGAGGGCAGCGTTTTCCACAAACACCTCCCAGGTGGCCGGGGCTATTTATAACCCTGGGAACCATGGGCTCCGCTGGTTCCAGCCGTCCACATAGGCAGGACGACCCCAGCTGGCCAACACGGTGCTGGAGTTCCCAGCCATCTAAGCACTTCACTGGCCATAGCTGCTCCGGTACTGCGCCCGGGGCAGGGGCAGGGCCAGGGCTGGTCCCACGCCTGAGGGGCTGCAGCCAAAAGGCACCCCAGCCACTGCCCAGGTGAAGGTTAGAGGGACTCAGCAGTCCTGTGGCGAGCGCAAGTGCTGCCATTTGGTCGCCACAGCTCGCAGCACCGAGCCGCTGCCCGCTGAGGGAAGGCCCAGAGCACCGGTTGGGGGAAAGGGGCTGCAGAAGCTCTGTCAGGGCTGGATAAGCAGCCCAGATGCCTCCTGGTTTCCAGCTGCTTTCCTCATGCTGATCCCGCAGCATCCAGCCGGGAGGGGGAAGCAAGTGGCTCCAGACTGCAGCGGGGAGGCAGCCAGGAGCTTGGTGACAGATGGGACGGGGTGCAAATGTGGGGCAAGGTCCCAGGCCCTCCCCTGGGCCATACCCCGTACCCCGAATGGAGTCTCTGCTGTGCTGTCGGCAGGAGGGGAGGAAGTCCCGGTCTCTCCAGGGGGAGAAGAGATGGAGGAGCTGCAGGGGACCCCTGGACCCCACGGCTGCCCTCTCCTCATGCTGCCTCCTCCAGCTCTTCCACTTGTGGGCCAGCTCTGGGAGGGGGGCGCTGGCTCAACGAGGTCATGGCAGGGCCCCCGGCTGGGATGATGAGCTCCAGATGCGGGCGAGGCACCAGGGCTCAGAAGGAGGGGTCATGCCCTGCCTGCATTTTGGGGGAATCAGGGAAAGGGGAGGGAGCTCTCCTGCCCCGGCACCCACCAAGGGAGCATGGGCATCAGGTCAGGCACAGCAGCATGCCCGGCCTGTGGCGGACACTGGCTGCAGAGGGAGCTGAGGGCTGGTTAGTCCTCTTCTGACCTGCTCTGGGTCACCTCTGCTCCCAGCCCCAGGGCAGCCCAGCCTCTGCGGCAATCCAGCCAGCCTGGGCTCAGTGACCACAGCAGAGTGATTGATTGGAGCCTATCCATAAGAGCCATAATGCATCTGTTGGGGGTGGGAGAGGCAGGGGCTTTGACTCTCCCTGAGGAAAGGGACCTGAGGGCTGGCCCGGCTCTGGCCGGTGCTTTCCCAATCCCAACGGCAGAGCTGCGAGGTACATGAGCCTTTCCGAATACCCCGGAGCAGGGCTGTGCAGCCCAGGCCCCAGCTGCTGGGCCAGTCACGTGCTGCCTGGCTGAGCTAGAGCCCAGCTGTGCAGAGCTGCCTTTGCTCCTCAAGGACATGCAGTTTTCCTCTGGCATCTCCTGGCTCAGCAGAGGCTCCGGCGAGAACATGCTGTTCCAGTGAGGCTGAGAGAAGCAGCCACTACTGGCTTGCCAGCCTCCACCTCCCCTCTCCCTGGAGCAGCCCCAGACGTCACACAGCCCAACGCCAGGATCCCTCCCGCCACATCCGCGCAGCAGGTGGACGGAGAGGGCCGTGGCATCCCCCACCCACAGTATGTAGGAACAGACAGGCTGAGAAAGCCATGCCCCTGTGTCCGGGCTCGCCCCTTGGCCAGAGCAGTGGGGTCTGGGCCCAGACAACCCCTCCCTGCTAGAGCCGTCGCAGCAGGGACCCAGTCCCCAGGGATCAAGGAGACAGTGTGTCAGAGCACGCCCTTTGTGCCAGTATGGGTGAGCAGCCCCCCGAGCCTCCAGCGCCCTCTCCCAACAGCAGGGCCCAGCCCCGCGCTCAAAAGGCTGGCCACAGTGCGGCCGTGTCAGCCGCCCTCCAGCGCTGGAGAGACGCGGGCATGATCTGCAAGAGGGGGAGGGATCCCATGGGGCTCTCCCAAGGAGCTACAGGACAGCAGGAGGCACTCTTCCCCACCATGGTCACAGCCAGGCCAGCTCCAGCCGTGCGTTCAGAGCAAAGCGTTCGGTCGTTCATGGGGTTCCCAGCCACACCAGAACCTGCCACTCCAGCCGGCCAAGTAGGCCAAGCGCTGGAGTCTGTCCCTGGCACTCACCTGGAGTCGAAGAGACGGTGCTGCCTCATGCGACTGCCCCACAGCACCCCCCCCAAAACACACTCAGACCTGCACATCACGGCTCCTAGTTATGGCCAGCCAGCAGCAGCTAGCCCGCTGCCCAGGCGCCCGGTGCATTGCAGGGCAAAGCAATGGCACACTCTAGGCCCTGGGGCTGGATGGGGGACTGGTGGCAGCTCCCTCCTGCACTGCTCCTCACAGGGACAGGAGGGGATGCTGCCCGTCGTGAGTGCTGGTGGGGCAGAGCAAGGCCATGCCAGAATCACTACAGTTAATACACTGCTAGACAGGCTGGGCAAGGGACAGGGATTGCAGCCCCTCACTACATGCAAAGCCTGTGCTGGCTTGTCCTGCTAGAGGAGGAAGGATGAGCAGAGACCCAGACACCAGCTCTGCCCCCCACCGGGCCCTGGTCTCTCCCACTTGAGGCCTCATATGGCACAGGGAAGCCCACAGCAGTGTCCATTCCCTGCGTGGCTGTAGGGGGGGAGGGGTCCCAAAGGCTCCGAGACCATTTGCCTGCCATGGCCAGGCCCAGGTGGGCCATTGGCAGCGCTCAACCAGTCCCCGCAACAGGCCAGGCCGAGCTGGGGCCCGGTGGTTTCTCTCTCCTGCTGTCCCGGGGCCACGTGAATAGCTGTGGTTTCCAGCCCTTGGCCCAGGAATGTCTCCTGACGTACATTCCCTGCAAAGCAGCACGGTGCTCCAGCTACAGCCACGTATGCCATGCCCAAGAGCAGGCTGGGACCCTTTGGGGCCGACATGGGAGGGGGCAACCAGTTCCCGCCCCGCAGCCCCTTGGTCACGAACCCCACAGCCAGGGCTGCTCTGGAGCTGCAGGGAAGGGGCAGCAGAGCAGAGAGGACAGAGTCCCTGCTGCTCCCTCACAGTGCAGGGTGGCCAGCCAGCCGACAAACACCCTTCACTGAATGGGCAAACCAAGTAAGGAGCCTGGCTCTGCCAGCGCTCCCAGGCCAAATCCAGCCACTCCGACACAGCCCAGCCTGCCCCATTGCAAGCCCAACGCCCCCAGCCTGCCACTCGCATTGCCAGTGCGCAGGCGCTGTTCCCACGGGGACACGTTCCCCCTGCCTTCACCGTTCCCTTTCTGGGCCTCGTGTCCTAACCACGCACGGCCAGGAGTACACGGGGCCCAGGACTGGGACAGCAGGGGTGGGGGAAGAGAGATGGGCATAAGCTTGCACACGACCTACGCTACAGCTGGCACTGCCAACCCCCCTGCCCAGAGCCCGTAGCAGGCCGAAGCAGTGCTCCAGAGGGGCCAGCGCAGGCTGGAAGGAGGGCAAAGTATCAGGGGCTGAGCGGCTCCATGTCACGTGGCCCGCTGTATGCCCCAGCCGGAACACCGCGTGCCACTTTAGGAGACCGTGACAGACACACGCCAGGGCTGGAGAAAGCACCAAGCCCTGCCTGTCCCTGTGCACAGCGAGCAGTGCCCAGCAGGGACCAGGTGTGGGCTCTGGACAGGTTTGGGTGGAGGATCCTCTACCTCATCCACTTCCCCGGAGACCCCTTGGCTGAGGAGTGATAGCGCTGCTGGAGGGGGCTCCAGCTGCCCCCCCACCCTCGCTGCTCTGTCAGGGCGGTGACAGAGCTCCCCCAGGTCCCCTCTGCGCTGTAACATGAGCCAATTGCACTGAACTTCACTGGAAGCAACCGCAAAGTTCCCCGCCACTTCCCCCAGGAACTTTGAAGTCCACATATGGAAGGGGTTTAGCAGGCTCTGAATAAGGCCTTTATTAAAGTCAGGTTAGCCTCCCGATTTGAAGCGTGACCCTGCCCTCCAGAGAGCACCTAACATTCCTGCCTCCTGGCCTGCCCCAGCCAGTCCCCTCTCCACAGCCTGGCTGCAGCGGGCACCCCCAAGGACAGGCCGGATGGCATGGGGACACAGAGCATGGGGCTGGCCACCAGGGAAGAGTTACCACCAATGCTGCTACGGATGAGGGCCTGGGATGCACAGCTGCGCCCGCCGTCCACAGGCACAAATGCAGGATCAGTGGGGCCTGAGAACCCCCCCGGTCCAGCAGGGATTCCCACCCCTGCCCCATGGATGTCACACGTCTCCATGGCCATGTACCTGCTGACACCTGGGAGAGAACTGGCTGCTTTTGGCTCCCCAAGCCCCTGCCTCTCCAGCAGTCCAGCCAAGGGAGGGGAGGGACGGGACAGACCATGTCATGCAAGGCACCCTGCCCCACACTCAAAATCTGTCTGGGCCCCCCATGCACCCCAGGCTTGGGAGCTCCCACCCCTCCCCTCCCAGCACTGCTCTGTGGTGGGGACCCTCCAGACAGGGCGAACCAGAGTGCTGTTTGGACATGGCTCTGCCCGCGGGCCCTAGAGCAAGCCGGCAGGGGGAAGGCAAGCCAAGGCTATGCTCACTGCCCCCAGCAGCCCTTCGCCAGGACACTCCGGGACACCCATCCGGCACGGCTCGGGAGAGGAACATGGGGCCGGCCGCCTCCTCCTCCCCCAGGCCCTCGGAGCAGAACTGCTATTTCACTCGAGTGCCTCACCTGTAATGCCTCACCCAGCCCCCACGCCTGGTGCACCAGCAGGGGGAGGGGTGCAATGGTGGATCTAACACTAAATATTTGTGCGGCCTGAAAATATGACAAGTGTTTTACAAACAAAACGTTTGACAATCTGCTTCCTCCTCAGGCTCGGGGCCAGCCTGCAGGCTGGGCCATGCACTGCCGGGGGCCCCTCGGGGCTGTGACCAGGGCCTGGGGGAGACTGCGGGGGAAACAGGCTCACAGACGAGAACCCTGTGGGGCTCCCCAGTTCGGCCAGCTCAGCTAGAGCACTCGGCCAGTTTGAGCGTTTCCCCCAACACGGTCCCTCGTGGAGGGTAGACGGGGCCGGGAACGTTGGACCCAGCAGCTGCTGCACTAGGCCCGGTCACATGCTGCGAGACAAAGACCCCTGAGCCCAGGGCTCTGCTATCTCCCATTCACCCAGCATGTGCAAGAGGGACTCCAAGCCAGCAGCTTGCGTCTCTTCTCACAACCCCGTTACTGCCCACGCGCCAGAGGAGGGGAAACACCGACTGGGGAGCGGCGGTCCCAGGGGAGCCATTCGCTGCAGCTCACTGATCCAAGGCTGCACAGTGGGGCTCTCCCTTAACGGCTCTCTGGTGGCCTAGAAGTAGGGGTAGGGCTCCGGCAGATCTCAGCAGGGCAGGGCCCCCGCAACACTAGAGCCACGGCCGCTGTTAGCATTCCCTGACCAGGGGAGAAACGGGGGTCGTGAGCCGGGCAATGCAAGGGACGACGCCCAGGCCAGGCCCATCTTGTGCAGACCCCGGGGACTCTAGGGCTGCTGATCTAGCTCCTTGTGCCAGCCGCGGAGCCACCCGCCGGTTCCGGTACCAGGGCCCAGCGGGAGGAGACTGTTAGGAAATGGAGAAAGTATGATCACGCCTGTCTCTCCCCGTGTCCAGCCCCTAAGGCCAGAAGCCCGTCTGTGTGCGATGTCCTGCGAATCAAAATGCTCCCCCAGCTGACTGTCCAGTTCTGCTGTCAAAACAGCAGAGGCTTCGGGTCCTGCTGGGAGTTTCTCTTTTCAAATCCATCTTCCTCATATTTCCCTCCCCGCAGAACCTCCCGATGCCCCACACTCCTCTAGAGCCTCCCAGACACAAGGCAGCTTCATCAGCTAACTGCAGCACGAGCTCGGAGCGGACGTCCCAGCGCACATCCGACCAGCGTCCCCCAACACACGAGGGGAAATGCACAGCTGTAGCGAAAAGAGCCTCTCCCCTGCAACGAGGCAGCCACCCCAGGGTGCCTACACAGCCGGACCGAGCCGGGAATGCCCCAACAGCTCGACAACGAGGTGTCCCAGCCAGCACAGCGTGCTCCAAGCAGTCGTGGGTTGAGGTGTGGTATGGGGCAGCAGAGATCTGCAGGTCCCAGCCAGCCATGTCACCTCAGGAATGCAGCGAGCGCCCTGGCAGGAATGACGCAAACACCCAGCACAGCCGTTCCCACGGGCCAGCACCCAGCCGGCCCTGCTCCAAGCGCCGCAGCAGACAAGCTGTTCAGTGGCTGAACCCCCATCCTTGCCTCACCGTACGGAGCTGCAAGGCCCTGCCCCACACCTGGAGATGGTGCTCCCACAGAGCCACCCTTCCACGTGCCTGTCAGAGGCCATGGCTCCAGCACACATGAACGCAACGCAGGTCCAGGAACGCTGGGGGACGCAGGCAGCCATGCTCTGCCCCTCTTATGCCCGATGGGGTGGAGGGCAGCAGCTGGACTTGCCGTATCGCTGCTGCTCCCAGGAACAGGCCTTCCCAGAGAGCAAGCAAAGCAGCGGGTGTCTGAGCACCCAGCTCTTCCCAGAGGGGAGCCAGGCTACCCTGGCGAGGGGATCCTCCCACAGAATGACTCGGTCACTCCCTCCCTGCACCGCTGCCTTGGGTCGCACACCCCTGAGGTCACCCAGGATGTCAGCTGCTGGCCAAGCCGGGGTGAGCGAGCTGCGACCCAGCCCAACAGCCAGACGCTTTCCCTGCTATAGCTCAGGCTGCTGGGACCAGTCCTAGGCCCGGCTGTTCTCAACACCCCAGCTACTTCGACCATAAGTCTCTAGGCAGGGACCGTCCTGTTTGGAGAGTGCCCAGCCCCATGGGTTCCCGGCCCACCCGCCGGGGGTGGGGGGGGGAGGAGGAGGGACACGGGACAACTAGGTGCTATGGTAACACAAATCATCCCACCACCAGGCAACTCCCAGAAGAAAGCGGTGCCTGATGGCTCCAGCATGCCCATGAGAAGCTGGCACTCATGGATGTGGTTTTGGCCTAGAGACAAGGTGGGGGATGAAACACCTGACCAGAAGTCAGCCCAATAAAAGCTTAGGGCCCAGAGTCATTTGCAGGACCTGCGAGCAAGCAGCAAGAGGTTACAGACATTTTGCACATCCAAGACAAAGGGGTGAGAGCCAGTTTCTCCTTCATTGCCTTGCCAGGGTCAGAAATGCTTAAACTTGTTCACCGCTTTGAAGTTCACCTCAGAACTACAGACAGCTTCTCCCCCCGTCCCTGGGCTCTCACATCTCTGGCCAGCAGACCCTAGGGCAGGTGTTCCAACCTAGCCACTCAAAGCAAGGGTCTCCCTGAGCAGTCCAGAGCCGGGCAGTTTCTCTGACAAAAGCTCCTCCCTTCTGCGGCTTAATCCTCTTCCAGGGAGGAGCCAGGCCATGGACCCCGGCTACCCAGAAATTAGGTTAATGCTCCTGTCCAGCAGGATCTGGGCAGCTGCGTCACAGACGGGGAGCCAGCGAACGCATGCTGAGCGGATGAAAGCACTGTTACCAAGCAGACCTCAACCCCTGCAAGCCTGATGTTTTGCCATGGTTAGTGCTAGCAGCCCAATCCCCCCAGTATGTAACAGGCACCGCCAGCTGTGTGCCTAGGAGTGAGGCTGAAGTGACACTGAGACAGCTCCCAACATGGAGCAGACACCATCAGATGGAGACACCTGTACACGAACGGCACCCTCCAGGGACGTCAAGACAAATGCTGGGGCAATGGCTGCCCTCCACAGAAGGGGAGAGAATGGAGAGGGCAGTGGAGCTGGCATCACTCAAGCTTTGCCCCATCACCTGCACGGTGCCCCTGGGATGGCCTGCACAGGTCTCTGCCGCCCGCTGCAGCTGTCAGCGTCAGTAGCACCAACGCTCGCCCGAAGACTCCGAACTGGCTGCCCGTTTGCCCTCCATGTCCCCTCCCGTGCCAGGGGAGCACCAGCAGGGAGTGTAGCCAAGAGAAGCCATCCCTATCAAAACGCCGACAGCACCTCGTAAAGTATCTGCAGCCCTGATACCAGCTGCCCTGCAGCCCCAGAGAGGACAGGTCATTAGCCCTGGCTCTGCCGAGGGAGCCATAACCTTATGGTGCCACAACTACCCAAAGGGGCCCCTCATTCTGGGTGCCAGCCCCCAAGGTTTGGTCACCACGGCATCGCCAGCTCATCTGGACAATTTTGGCTGAAGTGACCCATCCCAGGTTGCAGAGGGAGCCTGCGGCAAGACTCAGAATAGAGCCAGAAAAGCTGACCAGAGCCAGTCTCCAGGGAGCCGCACGGCCAGGACCGGATACAGCAGGGCAGCGGGGAAAAGCAACACCTGGTCTTTTGCACCCCATGGTGATCCGCTCACACCCTGAACCACGAGACTCGTGTGCAAAACTAATATCTCTCCAGTCCCCCCAGCTGGCCCCCTGCAGCAAGGAGTGCCACAGGTGCAGGACAGCATCTTCTCCCACCACTCTGCCCCATCAGATTAGTTGCATGAGACTCACTGCAAAGCTACAGCCCCTGGCGCACTGTGATTCAGAACCAGCCCAATCCAGCCCCGCACCCTCTGCAAGATGGGCAGCAGCAGCCTTAAGGTGCAGTCCCTGCATGGAGCTGGCTGCCCTGCGTGCGGTATCCGGCTGGCTCTGAGCCCACGAATTCCCTGGGCAGGAGGAACAGCCTCTCTCAGGACCCAGCACGTCTACTCAAGGCAGCAAAAGACAGACCATCGCCCTCTTGGCTGGGGAGTCCCCTGCACTGGCCAGGCTAGAGCGGGTGCACCTTGGAGCAGATGCCCTGCAGAGGGACCGAACCGGCTCACTGGACACCCAGGGCACGGGGTGAGTCCCAGGGGGCCCCCCCCCGCACTTGGCAGGGCTAGAGCAGCTGGCACTCGAGGGTGAACCCTGGGCATGCCCAGCCCCCCGCTGCACAGGGAAGGGGGAAGAGAAGACAGCACCTTCTGCCGGAGCAGCTTGCTGCGCACTCGGCCCCACAGCTTGGCTCCCGTGTTGGAGGGGCGCTTGCTCCTGGGCTCCTCCAGCCTCTCCAGGCAGCAGTGGTCCAAGTGCTCGCACACCGAGCTCAGCTTACAGTCCGGCTGCACTAAGACCTCCGTCATCTTGGGCTCCCCACTCCCCTGCGGCGTGGGGCAGAATCCTCCTCCCCAGCACCTCCTGGAGCACAGCCCCTGCCAGCCGGGTCAGCGGTGCCCAGGAGAGCCCATTCCGTGCAGAGCCCCAGCCAGCAGGCCCAGCTCCGGCTCGGCTGCGAGGATAGGGAGCCAGCGGGCGCCCAAGAGCAGCCCTCCCCCTCTGAGGAAGTGACTCAAAGGCAGGCTCCCCCCACTCCCTTTAACTCCTTCCCCGCCACTGCTGCCAAGAGCCTGGCACTGCCGCTGGCACAGCCCAGCCACCCTGTTAACTCCTTCCCTGCTGATCCCGCAGCGCCAGCGACCCGCTCAGCGCCAGCGGCCTCGGTTCCTGCCTTGGCATTTAGAGAGGGAATCTGCCCCAGGTCCCATGCAGCAAAGGGACTGAACCCCAGGCTCCAACCACTAGACATGCTGCCCATTGTGTAACCATCTCTCTTGGGCATAACGCACAGGGCTTTCGCTTCACACCTGGCCCAGGCACCTCCCCTAGCATGGACACATGCTGGCTAGCACACCCAAGACAAGCACGTTTAACCCTTTAAATTCTGTGCACCAAGGGCGTTTTGTAATTCAAGACAGGGCATGGGTGCTCCTGTGACCCCTTCTCTAACCTCTCACCCTGCGCCACAGCCAGGCGGGGAGCGGTGGGCAGCACTGCCCTCCAGCCCCAGAGAGGGGGCGCTCTGGTCTCCTTGCACCGTTCAGGAGCTGCCCTTCTCCTGCCTGGCTTTGCTTCGAACATTCTCCGCCAGAGAAGCAAATGCCATTATGTGAGGGGATCCTCCATCCCTTGGCTCCTCGTCACCCAGGTATGCCCGGCTGCAGCACACAGACGCAACAGCAGGCCATGCACAGGCCACAAGAGCTCCCTGGACCCCCCCAGCCCCAAACTGGGAGGGTCCGCGTCTCTGCCCCTTCCATGCTGGCAGCCCTTGCTCTGGATTTCCTACGCGGTCAGCCGGCCGAGCCGAGATGTCACATCCCAGATTGCGCCGGGGGGTGGGGTGGTCCCCGCAGGGACCAGCAGCAAATACCAGCGCTTGTCACATCACACACAGGAAATGGAGTCATTAGCAAAACTGGCACAAGCCAGAGCGACCCCCCTCCAGCAGAAGCTGCCCCCAGCCTCAGTACACGCTGTCGGGAATGTGGGCAGCAGCTAGAAAGTAGCCCCCGAGCAAGGATGTGCATCCTAGTATGGTAGTGCCGAAGGGGGATGGGGATGCCACCATGCCAGGCGCTGTCCGGGCATGGCAAGATGGTCCCTGCCCCAAACAGCTGAGTAGCCATTTCAGCATCCGGGGAGTGGCATTTTTCCCAGTGCCAGCCAGGAGGTGCTTCGATCAGCACACAGCAGTCTGCCGCTTCCCTAGGGCTAGTGTGACGCCAGGCAGGTTAGCTCCAGAGCGAAGGAGCATGGGGGGCAGGTACAAAACCCAGCATCCCCAGCAATGCCTTCCAGACCTGCCCCACGTGGCTGGGCTGCTCCCTAAGCAGAGGGAAGGGAAGCTGCAAAGAGGTTGGTCCTGCCCTGGGTGAAGGAACGGCCCAGGCTACGAGTGGGTTCAGCTGCTGGGTCTCTTCTTGCCTGACTTGGGTCTTGGCTAGGTGGCTTTTAAGCCACCCCAGTGAGGGACACGATGGCCCCAGCACAGCTACTGGGCTGGCACACGGCCTCCCCTCACAGTGGCTCTGCCAGCAGCATCAGAGAGACGGCTGGGTGGGGAGCATCCCTTCTCTCCCTCCCCCCAGTCCAGGGCTCGTGTGGCTTGGAAGCCTCGGAGCGCTTTGTCTGCTCCTCCCCAGGGCTGATTCAAGACAGCAGCTTGGCTGGAAGCTGGCCAAAGCCCAGGGTACAAGAGCCCATGTGCTGGAGGCCAGCAGCTTCCGCCACGCCTCTGCAGGGAGAAAGACAGACGCAGCCAGCCAAGCCGCCTCTCCCTCCCAGCCCAGACACGTGTGCATCCAACGCATGGAGCCCAGGGCTGGCCTCGGCTGCTGGAGAACTTGGAGAGCCCCTCCCCATAAACTCAGCTGAGGGCTGAGCAGCGAGTGCCCCCCGGCTCCAGGGACCGTCCCGGTGACTAGTTACTGACCGTGCGAGTCTTGGCAGGGATGAGCACACGGCCTATGTAATGGGGCAGGGAGAACTGTCTGGGGCACCCCAGACAGTGCCTTCACCAGGGCCTGGGCACACCCTGCACCCAGCTGGTTGGCAGGGCTCCCAAACAGCAAGGGCCCCCTTTTGCTCGGGCTCTGCCGGGAAGCGGTGAAGCACATCACTCGCTGGCTAGAGCCCCCAAAGAGCTGACAGCTGTTCCTTTCTCCCTCGAGCACACCAGGAGCACAGGTCAGGCCAGCTGAGGTCATTCTGGGCCACAGCCACAGGCCCCCTCATCTCTGCCGAAGCCCGCGTGCCTCCTCCCGCTAACAGCCCCCTGCGCGGGGGGCAGCGTTCCCTAGAGGAGGGCACGGGTGAGCCACGACAGCAAGTGGCTACTGAGTAACATCACCTGCCCTGCTGCCCGCAGGGGCAGGCAGGCTTGGCTGTGTGGACGTGTTCGCCCGCCCATGTGCCTGGCATGCCCTCCCCACAGAGCCCGAGACTCGGGAGCAAGGAGACCATCTGCTAGCTTCTGCCTCAAAGGCGATGCAGGAGCCGAGCACACGGCTGGGGACCTACGTGCAGGGCTGGCTGACCCCCACCCTGCCTACGGTGGAAGGCCCCGAGGAACTGCTCTGTGTCCCCGACTCTGACCTCCCTGGGCTTGGCCCAGCTGCCCATGTGGGGTCAGTCGGGTCGGGCATGGAGCTGGGGCCAGCAGCAGAGGGCCCATCCCTGGGGTTCCTCCCCTGCAGGGGGAGCATGGGGCAGCCTGTGCCTTGTGGGGCCAGGCCGGAGCTCCCGGGCAGGGTCCGGGTGCCCTGCACCCACTACCCGGGGACCATGGCAGGACTGGAGCAGAGTCCTGGCCCCAAGGAGACGCAAAGGGAAGCAGCTTCACATCTGCTGCACAAGGCGCTCGTGACCAAGGCAACGCACAATCCCCTATCAAAGGGAACCTCCCCCCACCCCAGCTCAGCCTGGGGGGCTCCCCCCTCCCCAAACTCACGCAGCAGAGGGGAGGGAGTGAGCGTCTCTGGCTCAGGCAGTTGCCTCCAGCTACCTCATCGCTGGGGAAGGGGAACGCCAGCCAGGGATGGGCTGTACCCCCAGCAACGCCCTCTGCATGGCCCCTTACCCATCCCAGCTGCCCGGCCAGAGATGGTCAGTCTGCACTGTGCAATCACTTGCACGCCCCATCCGCCCGGCCTCACGGCCCCAGACACCTGCCCGCCGACCCTCAGAGAGCAGCCCATGTCCCCACAGCTTAGCACAACTCCACCTGCCCCCCAGAGCCAGAATACAGGGGGGGGACTGCATTGGGCAGGAAGTGCAGAGCTTGGAGTTTGCCCAGAACCCACCCACAACATGCAATGCACCTACTCCAGCTGCCAGCCTCTGCTCAATATGGGGGGAGGGGGAAAAACTGGCACAGAAAGGGGCTACAGGGCAGGAGGGAGGGGCACTGGCAGAGCTGATGGCAGGGTGGGGAGCCCAGGGCTGGGCGAGCAGGTTGGGACTGAGGGGCACCAGCAGAGATGCATGGGGGCAAGAAGCTTTTTCAAACCCAAAATATTCCTAAAACTGAGTTCCCTCCCCCACAGCCTAGCCATCTCCAGGGAGGTGGTCTTGGCTGGTGCAAGAACCCGCGATGCTCCTAACCCCATGGGGGGCTGTCACAGTGCACCCCGAATCCTGGGCTGGCAGACACTGAACACGGAGCAAGCCGGCCAGGGCTGTAGGGGAGGCACCGCTTTGGACGGAGAGAACTCTGCTTGCCTGGCTTGAGACTACCCAGAAACAGCAGCGGGCAGGGAAGTGCCCCCTCCGAGGGTCCTGTGCTCAAACCCTTCTTCTCTTATGAAAGAGGTGCCCCCAGCTGGCTGAACACAGCTCCCCGAGCTGGCTTGGCCTGCCAGCCCAGCTAACCTCCAGGCCGGTCCATGGAGGACTCTGAAGAAAAGCTCTGCAGAGTGGAACTGCTGAGTGCCAGCATGTCTTCGTCAGGCTCACCAGCTCTTACTGCCAGCAGGGTGAACATAGGGCCTAGGAGCTAGAAGACCGGTAGGAACCGCTCGGGAAGGGATAGACAATGTCAGAATGCCACCCTATGAATCCATGGGATGCCCACACCTTGAATCCCATGTGCAGCTCTGGTCACCCCAGCTCAGCCAACTATCATAGAACTGGCAAAAACAGAGGAAAGCAGCAGAAGAGTTCTGGGGTAGGGAACAACGTCCACCCAAGGGGAGCGTAACAAGACGGGGACCGTCCAGCTTGGGAAGAGAGGTTAGGACGGGTATGCTAAAGCCAACACAGAGCTGGGAGCACAGCTCACACAGGGCTAGAAAAACCACAGCTGGTGTAGAGAAAGGGCGATTTCCCCTTTCATGTACCAGACTGCAGGCTTAACACAAACTAAGGACGTGCCTCTCCACACAACACAGTCACCTGTGCAACTCCTTGCCAAGGGAGGCTGTGAAGGCCAAAACGCACAGCCGGGTTCATGGAGGATGGTCCATCAATGGCCATTAGCCAGGCTGGGCAGGGACAACCCCACACTCTGGGTGTCCCTTGCTTCTGGCTGTCAGAACCTGGGGCTGGATCCCTAGATAGTTGCCCTCTTCTGTTCATTCCCTCTGATGCACCTGGCCCCAGCTGCTGGTGGAAGATGGGACACTGGGCTAGCTGGACCCTTGCTCTGACCCATTCTGGCCCTTCGATACATGGGAGGGGAGGGGCTTACCAACCTGCCCTCCCCCTTGATTTTTACAGGGCAGGGGGTGGTTTGTCTCCACCAGAAGGAATCAATTCCTGATGGATTTTGTCTGCAGGGCTTGGCGCATCCCCAGGGACAGGAGGCCCAAATGCTACATTTGCATATTGAACGATTTCCCGGCCTGATTTATGAACCTAACTGAACAAGCAGGGGCAGCAGGAGTGGGAGGGCCCAGTCCCCAGAGCAGACATCTGCTTCCCATTGCCGACTTCCCGTCTCAGAGTTCACTCGGCAGAGGCCAGGTCGACTAAACTATAAACACCTGGGGAGGAGGTGGCAGAGAACCAGGCCTCGAGGAGCTCGACGCAACTTCTGCTGGGTCACACCCAGCATGGAGCCTCCGGCCTGGCAGGGGCAGCTTTACAGGCTGGAACAGATACAAGGCCTGGGCGGTGACCGGGTCCAGCCGGGAGCAGAACTTCAGGACTGGGGTGAGCAAGGTGCACTGGGAAAGGAGTATGCAAATCCCAGGCTGGGGTGTCAGAGATGCCCGAGAAGCTGCCTGCAGGGGGTGGCTCAAAGCCCCCAGGGTGAAGAGGCAGTCCTTGGCCTTTTGCCACAGCTGACCGCCTGCCAGCCATACCGGAGCTGGGTCCCGGGCTCTTTGGCCAGCTGTCTCCCAGGCTGGGCGGCCGCCAGCACAGCCACCCAGAGCCACTCTCCACCCACCCAGCCTGCTCCTTCACTGGCACTAGCTGCCCCTTTCCATGCCACTCTCAGGGCATGAAGTGCCATCCGACTGATGCATGAGCCGTGGTCCCAGGGGACACGGCGAGGATGAACCGCTTTCCCACCCCTGCATTCTCACAGGGCCCCGCCCATCGCCTCCAGAGAGCGGTACTAAGTGGTGCCACTCGGCTGGCCAGGCCCCCAGGAGCTGGGGGAGCCAGGCACCCTTCTGAGCCCACATGGCTCTGCTCCGGGCTCCTCCTCAGCCCTCTTCCTACGCCCAATGGTCCCTTTCGCCCAGGAGGTCCCCCCACGAGCCTGGCACACAGCAAGGTTAGTCGCAGCAGCCAGTGAGCGTGGAGCATGCCATTCGCGAAGCCTGCCCATCTCCCCATCATCCCCAGGCAGCAAGCCAAGCTCACCCCACACCGGCTCTGCGAAGGCATGTGAGCACAGCCCAGCCCAGGGACTCATGCCTGATACTAGGGCCGCAGGCTGGGCTCTCGCAGGAAGCTGGGATGAAGGGCCGGCAGGCAGCGTTCCAGGCCAGGAAGCTCTGCACTCAGAGGTCAGCAGAGGCTATTGCTGGGCCTCCATTAATAGCGATTACTTCCCACAGGCTCCCTGTGGCTCCCGTAAGCCCTCCCTCTCCAGGGTCTCCAGAGAGGAAGCCAGCCCCAGCCCCAGGGTCAGAGCCTCCATCTGCCTGGCAAACCTGGGAGCTGCCCAGAGCACTCCTGCAGCGCACAGGCTGCCAGAGGTCTTGGGGGGGCACATTGGAAGGCACTGGGCATCCCCCCAGGGCTGAGTGTCCCTCCCTGGACCTGCCTCTCCCCTGCTCAGCAGGATCCCAATGTCAGTGATTCCCCTCCAGCTGGCTTAGGGGGATAAGGCTCCAGCAGAGTCAAGCTAGAGCCTGGCTCTGGGGTAGATCCATCCCCAGGGGAGAGCGGGGCCCAGACAGCCACCTCACACCCCAACCCCAAACCCTCCTCCGACACTTCCTGAATGCTTGGGGGGCAGGAGGGGGATGCCCCAGAGGCTCAGCCGCACCAGGCTGGAGCCAAGTAGCCAAAGCTCACACAGCAGGTTCAGTTTAACTGCAGCCAGGATGAAGCTGGTCAGGCAGATGGAGGGGGACACAGTGGGGGTGTAGATCATCCCCTCAACAGTGGGGAGAGGATGGCTCTGAGGGCAGGCAGCCATCCCAACCCCATAAGCACCCTGGCCAAGCAGCTCATGGAAGCTCTTGCTCTGCTGCTCAGAGGGGCTGGGGGACCCCTGGGACCAGTTACAGCTGGGAAGGGGACTGCAACCCAGCTCACAGCAGCAAGGGGCCATCATCTAGCCTGGAGTCCCATGTTGGATGGGGACTACCCTCCCCGCCCCACTATCCACAGAGTGTGTAGCCAGTCCTGGCAGAGCAATTCCTTCCTGAGCCCAGCCTATGCCCTGGAGCATGTAGGTTGAAGCCTTTATGGGTTAAAGCCTTGCTCCCACTATCACAGATGTGGTTCCAGCTTCAGAGGGGCCACCCGCCTTCCCTCAGGGGCTGCTCGGCTCCTGGGGCCTCCTCTCAACAATCTGGGCCCAGCGGTCTCTTGCCCACGCCTGCTCCCCCAGCCTCCGCCCCCAAGGTTCACACGGCGCAGCGCTCTTCCTCCAGAGTGGGCTGGGCTGCTGCACCTGGCCCCACATTGGCTCCCATGTCCCCAACTGGGCTCGTGTGAATCATGGATGTTGACACAAGGCTATTTCCAATTGCACGGCCCTGCTGTTCTCTAGACACCAGGACCCCCACCGCCCCCGCATATTCCCAGGGCAATGCCGACAGCCTCTCACCTGCTGCTGCTCCAGTTCAAAGCTGGAGAATCACACGGCACAATGGATCAGGGCTTTGAACTCGTTCCTCGCCCCATCCGAGCTAGGTTTTGGCTCCACTCCCCCCCTTCTGCTCCCTCCCCCAGCTCCCCAGGGGCTGGCCAGCACAGCCACTTTCCCATGGAGCAGGCAGAGTGGGGCTAGTCACACAGGCCCTTTGGAGCAGCAGCCCCAGAGCGCAGGGACAGGCAGCAGGGATGAGCTGGCAGGCTGGCCAGGCCACCCCCAGGGACCATGTAGTCTGCACCATGGGGTGGGGGGGGGGCGGGAAGACGGTGCTGGGAGCCAACCCCCAGGCTTTTGAATTAATGCCCTACCAGGGCCCGAGCAGCTAGCTCAGGGCAGCCAGCCCCAGCTCACTGCTCCTCTGGCAGGTTTCAGGCCATGACCACACACCCACTGCAAACATCAGGCTCAGCAGAGCGGCCAGGAGACCCAACTCCACTCTGCCCCTGCACAGCTGAGCCAAAGCCCTGCAGCATAGGGATGCTGGCCCTGCCCCTCCCCTCCCCAGCCCTAGGGAATCCCAATTGCTGCAGTGATCCACAGGCTGGAAAGAGCAGGGCCAGGGGAAGCTACTGCGCTGGACTTGCATTTCGGGTTCTGCCTGGGAACCGGCCTCCTGCCACTAACACAGCGGCACCCTCCCAGGGCAGCTGGCTGGCTCTTGATGAGCCGAGCGCACCCGCTGCAGCTCCTCGCCCCACCCTGTGCCAGCGCCACAGAGAGGAGCTGCTTGTGCCATGCGCCACCCACCCCGCCACAGTTGGAGGCAGATTTACTGCAGCAGGTTTGTAGGGTCCCTGCTATGGACACAGGCTCTCGTGGGCCACAACTGCCTCTGTGTGACAGGCCTGCCTGAACGAACCTGCCCGTGCCAGAGGCTGGACACAGGGCTACTCGGCCCCTCCCCTGGCTTGGCGAGTGCCTGGAACTGGGGGTTGGGGGCTGGAAGTTACCTCCCCTCCCTGCCAGCTCCTGGGCTCCAGAGCAATTATGCAGGCGGCTCGAACACAGCCCCAACCTGTGGGAGGAGCACAGAGGCCTGGTGGAGCCTGATGGCTGCGTACGGATCCACTAGCACCCGGTCGCTGCCAACCCCCAAAAACAGGACTCTACAAACGCCTGCAGGGCCTGTGAGCGGCAGACCCCTCAGGGGGCCGGCCCGGGGGCACCACCCCGTCTGGGGCAAAGATGTGTTAGACCATCCAGTGGCTCGGCATGAGCCCCCACAAGCCCCTAACCCTGCCCAGCACAGATTAATACAAGTCCTTAACACAAAACCCATGAGCCCCACAAGCAGAGCTGTTACCCTGCAAGGGGAGTGCCATCCGCCAGCAATTTCACAGGTGCTATTGCTTCTACATGGGCTGTGCCCAGATAACTGGAGGGATGAACCCAGGGGCAGCTTTCCACGCTGGCACTACAGTCCCAGCCATGACCTAGGACCCAGCCCCCTTGCCACCTCCCAGCTCCTACAAGAGCAGAGGGGTGCTGTGGCATGGCCTGAAGGAAACCAGGGTGCAGCTCCAGCCAGCCAGTGGGATCATTGATCCCACAGCCAAGATCCCCTCACTGAACGCACTCCGGCCCCTCGCCCGGGGGCCCAGCACTCAGCATCACACAGGGAGACTGTCTCCATGGTAACCAGGACCCTGCCTACATCAGGGCTGAAGCCAGCACCCTCAGCTGCACCCCCAGAACACCTGCGGCACACTGGCCACTCCCCCTTTCCTGCACCTCCTGACACCCCTCCTGTGCTGAGCCAGGGGCACATCCTGGGGGTGCAGCAAAGCCCCCCCATCCTCCCTACCCAGCCAAGAGAAGACAGTTGCCCTGGCAACCCCGGTTGCTATAACAGCAGCGCTGGTGACTGAAGGCAGCGACGGGAGCCGGGAAGGGCTGAGCGCTGCCCAGATCACACAGGGGGTACCCTGGGTGGGACCAGACCACCTGCGTGGGCTCAGCCCTGATCCCAACTAGGGCTCACGCCCAGCAGACAGACAGCGAGTTTCCCCTTCTGGCCAGCGCAGGCCTGGCCAATAGCTGGGCCTTAGCATCACTATGGGACCCTGCAACACCAGGAAGCAGGGCGGTGCTGCAGTGGGGTGGGAGAGGGCAGACTGGGGAGGGTGCTCCTGGAGACCACCAGCCAGTCACCCCAGTGCTCTCAGCTGACATCCCCATTTGTCAGGGGGAGACTGACACACAGAGGTGATGGGGCAGGGGACAGAGCCTGGAGCCCCAGCTCCTGCCCTGCCCCCAGCCAGCAAACACACTCCCTGAAGCAAACAGAGGATGCCATGGGGAGCATCCCCTCTCACAGCCGGCTCCCGCCAGGAGCATCATTACAGCCGGGCCAGATAGGAGGGAAACAATTCGAGCCCAGGGAGCCACCCAGCACCCTCCAGCCACCTAATCCAGCTTCCATGCCAGCCAGGCCCCCCTACTCCCGGCCCCTTCTGCCCTCAGAGCCTAGCACGCTTGCCAGCCAAGATCCAACCTGGGCCAAGACAGCTTTGGAGCCAGACCACCTGTCAGTCCAAGGATAGCCCTGACCTGGCCAGATCTCGCTGCTTAGTCTCAGGCATCGTGAGAGCCCCTGCTCGCCAGGGAGAGGGCACCCGGCACACCTTCCATCTCAGCCTGACCCCAGGCATCCACCGGCCGGGCAGCCAGCGAGCACAGATGGCTTTGGAGCTGGAATCCGACAGAAATGTGGCGCGCCAGACAGAAAAACAAACCCACCCACCGGATGTTCCCCGTCTGGTGGGAAGGGAAGGGAGCGGCTCTGCCAGCGACACAGTGCCCGTGGGGGAGTCCTGGCAGCACCAAGCAGATCGCAGCATGGCCTCTCGGCTTGGCCAGTCCCAGACAGGCAAGGGGCGGCCAGGCTCGTGCTGCCACCGCTCAGAGGAAGGGATCAGGCTCATTGCAGCCCTGAGAGCTGCTCTGGCATGGGCAGGCCAGCCCCAGGCCAGGGGGGGACACAGACTTTCCAGCTGCCCCGAGGCCCCTCGCAGCCTTACCTGGACCTGCCCCTTGCCCATGATCTTATCCACAATCTCGTTGTTGTCCTTGTTGAGCTTGGTCTTGTCATAACACTTCTCATAGCACAGGACGCGCAGCGACTGCGAGCCTTCCAGCTCGATCTCAAACTCCTGGGGAGCGAGGAGGACAGCGCCTGAGCCAACACCGGGGCAGGGAGCAGCCCTGAGATGCACCCAGCAGGGCCAGGAAATAGCACCTGGGCCCACGTGTCTGAGCTCACAGCGCTTTGGTCTCATGCAGCAGCAGCTGGGCCCTGGGGGCCGTGCGTTGGGTTCCAGGGCCAGAGCTGGAATAGCAGGAAGGGGAAGAACGGCCTGGGGGAGGAGAGGGAAGCCTGGGACTTGACTAGCAGGGGCATGGCTACGAGTCAGGATTGAGGGGCACCACCAGAGGTGTGGGGGCAGGGGGAGCAGCCTAGGGCTGGAATGGGAATTGGGGGTGCTGTCCTTTCCCTGGCTCTAGCATGATCCCCTCAGTCCCCTAGCAGTGAACTCACCTCATTCCACTGCGGCTCGGTCGTGTCCCGGAAAACCCTGGTCTTTGCTTTGCTGACAAAGTACCCGAAGGAGTCCACTTCCAGAGTGCAGTAGAGGTCTGGGGAAGAGGAGACGAGTCAGGGGGCTCTAGGGATTCATGCTCAGTTCACATGGGCCCTGGGTGGAGTCCCCAGTCCTTCCCCAGCCAGGGCCCAATAGGATGGGCACCACCAGGCTCCCCAGGCAGATGCCATCACGAATACAGGCAGCTCACCCCGCAGCAGGAGAGGTCTCTCCCCTTTCCAGCGGCCCTCTGCACCCCGGGTGGGTACAGCTGGGCCCCAGGCCCAGGGCCAGGGCTAGGCCCTGCTCTCAGCCGGGACCCAGCAGCATGGAGCTGGCACTCACTGGCAGACTGTTTGAATCCCTTGGCCGAGTGGACGATCACGTGCAGGAAGCCGTAGAGTCCCGGGGATTCGTCATCTGCGGCAGAGAAGCACAAGGGTACATTAGGGCTCACAGCCCTGGCTGGCCCGGAATCCGGGCCCGTTGCTGGCCGGGCACTGGGGCTGCAGGGAGCCCTGGCCCCAGCCCCGGCCTTTCAACTCTGCAGTGGAACTAATGTCCTGGCTTGCGAGCCCAGCACCTAGAATCTCAGCCTTCAGTCACTTCCCTAGCGCCCAGCCCATGCCCAGCCAGGGAGGCTGGAGCTGCAGAGGGCAGCATACAGGGCGCGTTCACTGCCAGGATAATGCAAGGCACACTACTCCCATCCCTGCAGTGAGCAGCACCCTGCCAGAGGGCTGCCCACTGCACCTGTCCCAGCCAGGATGCCCAGGCTTCCCAGCACCACCAGTTAAACCTACCCAGCTGGGTGGGCAAGAGCCTGCAGACAAGACAGCTGCCCTGTGCCTGGATCTCCGTCACAGACACCAGCTTTGCCCCGTGCTCTCATGGGGGGGTGGGGGTAGGAGACTAGAGGCTCATACTGCACAGCAGTGACCCCTGTGGCCATGTGAGGGGCAGATCCACAGCCCCCATGGAGGGCGAGGGGGTTCCAGGTGGGGTGCAGCGATGGGTTCCTACAGAACGGCCAGCATGATTCCCACGGCCCCAACATGGGCGCACATGCTCCCGTCAGGGATCCCCGAGTCGGCGCACGGGAGAAGGAGGAGGGGGAAAAGAATCACCATGCCAGCCTGAGCCCCCAGCAGGCAGGTTAGCACCCCTCCCTGCCGGACGGGCACGTGGTGCCACGGGGCTCTGAGCAGCACAGCCCTGGGCTGCGTTTGCCCAGCGAGCCTGTCCCAAGCCAGGCCTGGTGCTGCTCTGCTCTCACAGCACCACCTAGTGGCACAGACACTCCACAACCATCCGAGCCTCGGAACCACCGGGCAGGAGCAGACAGCCCTGGCATCAGAGCCCTGGGCGCTTTACAGACCCTGAGCCGCCCAGGAGGCAGGAACTGTTACCCCGAGGCCCAGCAGAGCCTGCCACAGAACCAGGAGTCCTATCCCCCAGTGCACAGCCCCCTCGGCAAGAGCCCTGCCGTTAGCCAGGATGCCGCACTTATCCCTCCAACCTGGCAGATCTTGGCTCAGAGCTGAGCCGATGCCAGCAGGCAGGAGCCCAGGCAGAGAGCGGGAGCACAGGCACCACCAGGGCTGGCGGCAGCTGGCCCTGTGCACTCTCCCGTAGGGGATTTACGGTGTGTGCTCTGGCACGCTCCATGGGGGAAGCCAGGGAGCAGGGCCTGGCGGGAGACACTCACCATCCTTGTTGCTGGTGACGGGGATGTTGTGGACGGTGCGCAGCTTGAAGCAGGACCCGGTGAGCACCTGCAGCTCCACTGAGCTCAGCACGAAGGCCTGGAGGTCTGCGGGATCAGAGGGGGGTGGTAAGCAGCCGCAGCCAGGGGTGCCTGTCCGCTGCTGCTGGCTGCGGAGGGCTGTGTGCACTGCGGGACCTCCCAAGGGGCGGCCCAGAAAGGCCAAAGGCATGGTGGGGCCCCACGCTGCTACAGGGAGGCGGCGTGCCTGGACCCCTGCCAGGAATAGCTTTGCAGCAGTGAGCCCAAGCCCCAAGGACGTCCCCAGGGAGCCCCGAGAGACAGGCTCCTCCCACAGGGCCTCCAGCGGCACAGGGCCTCACCCTTCTTCTGCAGCTTCTGGATGGCCTCCCTCCACTCCGACCTCTCGTAGTCCGAGGAGAGCAGGAACAGGTAGCTCTGAAAGGGATGGGACAGCATCAGGGCAGCTGCTCGGACTGGGACCGGGACCAACTGAGAAAACCGAGGCCCCCCAGTGCCACAGGAGGTACTGGGCACCCCCAGACCAGCCATGGCAGGGAGAGATCCCAGCCTGCACAGAGCAGCTCAGCCAGCCGGAGGGGCGCACAAGAGACGCTGCCCAGTGTGGTCAGCGTGCATCACCCCACTCAGAGCCCTGGCCCCACACAGATACTCCACTCCTGCAGAGGGAGGGCAGTGCCTGCAAGGACGGCAGAGGAACCGGGCACGAGCGGCACATCCCACAGCGACCAGCCGAGGGCAGCACAGTCCTGGCCAGGCCAGCTCTCCAGCCTCCTCGAGCCCGCAGCTGGTAGGCCCCTACCTTCCCATTGCGGTTGTGGATGCGGAAGGGGATGGTGGGTGAGTTCAGGAGCAGCCAGAACTCGTTTTCAAACATCTTCTTCTTGAGGCGCTCTATGGCTCGGCTCTGCCCCTTGCCAGCTTTCTGAGGAGGGAAGAGCAAGTGGGAGCCAGCCAGACCTCACACCGAGGCGCCCCAGGTGGAGTGTGGGATCCACAATCCACGCAGGAGTCCCTCTGCCTCCCCCAGCGCCAGCCAGGGGAGGAGACGGGACACAGACAGGGAGGTGCTGGTGGGGCAAACCAGTCCCAAGCCCTGCCCCAGGCTGGGTACTAGTTCTCAGCTTAGGGAGCTGGCCAGGGCCCTTCAGCAGGGGGGGGGGGGGAGGGAGGGACTCTCCTCCCCACCCCCCAAGCAGAGGTAAATACAAGACCTCCCTCTCTGGGAACGGGCACAGCCCCCCAGTACCACATGCCAGCGAGCCCAACCCCCCCCCGGCTCACCTCCTTCTGCACCTCGCTCTTGATGGCCGAGATCTTCATCTTCATGTCCTCCAGCTCGTGGTCCGGGATGGTGTGCACCTGTGGGCAGGGCTCCGACTCCTCGGGGGCCGGGAACACCAGGTCGGCCAGCGGCACGTACCACTTGCAGTCATACTGCTGGTGCTTCCTGCCGCGACACGCCCAGGTTGAGCCCATGACCCCAGCGTAGCCAGGCCTGGAGCCCCACACCACCCAACGGCTCCCTGGAGATGGCACACCTCTACCCCTTGCAGGTCCACCTCCCTGCAGGAGGAACGACCAGTCCCATGTCCATAGACTACCCCTTGGCCCAGCCCCGGGGCCTCTGCTCCGGGCAGCAGGACATGTGGCACTGACCCCTGCAGCATGGGCCTCCCTAGCACTTGGGGGGTGCTGCCCCCTCCTCGGCCATCTCCCACCGCCCAGGGTGGCGCCTGCCTTACCCCACGGCGGTCTTCTTCAGTTTGGCGCAGAGGACAACGTCGGTGAAGAGGAAGACGTGGCGCAGCTTCCGTGAGCCCTCAGACAGCTCCACCAGGAAGCCATCCTTCACCAGCTGCCGTGTCTAGGAGAGAGCGGGGCCTGCCGTGAGGGGAGGCTGGAGGCCAGGACCCTCAGCCCATGCACAGGCCAGATGCCACATGGAGGCAGCCAGGCCTCCAAGCTCCCTGGAGGAGGCAGCCCTGCCATCAGCCACTCATGGCTAGTGTGCGAGAGCGACAAAACTTGGCTGGCCTGGGGACAGACAGAGCCCCAAGGAGGGGCTCTGTGGGACTGGCTGGGCTCGGACCAGAGAGAAGAGCAGCACCAGACCCTGGACCCCGGCTGCAGCTGGAGGGTCTCTTCCCAAGAGCTAGCTAAGAGCCCAGTGTTTCCCCAGCAGGGCAGGGATAAAGGGCAGCCCAGCTACAGCAAGGTCAGGCTGAAGTCAGTAGCCAGCCCCATTGCTGCAGTGGGGAGGGCCCCCACAAGACACCAAGGGCCCCAACAGCCGTGGCTAGGCAGGGCCAGCTCATGGATCATACCATCAGCTGGTGAACCTCCCACCCCACCCCCATCACCTTAATGGGACCAAGAGGGGTTCCTGTACCACGCCTGGTGGGGGGGCTCATAAAACCCTCCCAGCCTCCCCTCTCCAAGTAAGAGAAGCACATCTCCCTGGTCTGCGACCGTCTCCCGCAGCCAGCCTTCGTTCCAGCAGCTGGGCAGAAGAAGTGGCTTTGCTGCTAACACCCCAGGAGAGTCGGAGGCAGCTCGACCCAGCAGCCCTGCCTCACCTCCCCCTTCGGTGTGGTGACTGCTGTCCTCCGCGGGTCGATGTCCTCATTGATGCTGGACAGGAAGTTCTGGGAGATGCGGAGGGCATCCTGCAGCAGCGGGTAGTCGGGGTGGTCAGCTGGTGTGTGTTTGAGAAGGTCCTGAAATGAAGTGGGTGCTGGTGAGCAAGCTAAGGCAGAACCAGCAAGCCCCCCGCCATGGGAGTGGACTGACTGCAGTGGGTTAGCTGCTAGGGCAGCACTGGGCCCCCAACCAAGCTCTGCTCTGAGCCAGAGCCCACTGCCTAGAGATCCAGCAACATTAGGATCTTGGAGCAAGGCCTGCCATCCTGGCCACGAGGGGTTAATCTGCCACAGCTTCCTGCTCCCTCCCCTGCAGGACTAAATCCTCCAGGTGCAAAGACCACCCATCCCTCCCCACCTCAGAATGGGTTGTTCCTGGACAGGGCCCCAGCAGGAATGGAGGGAAGGGAAGGAAAGGGGTCCGGGGGGGGGGGGGGGGGGGAGAGAAGAGGAGCAGCAGGCTGCTGATCCAAGCAGTGGGTCTGGACACAGAAGAGCCTGGCACATCCTGTGCCAGACAGACAAAAGGCAGGAGAGGAAGCCGTACGTGAGCACAGCCTGGCACAGGTGTCCACCCAAGAGCTGGGGCAGTGCCAAGGGGGGCCTTGGAATGTGTTCCCTGGCACGGCCCCCATGCCAGACCCTGGTGGGTGGGGCTGGCAGGAAGTGGTAGTGGCCGTGCGTGGGCAAGGGTGTCCCCGGGGGCAAGCCAGAGCCATACTCACATGCAGTACCAGGGTGCTCCGCGTCACACGGTCGATGGGCTTGTACAGCAGCGCTGTGGGGGAGAGGCGCCAGCGTTAGAAAGGGGCTGCCCCAGCTCAGGCCCGCCCCAGCCCCTCACTGCACAGCTGAGCAAGGCAGCTCCCCCCGCATCCACACATGGGGTCTCCAACCATCAGCAGCTCCAAGCCCCTGGCCCAGCCAGCACGTCACAGCCCACCCCAGTCACTTGCTCAGATGGCCACGTGTGTCCGCACAGTGTGAGCCATTGGCCGCAGCAAACCTGGGGGCATCCAGACGGGTTCACGCCCAGCTGCGTGAGTCTCACAGGCTGGGCCACGCCTGTGCCTGGGACAGTTTCAATTCCCCAGCAGGCTGGAATTCCTGGTGCCACCAACTGGCAATGAGGTGCGGGGGCCAGGATCTGGGAGACACTGGAATCAGACACAGCTCAGCCTAGGGCCGTGAGCTTCCCGCACACTGACCCGCTAGCACACCTCAGCGCTGACTCCGCAGCCCCTGCTGTGTCGCTCCACTGAGCATTAGCACTTCACCCCGCGCCAGGGGGCTGCAGCAAGAGACGGAGAGGGTACCCGGCACTGGCTTCGTCTGTATTACCAGGGAATGCCACCACCAGGGCTGGTCACTGAAAGCCCAGCCTACTTCCTGTTCTTGCTTCTCCCTGCTAGGCCAGTGGCACAGCCACATCAGTTTCCCCTTTTTCAGTCTGCTTTGCTCTCCACACGCAGACCTTGTCCCAGCTGAACCCTGCTGCCCCCGAACGATGGAGCCATGTCAGCCACGTCCCGAGCATGGAGCAAGCCTTGGACGTGGGGTCTGGCTGCGAAACTCGGCCGGGGAACCTTGGCCTTTTTTACAACAGTCCTGTTCTCCCTGGAGCTGAGAAACTGCCCTGGGTACTCTATGGCCCCCAATCCACGCCACCTCCAGGAGGTCCAGGTCCTTTCGGTTACCACACCTGCCTGGGAGCTCCCCCACCAGCGGCTCTGGTTTCCTCTCTCTGAGGCCCACCAGAATCGGAGGGTGGGGGGTGGAGAAACTGACTGACCCGGCAGAGTTCCCGCTGTTACCAGCGGCGTGCTGGCTCGTGGGACCTCAGATGTTTCCAGACAGAATGGGATGGTGCAGGCAGCTGCTACCCCTGACTTACAGGGAGACTCAAGCCGGACCCGACCCCTAAGGGGGAGGTAGGGAACTGCCCCTGCAACCTGCACACCCCTTTGGGGCTCAGCATTCATTGGAGATTGGTCTGCAAGGGCTTGCAGACCCAAGAGCCTGATCTTCCCCACACCGTGTGAGGGCCTGGGAGGGTCCAAACCCTTGTGCATTTCATTCTCAGGAGAAGGAATGTGCGCACGTGACTCCCACAAACCCCTCCCGTCCCCTTCCCAGCACAGCCCGGCAGGTGACTTGCATGACTCCCCAGTCTATTTATACTCTGAGCAGATGCAACTGCATTCTCCCTTCCCTTCAAACCACTTTCCCTGGCCCAAAGCCCGTGGAGAACATGCTTGGAGCTGCCCGAGGAGAAGGAAACCTGCTCCCCTTTCCTGAAGCACTAGGACTCAGACACCTGACCAGCCAGTGGGTTGGCCGGGGGGTGCGCTCAGGTCTGGGCCAGTACATGGCCGCTCCCAGCCCCTGGGACAAGGACTGCACGTCGGGTAAGCATGATGAGGTGCTGGCCCTCCCAGGCAGCTCCCCACCTCTCCAACAGCAGGAAGCCAGAGCATGGTGGGGGTGTGTGGTATTGTGCACACACCCAGCAAGGCACCCCCACCCCAAATATACCCCCTCCCCTCCCAGCCTCCTGCAGCTCAGCAGCAACAATGGACCCGTCTGTTGTCACTGTGAGGCAACCAAGAACACTTGCCGCTCCAGCCCCTCCATTGGAGGTGATCTGGGAGGGGTGTGTACTATGTCCACCACCCAAAGAAAAGAGCACCAGCAGGAGCCAGATCCCAACCAGGAGCAGGGACAGGTACCACGCCCCCCAGAGTCAGAGCACCCACTGCCAACCCCGCTCGGCACTAGCCCCAGGTGAAAGTCAGACGTTCACAGAGCATTTCACGAGCACATGCTCACAAGCCGGCTGGGACAGCCCGAGCCAAGACAATGGGACCTGCCCAAGAATCAACGAGACCTGCCCAGCCTGGCACAGACCCACCCCGCTGTGCCAGGGGACCCTCCCCAACTCCTTCCCTCCACCTCGCCAGCCCCTCAGGCCCAACGATGATTTCACACGCCTGACAGAGGGCGCCTGGCTTCTCCCTGACACACCCAGAAGCCCATTCTCCCTGCTGCACATGCCCTGGTAGAGCACAATCAATGCAGCCCTTCACCGCCCAGAACAAAGAAACTACCAACTTCAGGCTGCAGAGCACGGTGCCAGGGGGAAGAAACCTCCCAGCTTAGACCCCCAGGGGCAACATGCGCCAGGAACAGCCCCAGCTAGGTTGTTGATCTGTCCAAGGTGGGCGGGACCCTGTGGAAGCCAGGCCAAATTCCCCCTAGGAGTCGCAGCGCCCTCAGCAGCCCTGCCCCACGCCCCAACTCACCGTAGGTGCAGTTACAGCAGAGCCGGACGATGAGAAGGATCTCCATGGCAGCCCCGTCTCCGCACGGCCATTGTGGCCGGCTCCCTGCCTCCCCTCGGCAGCTCAGCCCGGCTGCAACACGGCATCAGCACCTCGGTGGAGCGGGGGAAGGGGGCGGGGGGCTGCCAGACGTTGCTAGCATCCTAACGAGGGGAGCACCAACGCTGCACACGGGCACACAAAGGGCTTTCCACTCACTCGCGGGAGCTGATTAATGATGCATGCGCTCGGGGCCTCAGACAAAGGCGGAGAGCCCCCTTCCCACCCGCGCATGCACACCGTACCTTCCATAGTGACTGAGGTGTGGCTCTCCTTGGAGTCCTTGGGGCCTTTCACTTTCAGCTCCTGCCCATGGGAGAGAGGCTCATTAGGAGGCTTGGAGCGGCAGCTTGGGGACTCGTGGGGCCAGGGTTCTGGGTAGGTGCCCGGTCCAGCCGGCTCTGCTCCGGGACACAATGGAGCCCCCTGCCAACCACCTCAGACTCAGGCATACACAGGCCAGAAACGCCCGAGGGCTGCTCCTGCTCCAGCCCCATGCTGCTGGATGCTATAACAGAGCCAGATCCCCCAAGTGGTAGCCAGCCCTGGCCCAGGTCAGCCGGGCCCCCAGAGCCGCTGCAGCTCCAGGAAAGGCCCAGGCAAAGGGGCTTGTTCTCTACAGAGGGGGAAGAGCGGGAGCAGGGCTGCTCCCCACCCTACATGGGTTCCTGCTGTATCCCAAGTACTTGCACGATGCACCCCAGGGTGAGACAGCAAGTGCCAGAGGACATGATGAAAGGCTCCCCAGAATGCACTGCAGCAGCCCAGTCCCTGTGGCCTGCCCTGTGCAGGAGGAGTTTGGGGTTCAAATCCAGTTCCACACTGGTAATCACACCTCCTAGCCAGGAGCTATCTGCCAAGACCCGAGTCCCACAGCCTGGGCACAGTAGGGAATATTCCTGCACCCTGCCCAGAGTCTGGGAGCCGGGTCTCGGCAGCTGGGACAGCACCAGGGTCTGCCATTTGCACATGGCACTGAGAGGGCACCACATCCGCCAGCAAGTGCCACATGGGAACAGGCAGGGAGCTCACATGACTGAGCCAGGCTTGGGGTGCAGGGGGCCAGGTCTTCAAGAACCAAATGGGTTTGAGACGCATCTCAGTGAAGCCTGGCAATGGGAAAGGCGGTTGCCCGCAGGCTTCCACCACTCCACTCCCAGCCGGAGTGCACCTGTGCTGGGAACAGACATCGGAGCCAGCCCTGCTCAGCCCAGCCCAGGCCTGTCGCTATGCCCCTAGAATGTCCAGATGTCACTGTGGGGGGCATGGAGCCTGCTTGGGACACAGGCTGGCATTGGCCCAGGGACGCTGCTCTCCAAGGAGACCTGCCCGAGTGCTTGCAGGCTGTTGCTATAGCAGTGGGCGCTGCATGCCACTGAACCAGTCAGTTCTCTACACACACGGGCCAGTGAGCTCCCCAACCCCTGACATCCCAGCAAGAGGGCAGAGGAGAGGCTCCAACCTGACCTCCACTGAGCTCTCTGTCCAGAGCCTGCAGGTAGGGTGACCAGACAGCAAGTGTGAAAAAAAATCAGGACGGGGTTGAAGGGTAATAGGCGCCTATTTAAGACAAAGCCCCAAATTTTGGGACTGTCCCTATAAAATTGGGGCATCTGGTCACCCTACCTGCAGGGCACATGCTCCATGCTGTGCTCACACCAGACCACGGAGCCCAAGCACCAGTGCAGCAGGATCAGCAGCCAGAGCCACACTCCTGGGCCCGGGTCACCCCCCACGCCAGCCAGTGCGGAGGGGAGAGCAAGCTGGGTCCTGCCCTGGGATCCATTTGGTGCCTCACGAGCTCTGTGCCATGCCACCACCCAGCAAGCGCGGCTGGGCATTGGGCCAGAGGCTTCCAGCAAACACCCCCCGCCCCAGGGCAGCTGCCCGAGAGGCCTGCCCTGCTCACCTCTGAGATCTTCTGGAACTGGTTGTTGCTCTGGCTGCATTTCTCTGCTGTCTCCAGCGCGACCTTGTAGTTATCCACGAAGGCTTTATACACGCCAAGCTGGCTGGCCTGGGGGCGAGTGGAGGAGGGGGGGGGGGGGATTACCCACAAGACTTGGCAGGACGCGCCTGGCATGGGGCCGTCTCCTTTGAACTTTGTCTTCAGCAGTTTCCATAGCAACTTGAGCAGGCGGTGCTGGTTAACGGGGCTGGACGCTCCCCCCCCCCCCCCGAGCCGGCCGGCCCCTCTCACATGCCTGCCCAGCTGGGGCGGGGGAGCAGGCGAGTTCCTCCCGGCTGCAGCACCCACCGCACTCCCCTGGGCGGGGAGAAGGGGCACACGGCCGGGGGTGCTCCCTTCTGGGGAGTGCCTGCCCCAGCGACTCTGCCTGGGGGTGGCCGAGGTGCCGCCCGCCCCGGAGTCAGGTGCTCTAACAGGAGCCCAGATGCGGCCTGACGGCTGGGGTGGGCAGCTGCAGCAGGCTCCATGTGTGCCAGCTACCCCTTCCTGGGTGGCCAAGCTTGGTGCAGCCTCCTCTCCCCAGCCTGGCCGTTTTGGGGAAGGTCACTGAGCCCCAGAAGAGCCTGCGGAGACGCTCACGCCCACCAGCCCCTGCGGCGGGCACAGGGACCTGGGAGAAGGTGCCCAGGCCGTGTTGGGCGAGAGCGGATTGCCGAGGGCCAGGAATCAGCCAGGGGCAGAGCCGGGGGCTTGGGGAGGACAGTGGGGCAGGCCTCATGCCTGGTCTGGAGCACAGCAGATGGACTTGGGAGACAGCAGCATGGGGAGCGACATGCCCACAGACATGCCACCAGCCACCACACACGGCTCCCAGCCTCCCTGGCACAGGGGTGCTCTCCCAGCCCCACCCCACAGCAGCAGGTACAGGGGGCTCCCCACAGGGCAGGGACCAGAGCGCGCAGGTAGACGGAAGCTTCCCCAGCGCAGCCACTAACCAACCAACCCCCGGCACACAAGCTCGCCTGAGAGCAGGCGCTCGCTGCTGCGTGAGCCTGCAAAGCACACAAGGAACCTGGAGCAATCTGCTTCCCAGGAGCGTCTGCATGCCCCCCCCCCCCGCCCCTGTGCCAGGGCCTGGCAGCCCTCTCACCACACAGCCGTGCCAGCTAGCTAGCTGGCAGCAGCCACTTGGAGCAGATTAAGGCCCAGCTTCCCAGTCCCCAGCTCCTGGAGCCAGGCCTCTCAGCAAGCTCAGAGAAATCAGTTCCTAGCCCTTTGCAGTCAGGAAGGAAGGTGGGACCCGTGAGCCCCATGTAACTGACACAGCGATATCTGCCCGAGTCTGCTGAGAGCCTGCGCCACCAGCTCTGAAGAGGGAAGTACTCCCCAGCTGCCAGTGTAACCAACATAGCAATGCTGTTAACTCCAAACTCCACTGTCCTGGGGCCCCCACCAGCTCCTGACCAAGGCTCTCCTCTCTGCCCCCCACCCCCCTGGGGAGCCAAGGGGACCTGTTGTTCTCTGGGCATGGGCTCTGGGCAGTGCCGTGCCAGGGGTGGAGCCACAGGGAGCCTGGATTGCCATAACCCAGCCCGGCTCATCTCCAAGCTCAGGGGGCTTTGCCTGTCACTGGGGCACTGGAAGGAGACAGACCAGAGGGAAATTGTCCCAAGCCCTCAGCCCCACAGGCTCCACCAGCATCACTCAGAGGGGCTGCTGGCCGAGCACACCCGGGGTGCGAGCCTACATGGGATCGGAGCAGCGACTGCAGCCTGCCCATGGCCCAACTTGGTGTGAGCTGTTGCAACAGCCACCCAGCTCAGCAGGGCCCAGACTCCCACCCAGAGGGGTTTGCAGCCACGTGCTGCTGCTCCAGAGACTCTCAAAGCCTGGTCCCTGTTCTTCCAAACTGCCCTGGGACAGCCCAGCCAGAGCCCACAGCCCCACTCAGCTCCCCGGCACCAGGAGGGGAGACTGCACATTGCATGGGGCCTGCAGCCCCAGCCCTGGTCTCCCCATGGGCCACCCCTGGCCATTCCAGCCCAGGACTGCCCCACACAGAGCTCTGCCACTCCCCCTCCAGCCTAGGCTGGCACCTGGGAAGAACACCCTGGACTCAGTTCAATCCCTCCCTTCTCCTGGCAGCGAGCGGGCGAGGAGCCAGAAGACAAGCCCTGCCCCCACCTCACCCCAGGGCCAATGCCCTACATCCCAGCCATGCCCAGCCACCTGCAGGGGAGCAGAGCTTACCAGCTTCTGGAAGAGGTGCCCCAGGGTGACCTTGCTCTCCCACTGCTGCACCTTGGGGCAGAGGCTGTCATAGAACTCCTTGTGGATCTCGTAGATGTCCTGGATCTTGTAGAAGATGGTCTCGATCTGCTGGATGGTGAGGACAGGCTGGGAGGTGGTGGCCGTGGCCTTCAGCGGTTTCATGGGCTGCGGCGAGCAGGGAAAGCCAGCGTTAGAGCAGGAACCTGCCACGGAGACAGGCCAGGCTTGGTGCCTGCCAAGGGGGCCAGAGCAGAGCCAGATAGGAGCTCGAGGGCCCCCTGACTGGCATGACATGGGGCAGCTGAGAGCCACCCTTCTCAGGCCAGGCCAGGGGGGCAGCCCCTGGGAACTACAGGTCCCAGCATGTAGTGCAGCCTGCTCCAGCCGGGGTGTTGCATTCCGGCAGGCCACCCCCTGTGGGTCCTCAGCCCATGGGAAACAAGGGGTCAATGTTCAGTTCTGGAAGTTTGGGTCAAGCTGGGTGAGGAGAGTTTGCCAGGGTCGAGCTCCATGTTGCCCTGGGATGGGGGAAGAGCCACTCAATGGGTGATCTCAGAGCAGAAAACTCCTCAGGTTGGAGCAGCCAGCGGCGCTGCAGGTTGGGAGCGAGGGGCACAGGCAGTTGGTGGGGGGAGCCCAGGGCTGGGCTAGCAGGGGGGTGGTGGGTCAGGATCCAGCCATCTCTCCTCTCACAGATCTGCAGAGCCTCTTTCTAGCCAAGGCTGGCGTGGACCAGGCTGGGAGCAGGAGAAGGGGCTCCAGGCCCCACGGCACGGGGACGCTGCCTGAGCCATGCTGTGTGGGGGCTGCAGACGTAGTTTCGGTTTGTGTGTCTGCACAGACTTCCCCATTGTGCTGGAAAGAGGAAGGCGGGACCCTGAAGGCCCTGTGTATTGCGCAACCCAAGGGCGGCAGGCTCACAGGGGAAGGACCAGGTGCCAGGGCAGCGCCACCAGGAGGTGCAGGAGGGCCCAGGAAAGGGACAGCCGGGCCTGGCACAGGGTGCGATGCGGAGAGACGTTTGGCCCCAGCGTACATCAGCCCTTGCTCTGCAGGTGGCAGTGGGGAATGGGCACCTATGGGTCAGCCCCCATCCCACAGATGCAGGAGTTACATGCCTGGCCAGGCATCCCAGTCCCTGGGCAAGGGACGTGCAGGACGCATTCGCATTAGCAGCTCTGGATGTTCAGCTAGGAGGGGACAGACCCCTGAACCCACCACAGCCTCAGAGGGACTCTTCCTTCTCCACCCATGCTGCTGCTACTCAGGTTCCCCACCCCTGAGGCAGTGGCACCCTCAGCCCCCCACCCTGCTTCCCATGTGGGGCGGAGAGGCTGCCCGGGCTGGCTCCCATTGCGAGTGGGACTAACAGAGACGCAGCCCCCAGCAGGGATGCTCCCTGTTCTGAAGGGAGCTGGGGCAGGTCTCCAGCCAGCCTAATGCCCATTTCCCATAGTGGGTGCTGGAGCCCCACAGCCCAGATTCCCACCTGCAGAACCTGATGTGGCAGGGGAGAGACCCCGGGAGGGCATGGCCCTGCGCCCGGAAGCACAGGGCTCAGTGCCAGGGGCTAGCCCTGGCAGAGGGAACCGGCGCCTGCTGGGCCGTACTCACCAGCAGCAGCGCCTCCAGCTGGTTGATGTAGATCTCCTCGCTGGCCAGGAAGCCCGAGAGCACCAACTTCCGCATCTCCAGCCCCTTCCCGGCATCCCGCTCACCCTGCATGACAACAAGGGACGTCAGGGTCTAGGTGCTGCAAGGGGAATCCCCAGGATCCGCTCCCAAGGGAGTGGCTCTCCGGAGGGAGGGAAGCTGGCATGGCCAGGGAGACGCATGGCACACCAGAGGAGCAGCAACAGCCTTGGGCATGGTGGGAAACCCAGGGCAGAGCTGGCTTTGCTGCCCTCCCTCCTCCTCAGTTGGCAGGATCCCAGCTCCGTTGCTGGGGCTCCTGCAGTCTCAGATATTGGCCCTCCCCACAGGGCAAGGCCCACAGCCACCAGGCATGTTATGCTCATTGCAGGGACTGGGCCAGCTGCCAGTGGCTCACTGAGCCCTGCTTCCCTTGGCCACGTACAAGCGCCACCCTTCCCCTGGCTCCCCCCACTGGCACCCCAGCAGGGCTCCCATCCTTGGGCCAGGTCACAGTCCTACCTGTCTCCCCTCCCTGACCCTCGCCCTGTGCACGGCCTACTGTCCGAGGGGTGGAGTGCCACAGCACAGGAGTCGGGCTACCCCAAGGCAGCTTCTGGCAGCCAGCCTCCTGGCTTCAGCAGCCCCATGTGCCCCCAGGCCTCGGGGACAGTAGTAGCCCAGGAACCTCATGCTCCACCCAAGCCAGCGCCCTCTGCCCTGCTCTACGGCCTCCTCAACCAGGCTCCAGCTCCCCCCAGGGCTCTGAGCCTAGGCAACGCATCCCCACTCCCCCATGGGCTCTGAGGGGGCAAGCAGCGATGGTGGCAGCACCAGCCCCCTCAGCCCCAGAGCCAAGGACCCCTGGCCACCAAGAGCCAGGCTGGGCGAGGGATTTCTCAGGGGCTCGTCGCAGTTCAGCATGAAGCTGGGGTCCCAGCAGGGAACGGTGCTGCTCCCAGTGCCACTTTCCAGAGCCGAGACCCTGTGCGGGAAGAGTCCAAAGAGCCTCCTCCCGGCTCACGGGTGCTAACCCTGGTGTCCGGGCCAAACGTGGGATGGGCAGTGGGACCCGTCTGGCCTGGATTGGCAGCGATGCCATGCATGGCCACATGCAAAGCAGAAGTGGCTGCATCTCAGCCCTGCCCTGCTGTCAACAGCTCCCTACCCCGCATACCACATGCTTGGAGATCCTCAGGGCCCCCGGCTCTTTACCCCCTGCAGAGGGTGGGGAGGGGCCTGCAGCACATAGCCCAGCCCCAGCATGAGGCAGGGCTGCTGCAGGAGCCGCTCTGGAGGGTTTGCAACACTGGCGATATCTGGGGCTCAGCTGGTGAGGAGTTAGCGACCCACCCCCCGGGCTGGATTCAGCATTCGGCACCAAGACAAACCCTTCCCAGGACGGGCCTGGGGGCCCCTGGCCATGTAGCCTCCCCCATGAGGCCACAGACACCCTCCCGTCAGTCAGTGCCCTGCAGGCACCCCCTGAAGCAGCCGCATAGGAGTTCAGCCTTCAGGGTGCTCCCACGCAGCCGGCGGCTCCCAGCCAGGAGCTGAGCCTTCCCCAAGAGAGGCTGGCATGGCCAGGGAAGTGCATGGCAGAGCCTGGTACCAGAGGCGCACCAAGGAGCCGGCTTGCCCAGCTCCCGCTGCCTCACCCACTCCCAGGCTGTCCTGCCTCAGCCATCACTCCCCTGCAGGCAGAGGGGCCCGTGGAGCCATCCCACCACAACACCCTGAGCCTGGAGGGATGGCTGCACGCCCAGCCCAGCCAGGATCGGGGCCCAACCCTGCCCTGAGTGGGCACCAGCAGCTGCTGTTGTGACGCCCATGGCACGCGGCTAGCACCATGGGCAGGAAGTGCTAACCTGCCTGGTGCCGGCCCAGGGCCACCATCCCCCGCAGTCCTGAAGCCGTCTCCCTGGCCATCGGGGAGAGCAGTTCCCCTGTTCTGTGAGGTGGGGGCTGCGAGCTTCACTGCCCTGCTGGTGAGGGGGAAGCTCCATTTGCTGATAGCCAGATACTCCTCCCCCACCACACAGCATCCTCTGCTCCCTCTGGCCAGGGGGGGACGCAGCACCTGGGTGGGGGGGAACCCAGTCTCCAGTGGATGGGCCTGGATCACTGCCAGGCACCTCTCTTCTAGGCTTGTCTCCCAGCTGGGCGAGCCCCATTGCCCCCACCTGTGCCCAGTGCCCTCAGCCCCTCCCTGCCCCCAGACAAGCCCTGGGCCTTTAAGGCAGGAGCCGGGTGAGGCCAGAACCGTTTCTTGTGAGTTTTTAGCCACTGATTAGTCACAGGCTGGTCCTGCTTCTTGGGGGCAGCCCCAGCCCTGCTGCCCATGCCAGGGCAGAGCAGGTGAGCGCCAGCCTCGGCTCTGGGCTCCAGCACCAGCCCTGCCCCACACAGCCTGTTTGGGGAGCCTGGCCAGGGCACTACCTCCCACAGGCCGTAGCACTGGGCCCTGCCGTCCCGTCAGGGGCACAGGAGGAGTGGAACGGTGAGCGGTGGCTGCCCCTGCTGTATAGGTAGGTCCAGGGCCTGCGAGTCCCAGAGCCCGCAGCAGTCCCCTGTGAGCCCCCCAGCCCTGCAACCAGCAGTTCTGGCTCTGCTTTACCGAGGGCAGCAGCCAGCACCTGGGGACATGCCCAAGGCCACACAGCACATCCGTGGCAGAGCCAGGGGCTCGGAGCAGGAGCTAGCCCAGTGCCTCTCCGGAGCAGGCCGCAAGAGGCCTGTATGGCTGAGTGGAGACGCTGCCATCCAGGTACGCAGAGACCCCCAGCTCTTCAGCCAGTGCACAGCCCCAGCCCCATGTGCACAGAGGCCAAGACTGCAGCCCCAGGGCTCTGCAGAGCCAGCAGCCCCTTTGCCCCATCCAACGCGCCCTGCCAAGGGAGGGGCTGCTGGGTCCGCTGGTACCAGGCCTTGGCTGGGCTAGTACTGCACAGTAGCCCTGTAGCCAGGGATGGAATCTGTCCCCCTCCCCCAGTCATTGGAGCCCTAATCACCACCCTCTGAGGGAGGCCAGGGCAAGCACTGGTGTCACCGGGCCAGGCTCCCTGCCCTGCCCCCCAGCCTCAGTCCCAGCTACACCTCACTGCTCTGCCCAGCTTGTGCCCTGAGAGCTCCTGCACTGGGAGGTGCTCTCCCCCCGGCCCTGGCAGGGAAGGCAGGAGACAGAGGGGCAGGCGCCATGGCCCTGTTAGAGGAGGGCACTTCACTGCCTCCAACCTATATCCCAGTGACTGGGGCAGCCCCCCGGGTTAGGGCTCAATGCCACAGAGCCCAGCACCCACCACAGAGGTGCCAGGAGCCCCCAGGCGCAGATGACACACTGCTGGCACTGACAAGGACCCCAGACACCCCCCCAGCCCAGCCCAGCCCAGCCCCCCTCTCCTCCCTAGGCGGATGTGTGCCCACCTTCTTGGAGGCCAGAAAGGTAGACCCCGGGCCTGGGCTGATGGGGGTGCCTGGCTCCGAATCTTCTTCGTCCTCCAGGATTTTGTCCAGATACCCTATGGCCTCCTCTTCCTCCATGGCCCACAGAGTGGCAGGAGGCCAGAGGGCACAGCCCACAACTCCAGACAGGCCTACGCCAGCGGGCCAGATTCAGCCCTGTGAGCTGGCCACAGCCTGCTGCTCAAAGGAGCCTTATGGGAGTCCTGCCTGCGCCAGCCAGGGCAGCTTGGCCCCAGGCTTCTCAGAGAGAGGAAAGGAAACCACGTTCCAGGCAGCCCTGAGCCTGCACAAGGCTGCGGAAACGCCAGGGCTGTCAGCACTGGGCGAGGGGCCAGCCCGGCACAGGCCGCTCCATTTGCTTAACCCCTTCCCGGCCCCTGCCGTCTGTGCTCCTCCAGCCAGCCCCACTGCCCCGCCCTGCCTCGGCTAGCAATGCACAGGAAATGAACATCTTGCCGGGGGGGGGGGGTAGGGGGGGGGGCGGGCCGCTCCCTGGCGTGTGGCCAGCGCCGCGCGCAGGAGCATTTGGGGAACCAGCCTCTCCCCGGTGAGCTGCCACAGCGGGACAAGGGAAGCAGCATCCAGGCGGGGAAGTCAGGCTCCAAGCACTCTGCTCACACAGTTCCTCAGGGCCCAGCCTCGAGCCACACACAGCACACGCTAAGGGGCGATGGACAGTCATACCCCAGCATTGGCCGCTGCCTGGAGAGGGCCCCTGCCCCAGAACCCACAGCACCGTCCCACCAGCCCCACCCAGGGGCTCTCTCCTCCACCCCCACTGCTGGGCACAGTGGGGGCAGAGCTCCCTGGTCCCGCTACATGGCACCACTGCGGTGCCCCCAGCTGGTCACCTGGCTCTGCACCGAGCCGCAAGAGTAGCAGCTGCCTCCCGGCACAAGGGAGTCTAGGAGGGAATTCCAGTGCCTGGCAGCGGGGATTGTACAGGATGGGACGGGGCTGGGAGAGGCTGAGACAGGGTCACCCGGAGACCTCCCCCTACAGGGGATCAGGTCTCATATGCAGCCTGGAGGCACGTGCTGGGCAGGATGGGATTGGGTAGCCGGGTAAATCTACAGCAGAGCTCTGGCCCAGAACATGCCTGGCCAGCCCTCACAGCCAGGGAAGGAGCCTTGCAAACCCAGCCCTGGTACCCCTCCATTCCTTCCAGCAGGGCGTTGACTCTGGACCCTAATGACGTGATCAGTGCAGAACTGCTCAGCCGCCAGCCAAGCTGACGCAGCCCTGCGCCCCTGCTGGATGTTGTGGCAGATCCTGTTGGGCAGGGGCAGAGGGCTCAGGCCCCAGCGGCTGAACTCCTTGCTCCCCATCCCAGGAAGGAGGAAGAGACACAGCTGCCTCCTGGGTACCAAAGCCACCTCTTGTGCCTTCCTGCGCGCCCAGAGTGCCACCCAGCCTCCGCCCAGGGCTGAAACTGGCAGCGTGAGGATCACGCGGGCTGGGAGCAGTGACTGTAACACCAGTGCCAGGGACCTGGATTGACAGGACTGGACAGGGGGCAGCCTCCCGCATGACCTGGGCGCTCCGGGCCTCAGCTGGCCGCCAGGAACAGATGAGGGGGAGCAGGATGGGGCTTTTCAAGGAGCGGAGCAGTGGCTGGAGGCTCCCAGGGCCCTGCAAGCTGGCTGTGGGCTAAGGACGCGGGGAGGGAGCTTCGCTGTTGGAAGCTGCCTCCACCTGCAGGGAAAGGGGAAGCGGAGGCTGATCTGCTTTGCATGTGCCAGCCTTATTGTCGTCCTCCACCGCTCCCTGCAGCTGCTGGGACACCAGTGCTGGGGTGGGGACCAACCAGGAGGCACTGGGGGTTTCCAGAGCCCGTGCCCTTGATGTGGGCAAGGGCCAGAACCGGGCTTCAGCCCTAGGGAGCAGAGGTGCCCCAGGACAGACCCCTGTGCACAGAGAGGGCCAGAGGTGGGGGGGGAAGTCAGTGGGGGATGGTCTGATGTGGGGGATTCTCACCCAGAACCACAGCCCCCGCCTTGCCCTGCACAGTGGCCCAGCCCGCACCCCACATGCCCAGCGAGAGGCGGCGGCCCCGGGGCGGGAGGCTACGGCCCAGCAGCAATGCCTGCCTTCTCCCCACACCGCTCCGGCACAGGAAACACAGCCACGCGCTCAGGACAGGGCCCAGCCCCCTCCACCAGCGCTGGCTGCAAGTCACCCAGCCTCACTGGAAACCCCTTTCAACCCCCAATTGCAGCCCCGCATCCAGAGCGCCACCAGCCCGAGGGCTCCCACCTGGCTGGGGGGCCCCCTCTCGGCTGAGCCCCACAGACAGAGGCCCTCGGGTTCCCCTTCTGCAGCTGCCAGCGCTCACTTGAGCCGAGCCCACGTGGGAAGAGGAGAAGCCGAGCGCAAGTCAGCTGTCATCTCACTGGCAGATCCCAGCCAGCACACAGGCCCCGATTCTGATGCTGGGGAGGTGGCTGCAAAGCCACCAGCCGCTGCGTCCAAAGAGCACTCGGCTTAGCCTGGAACTGCCTGGCCACAGATAATGGGATTGAAGGCAGAGCCAACACTGGAGCCCCAGCATATCCAAATCCCATTAGCTCCGGGACAGCTGAGGAGGGAGCACACAGCAGAGACTCCAGCCCCGGCTGGGCTCTCCCTTGCAGCAGCTGGAGGGGGCAGACCCTGTTGGATGCCCCCCAGGGTAGGAGGGGCCAGCAGCATAGCTGCCGGGAGAGCAGGGCACCTGTGGGAGCATCTCTCCAGTGCCTGTGCATCCTACAGGCTGGGGCTTTGTGGGCACCCATGGCACCGTATGCTGGGACAAAGGAAGATGCCAGGGCACTGCCATGCAGCATGCCCCTGCCCTTACTCCCAGCCCCCTTGGTGCCAGCCACGGGATCAGGGCTGGAGCATGCATCCCTTGTGCAGCAGCCATGCCAGGCAGGCAGCAGCTCTGCCCAGGGGCTGTGCCAGGGACCCTTCCCTTGGCTGTAACCAGGCACAAGCTCCCAGGGTGGGCCATCCAGTGTGAGGGCAGGGCACCCTTGGGAGAGGGAACAACCTGAGGCTTTGTCCCGAGACACCCAGGCCCAGCAGCTAGACAGCTGCCCCCAGTCAGGCCTGGCACAGCACAAGCCAGCTCCTGTACCCAGCCATGCCCAGGCTCTGCAGCGCCCAAGCAGCTGCTCACACCCCCCAGAACAGCCAGCTCCTGATGCTATTGGGCAGCACCAGCAGATCAAAGAGACTGCCCCTGCCCACCCCATGTCCAGCTGCCTGCTTTCTACATTCGCTGGCTATGGCAGTGCCACCTGGGCCTGCCCACCCCAGCTTGCTAGCCACAGCCCCCGGGGCTGTCCCCCTCCAGGACCTTCTCACAGGGCCACGGGCTGGCTTTAGTCCATAAGCTGTGTGGGGAAGGAAAAGGACGAAGGCACCATGCCCATCTACGGGCCGTAATGCAGGGCAATGCCAGGGGTCCTGCCGAGGGGCAGCCCTCCCCAGAGGAGGAGGAAGAAGAGACGATCCAGGCCCAGAGCGACACCATTCCTCCCATACTGGGGAAGTGAAGACACCCGGGCTTCGGACACATCATTAAACCCAGCCACAGGTCCCTGCTCGTCGATGCCACCTGGTGGGGAAAAAGCACCAGCCAAAAGACCCTGGCCGAGCTCCGAGATCCACAGCTGGCATCGAGACCCCAGGCAGGCAGGGGCTGGGTTGGATTCGATCCAGTTCATTCCTGTTGCCCCTTGGCACATGCCACCATCTGCCTTTCCCTTCTGCAGCTGGGCAGTTCGGGGCCTGTTGCCTGCCCAGGGGCTCCCCCATCTTTCTAGGTCTTCCACCCAGCTTGGCATCTCACCTCCACCAGGCAGGGGGTGGGAGGAAGCCACATGTTCATATTCACTCCTGTTCCTTCTGGGATTAGGCTGTAACCCTTTCAATGAGACAAAACCCACCCTTTCTGGCACTGCATTGCCCTGAACAAGGAGTCCCAGAGTTGGTACAAAGGCCTCTCTGGCCACATGCACCTCACGGCACAGCCACGAGAAACCGTTACCCTCAGCCTAGCATGGCCTGAGGAACAAGCCCCATGCTCCAGGGCACAAGGGCCCCACTGCTGCAGGGACAGGAAGGCGCTCTCTCACTCCCTCCAGGCACTCAGCTCATGCTAGAGCGTCAGGCATTCACCCTCCAACCTGCCCAGAAACGGGCTGCCGAGAAGGTGCTGGGTTGGTGTGTATTGGAGCCAAGGGAGCTGGGAAAGCAAGCTGCATGGCTTGTTTGCCAGGAGCCCCCAGAAATGTTTGGGGAGATACATCACACCCCTGAGCCTTGCCATGCTCTGGGCAGCGCCAGTGTCTGGAAGAGGCCCCCCCCCCGGCCACCTCTTCCCATTTCTCAGGGTTCCCATTCCCAGAGAGAGGTTTCATAACACTCTGACCAGGGCTCGCTTTGAAAGGGTTCCCCCTGCCCCAAAGACGCTTGCTTGAAGATTACCAGAAGCCTTCAACTGGCCCGATCCCTCCTCTGTCACTAGATGGCGCGCGCAACCCATCAGAGGGGACAGACGGCTGCAGGCTGCAGCACAGAGCCGGGAGGAGGCACCGGGTCCTGCCTGAGCAGCTCCAGCCACAGCAGCAGAAGCCCCCCACTCCTGCCTCACTGGCTCCCACGCCAGGCCCTGACACGGCACTTCAGGGGTCAGGAAAGGGGGGCACATGGCCACTACCCTGCACCCCTGCCTTGTACCCCCAGCATGCCTAGCCAATAAGCATAACTGCCTGCCCCCCCAATGGCTGTGCCTCCGAGTCCCTACCCACTGAAGCAAGATGGGGGGCAGAGAGGGGTTCCCACTCCACTCCACCCCCTGCTGGCCCCAGAAGCTGTTCCATAGCTCTGCAGAGAATCCCAGAGCGCTGCTAAATAGCACTGAAATGCAGCTGGTTCTGGGGTGGAGAGCAGAAGCTGGATGCCCTGTACCAAGCACGGGGTGAAGGAGAGAGGATGATGGGCCAGAGACCCCTGAACCCCTCCCCTCTTAGGGGCGGGGCCCATGCAGAGCAGCCAGGCACCTGGGCTGGACGCTGCAGTGCGCAGTCAGCAAGGGGAGGGCTGAGAGGCTGTTGACAGCCCTAGGAGCTCTGCAGCAGCTCCTCCCTCTGGGGATGGCCCTCTTGACAAGCCCTCCTCGCCCTTCACCACAGTAAAGCACCAAGGAAGGGACTGGCTATGGCACTAGCTGACTGAAGCTGGACACTCACCCTGCCCTGAACCACCAGACCCCAGCCCATGCTGCTCAACCCCAAACCAGGGGGAGAAGAAATGCTAGCAAAGGAGCAGCCAGGCTGCTCAGCGCCCCTCCTCGCAAGCCAGAAGAGGAGGGCAAGGACAGCAGGCTGAGCCAGGTGGCCAAGAGGGGAATAGGAAGGAAGGGGGAGCCAGGGGACCGGACCATCCCAGCTCCAGCGACACCCAGTTGCACAGGACTCAGAAGCAGCGTCACGCCCATGCTAGGCAAAGACCCGCAGGTTCCAGCAGCACCGTCGCATGGCCACCTACCCCAGTGCCCAGGCTGTCAGTGGGCGTGGGTGAGACGCCATCCCCGCTCTCCTGGATGCGGGCGCTGAGCTGCGGGGACATGGTGGGCGACTCGTCGATGTAGGGCATGGTCTCCGAGCCCTCCGGTGGCACCTTGGGCTCCTCATTCCCCTCCGCGTCGTAGTCCTCCGCCCCGTAGTTGAAGTCTGCCAGGAGGACAAGGAGAGGCCGGTGAGTGTCTGCCACCAGGGCACCCAGGGAGGCATAGCGCAGCGGGGGCTGCCTGCCCCTTGCCGCCATGGCATTGCCCAGCAGCAGACGCCAGGTGGGAGCCGGGGCTGGCCAGAGGCATGGCACCCAGGGGCTAAGCCATCAGACACCTGTCTGCCCCCAGGGCGCTCCTCCCCACTGGGGAGAGCTGGGAGCTCAGCACTCTCCCTGCCTGCTGCACCATCTTGCTTTTTATAGGGCTGGGGGTGGGGCTCCCAATAGGTGAGGTCACTTCCCTAGCTCCACCCCCTTGTTTTGATTCCAGCAGCCAATGGGTGTGTGGCACCAGGACAAGGTGGGCGCTGAGACAGAGACTGATGTTCAATAGGAAAACTCTTTTCCACCAGCCCCCCATCCCTCCCTGCAGCTGGGCAGGAGCCTTCTCCCAGCTCCGCCGGGGCCCAGGGCAGGGGCATGGGCGCTTGGCCTCGGGGTGCCCCCACTGCACTGGAGCCAGCAGCATTGGCACCGGCTGCGGAGGGCTGCAGGGCCCGGACATTGCATGGCTTGATTTTAGGGCTGCTCCAGTCAGGCACGTGGCGGAGACTGTGCCCCGGGGGGAAGGGGTCAGCCAGGGCTGGAGGGGCCCCTCAGGGCCCCTGCCCCAAAGGTCAACAGCTCCCTGGCACGTCTGCATGTATCTGACAGCTAGCCACACAGCCCCCTCCACCCCGGAGAGTCGGCCACCCCACGAGTCAAGTCACGAACAAACATACACTAGCAGCACCACTTCCCAGCACATTCCCCCCTCCCCAGTGCTAGCCCCCAGCCAGCTCTTAAACCCTGAGGAGCAGTGGCCCCCTCCCCGGCGCAGCGAGCCATGGTGGCCCCCTCAGTCCCCTCCTGGCCATGCTCTGCCCAGCCAAGCCCACAGGCACCCTTAATACACAATTAACAGCTGAGCACTGCCCTGGAGGTGCAGGGACCCAGCTCTGCCAGACATCCTGCTGCAGGGGCAGGGGCAGGGGCAGGGCTGAGCAGGGAGTGGAAGGGGCAGCAGCAGGGGGCTAGGGAGCCAGTGATCCATGCGAGGGGAGGGCTCTGCTGCAGCCTGCCCCCCCATGCAGAGGCACCAAGCGAATCTGTCCCCTCATTCCTATACCCTCAGTAGCAGCAATGAGGGTGGGCCTGGGTGCCAGGACTCCTGGGCTCTGCCGCTGACCCGCTGGGTGATTTGAGTAAGTCACGACTCTGCCTCTCCATGCCTCAGTTTCCCCTCTAGGTCACTGTCCCCTCCCGGCGCTCACGGTGTGTGTATGGGGGGGGCACAGCATCTTCCCAGCCTGCCAACAGCAGAGCGGTGGCCCTCAGCGACACTCGCCCCCGAACGCAGCAGCACGCCATGGGGCGCTGGGCGAGCAAAGCAGCCCAGCTCCAGCAGGGTGTTAATGGCAGGGAAGGGCACAGGGGCAGTTCTCCCCACCCCCTCGCTCTCTGTCCATGGACTCTCTCAGGCAGCGCTGATCCAGAGGGCTGGGGGCTGGCGCCGAGTGGGGGGATCCAGAGGGCAGGGGGGAAGGGGAAGCTGGACTGTTGGGGTTGGCCAGCAGGTGAATGCTGGGGGGCCCAGGGCTCAGATCCCCAGGAGCTTGGGGCAGGGACTCTCCAGCCCAGGCCTGGCCCCTGGGAGCTGCTCTCAGGCAAGTCTGCGTGAGGCCAACGGGGCCCTTCCTGGGGTCAGTGCCAGCCTCTTGGAGCAGGGGCAGCTGTAGTGGGAGCTTTCTGCGCTGGGAGGCCAGGCTGGGCCTGGCCTCTCAGGGCAGCTCCCAACCCACTGGCTGGTGGAGGGGGCAGGAGGGCACTATGAGCGATGGTGAGTCCCTGCCACCCCAGTTGGAGGCATGTTCCCACCCCAGCCAGCACCCACTGTCACAGCAAATGCCTCCTCTGAAGGCCTTGCTCCTGTGTGCGCCCTGCACTGACCCTTGCTCCACCTCACAGCCTGGTCCCTATGAGCACCCTTCCAGACCCCACAACAATCCCAGCACCCTGAAGCCTGAAGCTGGGTGCCCCCTCAAGCCCCTGCACTGAGTGTGCCCAGCCCAGAGCCCCCACGCAAAGGCAGGTGGGGGCTAGAGCCCCCCCAGCTCACGGCACTGAGTGTGCCCGGCCCAGCACCCCCATGCAAAGCTGGGCAGAGGCAGAGAGCCCCCCCCACACACACACACACAGCCCCCTGCACTGCGTGTGCCTGGCCCAGAGCCCTCGTGTGAAGCTGGCTCACTCAAGCCTCACAGCACGATGCTCAGCTGCAGTTAATATTTCATTGCAATTTAATATTTCAAGCGGATAAATCTTTAAATCCAAGAGGATTTTAAAGCCCTCCAGAGTCAGACCCTGTGAGCATGAGCCAGGGAGGGAAGATGGCCAGGAAAAAGGGACATTGCTGGGCCCGTTAGCCTGGGGAATCATGTCCCCATGCCAGGGGACAGGAGGCCAGTGCTGGAGCCATTCAGAACGGGCCTGGGCAGAGCCCAGCAGGACGGGTCTGTGTGGGATACAGCACAGCACAGAGCGAACCCGTAACTGACCCCCTCGCTGCTCAGCAAGTGACGCAGCGTGGTCACCGCCGGGCAGCCCAGCCCCCATTGCTCAGACGCAGAAGGGTCTCCCCGCTGGGCTCGTCCTGCTGGGTCTGGCTCCTGTGGCCCTGGGAAGGTGCGTGTGTCCGTGTGCGCGCGTGCACACACACACACACATGCACATGCAGGCACAGCATGGCAGCCCAGGTTCCCACCCATTAGCACGCTCCAGCAGGGAGCCCTCCCTGCTCCTCGGAGCAGCAGGCCAGGCGCCGGACCCGGCTGCTGGCAGCGCCGCGACAGGCTGTCAAGGGAGCAGCCGGGACATCCAGCCGAGCGCAAGCTCCTGAGTCACCCTCATTAGCACGGGGTTCCCACCATCACACCCACCCACGTGCTGCCTCCCAGACTGCCGGACATGGCGCGAGAGGCTGGGGGATCCCACTGGCTGCGTAGTGCATGGGGGGGTACTTTACGCTGCACTACGCACCTCCCTCCCCACGGAGCCCCGGAGAACGTCCCAATCCATTTGGGGCCCCTCTCTGCTGCTGGCGCTGGGTAAGGAGCGCTGGTTATATACACAATGTTCTAGCACATTACATTAGCACATCCCCACTTCTGGGGACAAGCGGGGGGCTCCTCTCACATTGGGGGATGGTTGTTTGATTCACTTCTGCTTCCTTGTTTAAGGAGTTTGGATGAATTTTAGAGCAACAGCCCAGAGCACGGGGGTGGAGGCACAGCTCTACCTTCTCCTTTCTAAGCCTGGGTCCCCCTCCCACAGTTCTGCTAGTGACCCCCAAACCCAATCCCAGCCCCTGCTATCCCAGCCCTGGGCTCCCCGCACAGCTCTGCCAGTGCCCCCCAGTCCCGACCCACAGCCCCTGCTAGCCCAGCCCTGGGCTTCCACCCCCAGCCCAGCTCTGCCGGTGCCCCTCAATCCCGACCCACAACCCCTGCTAGCCCAGCCCTGGGCTCCCCGCACAGCTCTGCCGGTGCCCCTCAATCCCGACCCACAACCCCTGCTAGCCCAGCCCTGGGCTCCCCGCACAGCTCTGCCGGTGCCCCCCAATCCTGACCCGCAGCCCCTGCTAGCCCAGCCCTGCCCCCACAGCTCTGCCGGTGCCCCCCAATCCTGACCTGCAGCCCCTGCTAGCCCAGCCCTGAGGTCCCCCCCAGCCAGCTCTGCCGGTGTCTCTCAACCCAGGACCTTTGCACCCCACCCTGAGTCCTTTCCTGCCCCTCTGTGGCTCCCCCGCTCCCCTCAGGCCCATGTGGAGTCCGGCAGCACCAGACGAGCCAAGACATCGCTGCCAGCCAGTCCCAGGGCAGCTGGGCACGGCTCAGCCTGCAGATCTCATGGCCCCTAGCTCATGCCCATCTCCACCAGCTGCTGCTGGCAGCTTCTCCTAGAGCCAGGGGTCCCAGCCCCTAGCCCCAGCCCTGCTCCAACCGGGCCAGGCTGGAGCGCGCCGTGTCCTCAGCTCCCGTCTCCGCGCCAGCAAGAACCGCCACAGCTCCGCAGCGGCTGCATGGCCCGCGGCGTGAGGCCCGTGCCATCGCCATGGCAACAGGCTCCTGCACAATCCTGCCGGCTGCCAGCTCAGCCTCCCACGGCCGCAGGGATGGGGGAAGGGGCGTTGCGCTCTCCCCTGCTCCATCCCACAGGCCGGGCGGGGGGGGGCAACGGAGCCAGCCTCACCCCACCCCACAGCCCAGCTCAGTGCGGCCCCGGCTTTCAGCCGGCACAACAGTGGGGCAAAGCGCCCCCCAGGGCTGCTCGGCCGTGGACACCGGAGCGGGAGCAGGGGCTGGCCTCGGCGACCCCCAGGAGAGGCGCTCCCTCCCAGCCGGCCTGGGGGCTGCAGTGTCACGACCCCAGCCTGCCCCGGAGCAGGGACCGCTGAGCTGGGGGCTGTGCCGCTGGCAAGAGTACCAGCGCCCCGGCTATCGGGCTGCAGCCCGAGCCCAGGGCAAGAGGCAATGCCACCCCACCTCTCCCAGCTCTGCCCACGCCCTCCGGCATGGGGCTCTGCAGCAGCTGCTTCCCTCTAAAAGCCCCCTGGAGCCACTGGGCAGGAAAGAAACCGACGCCATGATTAGCAGCCACTCATAGCCCATGCCCCCGAGGCACCAGCCACATGCCAGCCACAGCAGTTAATATTTCACCAGCCCCACCAACAGGGCAGAGAAGCCCCCGTGGACCAGAGCTCAGTATCTGGGCTCTCCCAGAGCACTTCCCCGAGGACGAGCCCCGTGCAGTGAGGTCTGCACGGAGGAAGGCACGTTTCTGGCTCCCATACGGCCCCGCCAGGTGCCCTCCTTACTGCACCAGGAGTGCAAATTAAACCCAACAGCTAAGACACTATGCCCCATTGCCAGGCACACGTCAAGTGCTACTGCCAGGGAGGGGTGGCCAGGGTGAGGCGTATGGGGCAGGAGGCAGCAGGGTCACATGCATCCCCAGGCCAGGCGAGAGGCCGTGGAGAGCCGGGGCCCAGCGGGAAGAACTTGTGCCATCTCCAAGAGTGCCCCAAACACACACATTGCAAATCCCCGGCTCTAATTCCTGCACTTCCCACCCCAGGCCCTTATCTGCTGCACCCCAGGGCCCCTGCACCCCTGCCTGCGGCCCAGAGAGAGGCCAGCCACCCTGGATTTGTGTGGCCCTCGTAGCACAGCCTGAGTCCAGCACTGCCGCAGCATGGGGAGAGCGTCTTGAAAGCCAGCCGCATCGTGATCACATCGTCCTCCCCACAGCCTGGCGCAGGGCCACCTCCAGCAATGGGAAAGGGGCGGGAGGGGTTGGGAGCCCCTCCGCTGCATGCATCCGAGGACGGGAAGTCACAGGAACAGCAAAGGGAGATGCTGGGTGATCTCACTGCCACTTCCCCTCACCTCTCCCAGCTCCTCATCACCAACTGCAGCCCGTCACCCCGGCTCAGGCTCCCCACCCAGCTGTGCCAGCGCCGACCCGCAGCCCCCGTCACCCCGGCCTGGGCTCCCACCCAGCTGTGCCAGCGCCGACCCGCAGCCCCCATCACCCCGGCCTAGGCTCCCACCCAGCTGTGCCAGCGCCGACCCGCAGCCCCCGTCACCCCGGCCTGGGCTCCCACCCAGCTGTGCCAGCGCCGACCCGCAGCCCCCGTCACCCCGGCCTGGGCTCCCACCCAGCTGTGCCAGCGCCGACCTGCAACCCCCGTCGCCCCGGCCCAGGCTCCCACCATCTGGGGAACACACACCTGGAACCGCTGCCCTCCTCCTCCTCCACTAGAGACAGGTCAGGCGCAGTCCGTGGATTCCTGGCTCACTGCCGGCCCAGCCCGTGCACCCCTCCATGCAGGGCCCCAACGCTCTTCCTCGCCAGCCCCCAGAGCCCTCAGCTACAGCCTGGCTGACAGCCGGCTGTGGTTCCTGGAGCCTGCTGCACCAACACTCTGCCCATCCTTCCACTTCACTAAGCATCTCCATGGCTGTGGCCACGCATTCGCCTGCCTGGGGGAGCCTGGGGACAGCAGGCGGCTAACAGGGCCAGCACGGCAAGGGCCAGGAACGGTCTTCGGGCTCATTTCCCTCCCTCCACGTGCAGCATGGGGACTGGCTCCAAGGAGAGTACCCCTGCAGCCTGGCCAGGGCGAGGGGAGACCAAGCTGGGGAGCTGGCCAGTGGAGGGACCGCGCCCCTGGGGAGACACAGACGGGACGGGACGAGGAGCCCTTGGCCCCCCTGGTCCCCAGCGTCGCCAGCCTGTGAGACGTGCTCCCTCTTCCCAGCGCGCTGCAGACTGGCCCTGCTGCCTCAGCTGAAGGCGGCCCAGGGTGGGAGGGAGCCGAATGAGGCAGGAGTGAGGCTGGCCTGAAATGCCATGGTACAGGGACCCGGCTGTGCCAGTCCAGACCCACAGGTGGCGGCTCCATCCCAGGACCAGCCTGGGAACTTAAGATCTAGGCTCTGCCGCATGGGCCTGGCTCTAGCCCCAGACAAATCCGCACCAAGGATGAGGGGGCAGCGACTGTCCTCCCGCAGGGCCTCCTTTGCCAGCCCAGGCAGAGCCCTGAATAAAGACACCTCTGCTTTCCCCCGCGGTGGGAAGTGACCCATCTGGGATGGGGACTGGCTGCAGGATCGTCACTGAGATGTATTTCTTCCCTCCTCTCCCCCTGGGGATTAACCGCTGGGGGCCCAGTGGTGCCTGTTAAACTGACCCTGCCTGCAACGGAAGCAGCTCATTAACCTTCTCCTTCCTTCCACCTTCGCTGCTGCTCCCTCCACCCATGCCAGCTCTCCTCCCCACTCACAGGCGCCGGGCAGCCTGGCATGGGCTGTACAGCCGGGGCGCCCAAAGCAAGCCTGCCAGCGTGGGACAGTGCTCCCCAGCACACCGGGGCCAAAGGATCCCGCAGGAGGACGGGGCTGGGGAAATGGGATCCTGGCAGCCCCACAAAGCCCGGGTCATTCCAGAGCCCCCAGCAGCATTGACAATGGCTCCTCTTCGCTGGCCCTCATGCTGTGCTGGGAGATCTCGCCAGCTGGCTGACCCGGGGATGGGCGAGAATTGCTCAGGTCTAGCACCCCAACAGGGGTGGGGCCCCTCCCTTTGCAGCCTGTTCCTGCCTGGTCCCCAGTCTGCAACACAAGGGCCCTCTGCTGCTCAGGCTTGATGGGCAGAGTGGCCAGTCGGCGGCTTCCCTCCACACTCCAGGCTGCCCCCGGGAGCTCTCCCTGCCTCTCCTGCTTGGGAGTTGAAGGGCTGGGCAGATGGGCCCTGAGAGCCAGGGGGTGATGTTCTCTAGTGCAAAGGCAGAGAGGGAGGAGAAAGGCCCCACTGAGGAATCTGGGGCAAGGGGGATGCACCAGAACTCTCATGCAGCCCTTTATTGTGGCTAGGACCCACCGATCTGAAGCCGTTTCCTGGATCTGTGTCCTGGGAAATCTCTGCAGAGGCTCAGCCAGGCCGGAGTGCCCACTCCCAAGTGAAGGGGCGTCTGGGCGAGCAGAACCCAGAACTTGCCTGGGAGCCTACAGGCCCAGGGACAGCCCCCCAGGGCTCAGCTATGGTGGGGCCAGGCCTTTTGTGCTGGACTAAAGGGAGCCACTTTGGCTCCATAGCATCACCCAAGGCCTGGGCCAGGCGACCTCCCCAAAGGAGAGACCCACCCGACGGAGCTTAAATCCCGTCACCTGACCACCGCCTCAGCCGGAGGAAGCAGCAAATCCCCATAGCGCCTGTCACTGCCTGGGCCAGACCCGCAGCAGAGTCTCCAGCAGAACCACCCGCAGGTTGGGAGGAAGGAACTAGTGTCCAGCTGCTCGGCTAGGCAGGCAGCCTGGCACGCTCACACCCTTGCCCCACCGGAGTGACATAGAGACCATCGGTCCTATTGCTGCTTTCTGCGTCCCAGGCCCAGATGGAAACTAACTGCTAATGGGGTAAGGTGGCCCAGACCTCGTGCCTGGGCAGGGCTGCCGCGGTTCTGCTGTGCCCAAGGGAGGCTGCAGAACCCAGCCGAGGCCTGAGGGGGAGAACACACCACCCCAATGCTGCTGCAGGAGTCCCCAGTTCTGGCTTCCTTCCATAGGGCCCGTCATACAGTTACCAGCTCTGGCGCATTCCCTCCCGTGCCCCCTGGTGCCGGGACACCCCGGCTCCTGCCACGCTGGAACGTGCTCAGTGCTGGCACGAACCACAGAGAGATGCAGCCTGAGCGGGTCCGACTGTGCCGGAGCCTGGAGCCATGCCAGCAGGCTCTGAAATACGCCTCACCAACCACAGCCTTGGCACCAGCTCCTGAGGCCCCTAGGACAGATACCCAAAGCAGATCCCCAGTGACATGCAGCAAGCCACATGCTGCCCTGGCCAGGGCTAAGGGATCTTCACACTCCTGATACGGGGACTAGCCAAGGCAAAGCAGCCAGCTGGGTGCAGGGCACCCATCACAGCATCTCTCCCTGGCCAGGCCTGGCTTCCCCTTCCCTCAGCTGGGATTGCCAGTCATGACAAGATCAGCCCGAGGGTCTAATCCACCCAGCTTAGCTCACTCCTGAGCCCCAAGCCAGATGCAACGCCGGCAGAGAGGCCAGTGCTCCAACTCCCTCTGCACCCAGCAGCCCTCCTCCCTCCTGGACGGGCACATCCGCCACCTGCCTGCACACAGACCAGGAGAGGGCAGCGTGACCCTGCTCTCCAGTTCACGCCAGGCCACAGATCCAGGCAGAACCTCTTCAAATCGCTGCACGGAGGCTTGGACACTCAGGGGCAACTTGCACCTCCATGTACGTTATGAATGCCAGACACCTCCTGCTTATTTCGGGGCGGGGGTATTTCCGCATGGGACCGAGTACCTCTGCCATCTGCACACCTGCGGCAGGTTAGCCAGAGCGGACAAGGGCTCAGAGCAGGGCCCACATCCAGAGCCAGGGAACCAAAGCCAGCCTCCAGCCAGGGGCTGCAGGCACAGCTTCCATAGGGCGGCCCCCATGGACACTGGGTCTGATCTAGTGCTGGGTCTGCCAGGGCTCACTGGGGAGCCTCAGCAAGGCACAAGGGGTGCTCAGCCAGTCGGGGCACACACAGTCCGGAACCACACAGTCTGGACCCTGGTGGCCTTAACCGCTCTGTGCCTGTCTCTAGACAGACACCACGTTATAAAGTACATTCAGGTCAAGAGTGAAATCTTGAGTGGATCGAGAGAGTGAAAATTATTAACGTTCACCTCCATTGCTGTGCCCACACCTGTCCCACCATTGTTCCCCTGCCCACACCTGCTCCACCATTGACCCCCCAGCCTGCATCCTGCCTGCACCTGTCCCGCCATTCATCTCATGCACCCCCCGCCCTGCCATTGGCCCCCCCACCCGCACCTGCCCCGCCTTTAGTCCCCCGCCTGCACCTGCCCTGCCATTTGCCTCCATGCCCACATCCTGCCTATACTTGCCCCACCATTCACCTCGTGCACCCCCTGCCTGCACCTACCCTGTCATTCACCCCCCATGCCTGCACCTGCCCTGCCATTTGCCCCATGTACCCCCTGCCTTGCCATTCACTCCCATGCAGCCCATGCTCACACCCTGCTCCCCCATTCGCTCTTGCACGCCCAGCCTGCACCCTGCCATTCGCCCCCATGCCCACACCCTGCTCCGCCATTTGCTCCTGGAGGCCCTGCCTGTGCCCTGCTCATCTGAATTCCAGCCTCAGTAGCTCGGCTGTGCTTTGATTTGCTGCGTGTCACGGTGGAGAGCACTCTGGGCTGGGGTCCGACGGGCAGTACACCATATGAATTATACAGCCAGGCAATGCCACTTAAAGCACCCAACCCACCTCCTCCAGAGCCCCTGGCCAGACACCCCACCCACTGTGTGCCACCTCTAGGCAGCGTCCTCTCTCTGTCCTCCACATCACCACCACACTGTTCCCCACAAGGCTACTGGTCCTTCCTGCCCAGCGCCAGGCCCTCCTGCGGGCTGCACTCTGAGCTCCACGGCTCCGGTGCAAACATCTGCAGACCGGCCAAGGGATTCAGCCGCAGGTCCCCAGCAGAACTGCGGAGAGGCCGATGGCTCCGCTCCTCATGCTTCAAGGCCACAGGCTGGCTGCCTACAGGGGCCAGGAAGAACTCACAGCTCTGGCTCTGCGGGGCCGGCCAGGCACAGTAGCTCGGGGCTCTCCAGCGCTGGCCCTGCTGGGGGGCTGCACTGCGCTCACCCCATCTGCAAAGCACCTCAAAGCACTTCTCAGGCCTCAGCCCTGCCTGCCGTGGGGAGAAACCACGGCACCCGCCCCAGGCCACACAGCGAGTCAGCCACAGAGGCGGGAACAGAAACCAGAAGTCCGGGGCTCTAGGCACACGGCCTTGCCGGTGGGAGGTTACCCGCTCGCTGCACCACTGCCAGGGCATGTTCTGGCACCTGCCCACCTGAGGTGCTTGCTGCACCGACCGAACCCCGGGGCTGCGAAATCCAGCCAGAGCCAGGCCTCCCCGCTGACCCAGCGCGAGGGCCAGGGACCCGGGCGATCCCCCTGCCCGAGCCCTCCTTGGGCCACAAGGAGCTTGGCCCCATTCCCGAGGCAGCCCGTCTCTCCGGGGCCGTGGTGGCTACCCAGTGCCACACTGCAGAGCGCGAGAGCGTCACACGAGCCCCCCCCGGCAACCCCACCGCACGAAAGGACCCCAGCGACCCGGGTCCTGGAGCTCTCTCCTACTCCTCACATCACAGTGATCTTCCCGCCACTGCCACAAGGAGGCACTGGAAAGCAGTCCAAGCCCAGGGACCAGCCTGCTTCCCCGAAGCTTGTAACCAGTGGCACAGGGGCTGGCAGGGAGGCCCCATGTCGGTGGTCACGGCTGCCCAGTGACCCTCTGATCCCAGCAGGGCGAGCCAGAGACTGACCTGCTCCCGCTGGAAGGGGGCGTCAGGCGTGGGGGCAGTGCAGGGCTAGGCCCCTCGGGGTGCCAAGGTCACCCAGCTAGCAACGCGGGAAGCGTGGCATGGATGGCTCCGGTGTTTCTACCCAGAGGTGCAGCCCCACTCGGAGCAGGGTCAGACGACGCTGCAGGAGCAAGGCCCGAGCCCACCGCTGCCCCCAGGGCTCTCAGCCAGGCCCCCGCAGAGCACAGCCCGTTCTGGGGCTGGGAATTGGGCACGGCTGAATGTGCTTCCCCAGGTGGATCAGCCTGTGCCCCCCGCCCTGGTGCCACGCAGGTGAAGGCAAGTGAGGGCATCTCCCTAGGGAGAACGCACCCCATGGACAGCCCCTCTCTTGTGGGCTCACTTAGAGGGCTCTGCCGCAGAGCCGCATGGGTCTCTCGGGGCGATTGCAGGGGAAGGTGCCCCAATCCTCCCCGCTCACCTGCGTGACCCCGCTGCGCCAGCGCTCAGCCTGCCCATTTACATAACCTGCCCCGGGCTCTGACTGCCCAGGATGGGGTGGCAGGGGGTTGTGCCGCCCCCAGAGCACTGGCACTGTCTAAGGGATGGGGGATGGGGGGAGCACTTCCCGGAGCAGCCTGCAGTGACAGAAAGCAGGAGAGGAGCGCGCATCCACGGGGAGGGGGCTGCACTGAACAGCCCAGGCCCCCAGCTAACGACGGGCACAGGCAGCAGGGACACCCGCTCCGATGCCGCCTTCGCTTGGATCCTACCACCCACCCGGCCCTGCAGCGCAGCGTTACACAACAGGTAGTGACAGACGGGGGAGCCGGGCCGGGCATGCTGCAGCCTGGGCCAGCCAGTGCCCCCACCTGGCACCGTGCCCCCAGGTGAGCAGGCTCCCTGCCCCCTGAGTGATCCTACCCCAGGGCTCTTCCCAGCCCTCTCCGACTCCCGCAGCTGGGAGACCCCGGCGGCTCCAGCCCAGCCCAGCGTGGCCCCCCCGAGCGCACACGTACTGCTGTAGAGGGTGTCGATCCAGGAGAGGCGCGCCAGGCCCCGGTGGCTGAGCGGCTCCATGCTCAACGAGGCTCGGCTGGCTGTCAGATCCTCGGCCACCGACACATCTCCCAACAAAGGCGGCAAGGGGAGGGAGGGAGGGAAGCGGGGAGGAGGCCAGGGGGAGCGGGGCTGGGGCGGGCTGGCAGGAGCCTGGGCAGCAGTGGGTCACGGCAGCTGGCGAGGGGAGCCCGAGCCAGCCCCTACCCTGCAGCACGGGGCTGCCTGCTGGGGGGAGAGGCTCCGCTCCGGGAAGGAGCCGCCAGTGCCTGCCAATGGCAGCCCGCACCTCCCCCCACCTCCGCGGGAGATGGGGCGGGGAGCGGAGCCAGCCCCGCATGCAGGGAAGCTGGGGAGGGGGCAGCGAGCCCCTCGCTCCGTGCTCCGGCACCCTGGCCAGTCACCCCCAGGTGCTCAGCTAGGCTGCTGCCCTGCACCCCAGAGGTGGCTGCATTTCAGCATCGCTGCGCCTGCCCCGGCACAGGTGACAGCTGGGGGCAAAGGGGGGGCACCCCATGCCGTGGGGCAGTGCTGGGCTCCGCAGGCTACCATCAGCGCCCCGAGTTTGGGGGGAAGAGGCTGCAGAGACGCTGCCAGATGGTCAGGTGGCTGCAGGTGGCAGTTAGCTGGGTCTGCCGCATCCCTCGAGGCCGATGACCCCCTCCCCCAGCCACGCCATCAGTATTTTTAGGGGGTGGGGGAGGGGTAAGGGGGGCCCTGTGGCTGGCCTAACCTGGGCATCTGGCACTGTGCCCCCTCTGCAGACTGAGAGCCAGCCCGGCAAGACCCCTCGAGGCAGCCCGGGCATGACTTCAGTCCACCAGCCAGGGGGGCCAGTAGTGCCAGCTGGCAGGGTGATGCCCGTCTATTGGAAACCAAGCTGAGAACCAGCCAACTCATTCCACACAGGCCAGCGAGCAGCCAGGGACATAGCCACCTCCCAGCACCAGCGGGCCCTGCCACACTGGAGCTAGGATGCCAGGGGGAATGGCTCCGCGTCCCGGCCCCAGTGGCAAGGAGAACGGGCCCCAAGGAAGGATCTGGAGGGAACAAGGGGCACGCGGGAAGAGCGGAGCCGAGGGGCTCGACAGGCCCTGGGACATTGCCACCTTCGTAATCACGGGAGCCAACAGCAGCCACGGCAGCTAAGAGACACATTTCTTTCCTCTCCTCTCCTTCCCGGGACACATCAGTGCCAGCCCCCTCCTGCCCTGGGCCGGGAGGCCCGAGACTGCAGCTGGGCACAGCCAGAAGGCGTAGGGCGGGTAACCAGCCCCCCCCAGCCGGGACATGGTAGGTACAGCCCTGTCACTCTCCAGGACAGGAAAGTGGCACTGACAGCCATGGATGTGGCATGGACACTGCTGCCTCCGGGACTCACGCTACCCTCACCGAGGGGCGCCAGCGTTTCCTGCACCCTGCGCTCACTGACGAACCCATCTGCAGCTGACGGGTTCCGAGCATTTTAGTGCTTTGGACGTGGTTTGTGTTAGAGGCAGCTTCTGAAACGAGACTGCCCCCTACCCCCTCTGAGCGTTGGGCCCCCAGCTCCCTCGAGGCATGGTTCTGCCCGCTGGGCTGTGCGCCAGCCAGGAGGGTCCTGCCGCACAGGGTGCCGGATCAGCCTGGCACACACAGCCTCACTTTGCCAGACGCAGCATGCAGGGAGTTGGGGAGGGCCCAGGCACTTGACAGGCGCCCCCAAACCTGGGGCCTGGCACAGCTCCCGTGTCTGCTCCAGAAAGAAACCTGGGTGGGGGAGACCAAACCCAATGGCCCGGGGTCACGGGAATGGCAGCACAGAGCCAGCAATGCTCTGGGACACGCCCCCCGCCCCCCTGGCAGAAAAGCCAAACTGCCCCCCTGACAGCAACAAGCCAGGGGCACGCTCTGAATGGGAGCCCTGCAGAGGTCGCTGGGCATATGCTCACCCGTGGCCCGGAGCTTCCCCAGCTGGCTGCTCCCTCCAGTCAGGGGCTGCCGCTGCCTTCGAGCACCCTTGCCAGCAACTCTCCTATCCTTCCCCTCACCCCATGCACGCCCTGCACAAACTCCGGCCCAAGCAGGACAGCCCCGAGCAGGTCGCCTACACTAGGGGAATGGGGACAGGAGGCCTGGGTTCCATTCCCAGCTCTCCTACTGACTCGCTGGGTGACCTTGGCCAAGTCACTGCCCGGCTCTGTGCCTCAGTTTCCCTCCTGTACAACAGGGATGATACGTTCCCGCCGCACATAAAGCACTGAGAGGTCCAAAGACTGACAGCCCCAGAGGGGTGCTCCTACCGCAAGGGACACAGACTGCTCCCTCCCGGTACCCCCCACCAGCAGCCCTAGGAGAAAGGCTCCTTCTCCGAAGCCTGTTGGCCCCAGCAGCAGAACAAGGCCCCGCCGAAGCCTCGAGAGCGAGATGGGAGTCCACAGACGCCAGTGCCTGTCCCCACGTCCACCATGCCTTGCACCAGGGCAGAGGCACCAAAAGAGGAGCTGCCATCGGGCGGAGACTATATCCCCTTGGGCCAGCTCCACTCCCTGGGCTCGGGAGAGAGCAGTGCCTGACACCTCACCACAGAGCAGGCTCCCCGGGCCCCAACCAGGGCCATGCCAGCTCCATGTCCAAGCACAGCTTCCGCCCTGCCAGACGTCCCACTCCGGGCGCTGAGCAGCCAGTCCACGTGGGCCATCCCCCGAGCCAGACTCACTGCTCTGCGCTCCAGCCCTGTCAGCCCCAGTTCTGCTACCCAGAGCTCAGACAGGAAGGAGTTAAACATCCACCCCGCTCTGCTTTTAGCCCAAGGAAATGTGAACTGCCTGAGCCATCAACCCCAATATGTCAGCACGCCAGCCAAGCGTGCAACCCGGAGACTGCCCTGGTGCAGCTCGTGCGGGCGCGTCTGCCTGCCTGTCCCCGAGGCACGGGACTGGCAGCGATCCCACACCCAGCCATCCCGCGGGGAGAGCGCCCCCCCGCTATCCCAGCCGTGGCTGGACCTGGTCATGCCCACAGCAGGAGCCAGGCGCTGGGGCAGAGGGTTACACACCAGGGCCTGGCTTGGAGGGGGCGGGGAGCCACTCAGACCGAAGTGCCAGCGCCACACAGAGTTACAGCGCCCGCGCTGCAGGCACCAGCCCCACGCCGTGGGCAGGCCTTCCCCATGCCAATCCCAGGGCACAGCATGTCACCCCCACACACCTCCCCCAGCCATGGTTCTGTCCCTGCAGAGCCGGCTCATGCAAGCCCCACAGCGCTCAGAGACAGCAGCGTGGTGCACCAAACACAGCCAGCGGGCCTCTCGGCCACGACTAATCCAAAGGCACAGGGTGTGGGCTATGCACCCTTGAGGGGCACCAGGAGCGGCACAGTCCGGGAGAAGCCTGTGCCCCAGCCCAAGCTGCCAGTCACCAAGCAGGACCCGAGGCAGGCAGTGTGGCTTTTCAGAGAGCTTTGGCAGTGCAGGGGCTGCAAGGCAGAGGGCCCTTCCCCATGCCCAGGGAATCTCCCTGGTGCACTGCTATTGCTTACTGGCCAGCCAGCACCTGACTGGGCTGGCTTGGGAGGCGCTGGAGCAGTGGCACAAGCAATCCCCCATATGCTCCCGGGCATCCGATTCCCATCTGCCCTCATTGCTCAGTGTAGCCTGGGTCCTCGCAGCCCCAGAGCCACTAGCCTCCCCTGGTGCTCTCTGCACAGTCCTGGGCACGTGGCCAGAGAGCAGGGCCCTGGCCAGCCCTCCCTGTGTGTCCTTGCCTGGACATATCTCCCCAAATCACCTCCCTGCCATCACAGGCCTCCCTCCAAGCTGGCCGGCGGCTGGCCATGGGAGTAGGGCTGGTGGCTCGCTGCAATACGCAGGAGGAACTAGGAGGACTAGCTGGTGCCCTCTGGCTTTAGCTCTATGCCCCGGCATCTCCCGTCTCCCCGTCTGAGCACCTGCCCTCAGAGTTTGGGGGGACCTGTGCATTCCCAGAGAGCCCTAGGGTCAGGTCAGTCCCCTGTCCCGTCTCTCACTGTGTGCCTGCCCCTTTTGCTCCTCGCCCAGGCTAACCAAGGGCTGCCCCGCCTCCCCCCCTTTCCGCCCACAACAGCCGCGGCCAGCTGGGAGAGGCCTCGTGTCTGGGCTGAGTTCAGCCCCCAGGCCAATGGCAGCAGCAGGGTGGGCAGTGCCCTCGGCCCAGGGAAAGGAGGCTGGTGACTATGCTAGGGGAAAGCCATCACGGCAGGGAGCCCGGAGCCGCTAGCAGGATCGACACAGCCGGTGCCAGGCACCGCTCTGCATCCCCATGAGGGGCCCAGGCTGCCCTCCCCGGGCTGGCAGGTTGGATCAGCAACAGAGCCCCCACCCGGGCTCATCGCCAAGCCGAGCAGTGAGTCACCAGGCGGTGAATCACCGGCACAAGGTGCAGGCCGGGATGACGCGCGGGAGAGCTGCAATTATCCACGCCTCACAGCAGGCTCTGTACGGATCCAAGCAGCTCCCCGCACGCAGCCAGTGTCCCTCTGCACACACAGCGTAACAGAGTCCGGAGGGGGGGACCACAGGCCTCCACGGCCAGCCAAGCAGAGCTCCCCCTGCCTGCACAAGGCCAATGCAGGGACCTCAGGCCCCAGTGCAAGGTCCTGTTCGGGATCTGAGCTCCGGGCCAGCAGGGTAAGGAGCACCTGCCCTGCTCTCTAGCGCCCCGCCCTGGCCGGCGCACAGACTAGCTGTGGCCAGACCCCCTCCCTCCAGTGCAGGGGCTATGCAGGGGAGCCATTCGCAGGACAAGGAGTCTCCCCGCTCGGAGGCCGACAGGAGCCTGGATTCTGGGGTCAGCGGCACCCGCTTGGCAGGAGGCGACGGCCCCCAGCGGACTGGGGGGATCCCAGCTCCATTCCGCCCCCCAGCACTCTCAAGAGCACACAGCATTCCCCGGCCTTTACACTGCACTGCTGCGCCCCACACCAGAGGTGGCTGCACTTCTCCCTACGTGCCTCATTAAGAACTCCGCCAGCGATGGGCGCAAAGCCCTCCAGGGCCCCTGCGGGGCAAAAGCACCATAGAAACAGCCACCGTCATGCTGCTGGGATTCGCTGCGGGGGCGGGAGGAGGGGGTGGATCTTTGAAGAGTCACTGCCACGTGCCAGGCTGCTACACTCACATCTGCCAAGGCCACACGCCGCCCTGGGCTGCAAACTGCTCCGGCTTTTCTCCGCCGCCTGCAGCGGGATGGGGCTACACGACACCACAACACCCCCTCTGACCCCATCCAGCCCAGCTCCTCCCCAGCCCCGTGCCGCAGGCTCTGCCCTGCCAGCCGCTGGGCAGTAAGGAAGGCTGCAGGCTGCGGGGGATCAGCCAGGACAGAGCTTTCCTCTCCCTGAGCCCATTGCCGCTTTAAGGACATAGCTCCCCCACCCCGGCAAGTCTGGTAACCGAAGCCTCGGCAGGCTCCAGAGCGAGCGTCACCTTGTGGCCTAGCCAAACTGCAGCATGCAACAGGCACAAACCCATGGAGCAAAGGGCCACAGACCTGGCCGCCCATCAGGCCCAGGAAGCCTTCAGCTTAGCTCAGGGTGGAACCACAGCGCGGCCAGGCCCTGCCCAATGGCCAGCGCCAGGGAGAGCCTGAGGGGACGGGGAGAAAACACCAGCCCCCAACCCCCACCCAGGGAGGCCATGGCACTGCAGCCAGCATCACGGACACACTGCGCTAGTCAGAGCAGGGATGAAGTTGCCCCTCTAGCCCAGGGTGGGCGGGCGAGCGGCTCCCCCAGCCCGCACCATCGGTTCAGTCACCTCTGAGCTCCCCGCCCGGCTCCGTCCCTGGAATCCGCTTCCAGCCCCCGTCTCATGGCGCCAGGGAGAACACAGAGGCCTTGCTGCCCTCTGGCCTTGGGGGGATGTCACGAGTTGCACTCTCCACCACCCCCATGCAGCCCTGTCTGCTCTGGCTCACTCATGCCGATAACAGCCAGGCTCTGGCTCCAGCCCCACTGCAGCCAGACCACACCCAAAGCTCGAGGGGTGGGGACGCAGGGAGGGTCTACCAGCCCCAGGCCATCTTGACCCACAGTTCTCAGCAGTGCCCTGCGGGGATTGCTTTCGGCACAGGCTGCCCACTATCCTCGGTGCTCAACTGGCTCTCTTCACTGTGGTACCTGGTGTGACGAAGCGGGACTGTTCTTAATGTTTCCTCTGAATAGTGTGGGGGTGCCTCAGTTTCCCCTAGGCAGTTCTTAAGTCTCTAGGGGTGGGATAAGGGTGTATGATCATTGCAGAGCCCTAGAGGGCAGGTGTGTGCAGGGGTCTGGACACAGAGAGTGGCCGACACCCTGTTTCCTGGCAGCTGATGGCCTGGGCCCTTCCCCCCTGCAAGGTGAGAGCTAAAGGGTTGGAGAACAAAGGAAGCCGGTGCCCTCCTGGCCCGGGGAAAGGGACAAAGCCCAGAGGAGGGGGGGCTGGAGAGAGTTTCAGTTTGGGGCTGGCTGGGGACGAGGATTGAAGTGCAGATGGGGTTGTCTGGCTCACTGCCCCCCAAAATGGACCGGGCTGAGGGGTCCTGTTCTCTGCACCTACAAGCTCTGTATTAGACCATGTTCCTGTCATCTAATAAACCTTCTGTTTTACTGGCTGGCTGAGAGTCACGTCTGACTGCGAAGTTGGGGTGCAGGGCCCTCTGGCTCCCCCAGGAGCCCCGCCTGGGTGGACTCGCTGGGGGAAGCGCAGGGAGGGGCAGAGGATGCTGAATGCTCCGAGGTCAGACCCAGGAAGGGGGAAGCCGGGTGAGCTGTGTGTCCTGCAGACAGGCTGCTCCCAGAGAGGAGACTCCCCCAGAGTCCTGCCTGGCTTTGCATCACCCGGGGACTCCGTGACACCCGGGTACCTATGGAAGGGAGCACCGCAAGTGGAAATACCCCCCATCCCAGTTCACGGAGCGATCGCCCCATGTGCCAGGGCCCCCAGCCTGCTCTAGAACCAGACACTCCCTTTCCAAGGGGCTTGTGCTCCTCTGCCATGCCCGCCCTGCCAGCAAAGGTCCCCCAGGAAACGGCAGCATGAACCCTGCCCGTGTCCCGGAGCAGCTGCTGACCTGGCCATTCAGAGGGAACTCCCCGGGCTTTGGAGCAGGCAGCCATGCGATGGGTGTCTGAACCAGGCACGACCTTGCACTCAGCTTGGCTCTGGCCCAGAGCGGCAAAGCCAGGGAGCCAGGCGTCAGGGACTGGATCCCACCAGGGCAGCCAGAGCTGGAGTGATGCAAGGGAACAGCTCTGGCATGAGTATGGGATGGGGAAGCAGAGGGGGGAGGATGGACCAGCCCCTGCCTCGGGATGTGGGGCAAGAGAGGTCAGCTGGGGCATGGGCAGGGGGCACTGCGCTCTCAGCTCCAGCCCCCAACTCCAGAGGTGGCTCCCACCAGGGCAAGAGACTGCACAAGACCTTCTCCCTGGCCGATGGAGCATCCAGCCTGCTGCCCCCCCCCCCCGATCTCCTCTCCTGGGGCCCCATCCCTGAGCCCTCCAGGGAGAACATGGCAGCATCCCACTGCGCCACGCAGACCCCAGAAGGGCAGAGCAAAGGGAAGGCTCCTGCTGCAGGTATAGTGCCAGGCAAGCCCAGCACCTCTGCCCAGCACTGTCCAGTCAGGCAACTCTGGCACACAGCTGGGGGCCACTGGCAGAGACAGGACATCAGCCCAGCGGGACCTCAGATCTGATCCCAGCCTGCAGTGCATGCTTCAAAGGTTATCACCACCAGACAGGCCTTCGCCAGGCCACCCCACTGCCCCAGGGCAGCTGGGATGGGACAGCACCCCAGTGCCTCTGGGGAAATTCCGCCATTTGCTCCAAAGGGTGGGGAGATCCTTGCTCAGCCTATCCTCCCCAGGGGCAGAGCCAGCCACTACAGGAGAGAGTCCCCTGGGAGGGTGCCAGGGCCGCCCGGGAACAGTGCCAGAACCAGAGAGCAGCAAAGCTACAGGTTGAGCCCCCATGCAGAGCTAAAGCCAGCAATGTCCGTGCACACGTGTGCGGAGGGGCAGGCTATTGTGCTGTGCGGTGGGGGTGACTGGGTGAGCGTGCCCAGACCTGCTAGCACTGAACTCCAGCCTGTGTTCCAGGTGGCATGCAGACATGCATCACCCCCCTGCACCATGCAGATCGGGGAGGAGGGCCAGGACAGGATCTCTGCCGTGCACACGTCTCCCCGCTCGTAGCAGGAAACCGCTCACCTCCCACCTCCTTCACTGAGCAGGCGAGCAGCACCCATGGACAGCTGGCTCAAGGTGCATCTCACACCCGCCCAGAGGCAGCAAGACACTGAACATACCAACTAGACAGGGAGCTTCTGGCCCGTGCAGCAGGCTGCCACATGCAGCAGGGCCCCTGTGGTCGCAGAGCCCTGCCAGAGCTGCAAATGGCTTTTGCATGTCACTTGCGGAGACATCATCGGGGCGGCTGAGGGAGTGTTTATAATTGCTGCTCCCACCAGTCTCATGCAGGCCCATCTCTCTCCCCTCCCCCCCACCCCCCAACCACAGGTCTCTGCATCTACCCTTCCACAGAAGGCTCTCTGCAAAGCCGGCAGCGTCACTGGGGTTTCAGTCACCCCGGGGCAGCCGGTTTACAGGCATTTCCTCCCTGCCCAGGCACTGAAAGTCACTCCCCCCCCACACATACACACAGTGCCTGGGGGCTGGGGCAGAACACCCACTGCAGAAACACACTGACAGGACAGTGCAGTTGCCCCCTCTAGCAAGGAGGGCAGGGCCCAGCTACCTGCAGAGATTGGCTATGCTGCTCTCCTCAGCCAGCAGGGACCCACAGCGAAGTGGGGGAGAGAAACCTCCCACGCCCCGGCCCCCACACCGCTGCGGGAGGGGAGCAGACAATGACGCAGATGTGATCGTCCTGCCTGCAGGAAGGGAGCTGGAAGACGTCAGCCCTGCGAGTCACGCCGCACCCCCCAGGGGAAGGGACCCCGCTCTGCAGGGAAGGCTGGGCTGGGACTCCAGGCTTCTCCATACGGCCACTGAGGCCAACAGGCAGGCGGCTGCTGCAGCTTGGCTGGCCCCATGGGAGATGGGCTGTCAGGTTGATCACCGAGTAGGGGTCAGGCTCTAGCGTGTTCCCCAGAACCAGGAAGGCAAGAGAGGGAGCCCCTCTGGCTGGATCAGGAGATGCCAGGCAGGGAGGAACTCTCAGCCACTGGTTCGACCCCAGCCCTGGGGAGCAAGAGGCTGGTGGCTGTTTAATGACCCTCGTGAAATACATCTGGAGGTTGGCAGGGATGAGCATGGACGTCACGAATGCCACGACATCACGGCCTCGTCCGCACGCTCACCAGGGAGGAAACGGGTCGAACAGTCCTCGAGACTGAGCGGCCCTCTGCCAGGGCAGGCCAGGGCCCGTGGCGTGAGCTCGCCCGTGCTGCCTTCGTCCCACCCCCTAGGCCGTGTGTGCACAGACCTAGCACAACAGGGCACGGAGTGGGACTGGTTAATCACGCTGGATAGAATGGGGACTGCCAGTGTCAGCAGGACAAGAACACGCCGGTGTGCACGTGGGCCATGCCGTTTCTACACCTGCGGCTACACACCTGAATCGGGGCCTTGGGCATGTGACTGACCAGTCGTGCACTTCGCTGGCACAAGGTTAGCACATCGGCGCACACACTCCCCCAACCAGGCCCAATACACGTTTCCGTAACACACATCCGCGGCATGCGATCCAGGTGTATTTCTTCTGACCTGCTCCCACCCAAAACACCAACCCCACCTGCTGCCCCCTTGCAGCTCTTCCTGTTTATCCAGCACCCTCTGCACTACAGAGCATTCACACAGAGCTGCACAGACACACCCATCCTGTGGTTCCTGGCTTCCCAGGTGAGCAGCTCTCTGCTTTCACATGGCTCCCTGGGCTGCACATACAGAGCCCTCCTCTCTGCAGACGGAGACGCCCTCTCCTGTATGCCGCACGACCGCCCAGCCCAGCCTGCTCTGCTCTCCGCACGGTCAGAGATGCTGGAAGGGACCCAGCCAGCACCAGGGCAGGACTGTTCCCTACAGCACATTCCCCAGGACTCTGCCCATCCGAGCGTACAAAGCTGCAGGGTTTTCATGGGGAGACTATTCCGCGTGCTAATAGCCCCAGAACCAGCACCCTGCCTCCCCCAATCCTGGGCTTGATTCCTTCCCGGGGGCCGTCCAGCTGGCTGGAATGAGTGGGCAAGGGGCAGCTGCTGCCACCCAGCCAGCCTGGGCGAAATGACTCAGCCAAGCACCCCCCCATGCCAGCCTCGCTCGGGCTTTTCACCCTGGAAGACAGCAGCTTGTTCTCCACGAGGCGGGGCCGTCCTCGTGCACGGCTGGGGGGCAGACTCCAGGGGACTCGCAGAGGCTCTGCCCCTCAGTATGTGGCCAGAGAACAGCTCCAGCAGGGCTTTCCAGGCCGAAGCAGCCGGTTCAGAAGGGGGCAGGGGAGCAGGAGGGAAGGCAGAGCCTGGGGGAGCTGGCGAGCACCGGGGATTTCAGTCCCTACAAAGCCATTTCTTGCAGCTCAGAGGCCTTGGGGACTTTCTCAGCATCTCAGCCAGTTTGTTACTCTCCCTGGCGTATCGTGGTGTAAACCAGGCCTCCTCCTGCCCAACATCCAACCGGTGCAGCCAGGCCAGGGGCAGAGAGGGGCTGCTGGGGGTGGATGAGGGCACCATGAGCCACAGCTCTTTTTTGAGCGGGGGTAAGAGATGCTGTGTTTAAAAAGCCACTGGCTGCCTACCACGCCCTCCCCAGCCACCCTCGCCAGCTCCATCCCCTCCAGCCCCGTCCCCAGCCGCCCCCTCCCCAAATGCCCCCTCCCCAGCACCGCTCTACACAAGGTGTCATGGAGTCCCTGGGCGATGCTCTGGAACTGCTCCCTACGAAGCCAGGCAGGACTCTGGGGAAGTCTCCTTTCTGGGAGCAGCCTGTCTGCAGGACACACAGCTCACCCGGCTCCCCCCTTCCTGGGTCTGACCTCGGAGCATTCAGCATCCTCTGCCCCTCCCTGCGCTTCCCACAGCAAGTTCACCCACACGGGGTCCTGGGGAAGCCAGAGGGTCCTGCCCCCCAACTCCGCAGTCAGACGTGACTTTCAGCCAGCCAGTAGAATTTATTAGACGACAGGAACATGGTCTAACATAGAGCTTGTAGGTGCAGAGAACAGGACCCCTCAGCTTTGGGGGGCAGTGAGCCAGACAACCCCATCTGCACTTCACTCCATGTCCCCAGCCAGCCCCAAACTGCCTCCCCCTCCAGCCCCTCCTCCTCTGGCCTTTGTCCCTTTCCGGGCCAGGAGGTCACCGGATTCCTTTGTTCTCCAACCCTTTAGATCTCACCTTGCAGGGGGGAAGGGCCAGGCCATCAGTTGCCAGGAAACAGGGTGTCGGCCATTCTCTGTGTCCAGATCCCCCGCACATACCTGCCCTCTGGGGCTCTGCAACGATCATACACCCTTATCCCACCATCTAGATATTTAAGAACTGCCTAGGGGAAACTGAGGCACTCCCACAATATTCAGAGGAAACATTAAGAACACTCCCGCTTCCTCACATAAGGCTAGTGCAGCTTCAGCCCCGCTGGAGGGAGCACACTTTTAGCAACAAACCCTCATGCAGACAATGCCCAAAGCCCTTCAATACCACAGCCTGGCCCCTATAGCTCTGGGGTTCCCCCCCAGACACAGCCCAGCACCTGGAACTCTTGGGGTCCCCCCCAGACACAGCCCGGGCCCTGGAACTCTGGGTCCCCCAGGACACCGCTGTCCAGTGTGCGTAACTCCGGCGTGTCAGGCTCTGGGAGGCAGGGACCCCTGCAGTCGCTGGGCAGGATCAGCCTGTCTCCCTCGCTCCTTGTTTTGCTCAGTGCCCGTTTAGCCACAGCCAGCCAACCCACACATTGCTATTTCTGTGCTCATTGTGCAAGTCCTCTCCTCCGGCTGCCATGTGACCTGCCCCACTCACCCTGCCTCAGCAGAACCCGGAGCTCAGGGGGATGAGGCTGGAGATTAAATCCCCATCCCTCGGCCCAGAGCACTGAGCTGCCTGTGGCCAGCACCTGCAGGGCTGGTTTGAGATGGGACCAGGCCTGAACCATCCACAACCCCTCCATTAACACACCCACCGCCAGCCAGCAAAGGGACTTCTCCTGGGTGAGCCAGCCATGGAGCCGGGGGGGGCACGGTCTGCACTGTGGCAGCCGCCTAGAGAGAGAGCCCAGCCAGGCAGGAAATTGCTCCTGTCCCCCACCCAGAGCTGCCAGAAGCCCAGTCTAATGCTCCACCCTGGGCACAGGCATGGCCCAGACCCACAGTCCTGTAGTTACCATGCCTGGGGGCCATATGCGGGGCTGTGGCAGATTCCCGGGGGAAGCCAGCACGACGCTGTGAGTTCCCTGGAAGTCTGGAGAAGGGGAAGCACATGCTAGAGGCAAGAGAGACCAGGGTTATCACCTGTAGGTGCCTCCAGCTGCAGCACTGATGGGACAGGAGTCTGCCCGCCACCAGCTGGCTACACAGAGCTGCCCTAGCGCAGAGCCTAGAGGTCATGGCTTCCACTGCTCCAGGCTCCCACAGCTGTACCGGCACAGTCCTGCCTGACACAGACTGAAGGAGCAGCACTAGAGACAGGCTGCGTTCACTACAGACGTGCTAGGCAGGGACAGAGCACACAGAGATCTAGAGGACTCATGCCACTGAACAAAGCCCAGCGTCGGCACACCTCACCCTGAAAGATCCAAAACCAAATACACAGAGAAATCCTCCTCTCACCACAAAACTGCAGCCACCTCTGGGGCGGGACACAGCAGCTGTTTAGCAGCACCCACCAACTCTGCACAGTGGCTTAGGACAAGGGAATATTAAGGAAGCTGATGTGATCACTAGAGCCCGGCTGGGATCTGGTAGCTCCCATCCCCAGCAAGACAGAGCTGCTCTCTCCTGACTAGCTGGGGTGGCAGATGCCACGGGGCACAGTCTTCTTCCTTCTGTCTCCAGGGGAGGCCAATGAGAGGCCAGCCTCCCCGGGAGAGTTCAGGGAGTGATCAAGCCACATGTTCTGCCCTACCCAGTTCCTGGAGAGGCGGAAAAACTGGCTGTGCTGGTTTGAGGCACGGCGGGAGCGCAATGTGGGCCTGCGGGAGGTAGCTGCTGTTTGCTGTTGCCGGCTACAAGTTTGTCAACAGCACGAGAACCTCCCAACAGCTAATTGGCTGTCAGGGATCCCAGCTCTCCAGCGTTAACTGCACTCACCGCCCAGGGCAAAGAGCTGCCAATGGGTGTGCCAGCCCTGCCCCAGCAACGTCCCCAGAGTTTCAGCTCGCGGCTGCACATGGGCACAGGGGCTGGCCAGGTCTCCTAGGCATTACCGAGCAGGCAAAGGGCCCGGCTGGACTCATGTGCTCCAGCTTCACCAGCTCAGCAGCCTCCACTGATGCAACTTCCTTCCAGGAAGGGCTCTTGGGAGGCACTAGCCCTCCCTGAGCCTGGGGAGCAACCACGTTACAAGAAACCAGCCAACCGGTCCTCGAGGAATAGTGCCACAGGAACAGGGCACTGCCGGCCACCCAGCACCCCAGGCTTCCTCCCCAGGTCCCTGCAGCCCACCCAGCTGTCCGCTCGCCCGCCTGCCAGGGTTTCTATGGGGAGGTCTACTGTGCATAGCTCTGCCTGACAGCTGTCAAGCAGCCACGGGTGAAAGTGGGCCAGTAGGAGCTGGTCCTGCATACCGGTAAGAACCCGCCAGGGCCCATACCCAGCCCACAGTAAAGCGCTGCCGCAGCACTGGTTTAACATCCACACCCCTTTTGCCTCCCCCATCAGTGGCCCTGCTGGTAGGGTCCGTCCCGACAGGGCCACCGAAAGGGGAGGCAAAAGGGGCAGGGACATGAAAGTGCAGCCGGAGAACCGCTTTAAGGATGGTCCTTTGCCGCCACGGCGCTTTAATGTTGTTGTGCCCCCCCGTCGGCAGGGCCGCGGCAAAGGGCCCTGCAGAGCTTTAACATTCCTGCCCCTTTGGGCCCCCCCGGCCGCCAACGGGCAGGGGGGGCAAAGGGAGCAGCTGCCCTGGGGCCAGCGATTTAAAAGAGCAGCGACATCTGGAGCCCCAGGACCCTTAAATCAACACGGGAGCCCTGGGCGGCGCGGGCCAGCTGGACTGGAAGGGCTGGCTGGGGGATGCTGACCCCCCCAAAGCCCTGCCCCTTCCAGAGCCAGAGCCACCCCAACCTGTACCGGTAAGTGGCCTCAGTTACTTTCACCCCCGCAAGCAGCCGAGAGCGGGAAGGACAGCCGCATCCCACAAACCGCCCCGGATCAGCAGAGAAACCAGAGCAGGAGCGAGCCGCGGAGACTCAGATAGCCTGTGACTCCCGAAGGGGCCTTGCGAGGCACGGCTGAGGCTCTCTCTCTCTCTCTCTCGCACACACACACACACTTGCTGCGGGGTAGTGGGGTGCCACCAGCCCTCCCCAAACTCCCCCATCTAGACTATCCCCATTCCAAAGGGCACGTTGCACAACAGAACGCACCATTAGCGTGTCTGTCTCTCTGAGGCTTTGGCAAGTCATGGCAGCCCCTCGGGAAATCCTGTGTGCCAGTGAGCTTCCATCACAGCCTTGCCAAGTCCCAGGCCCCTGGGAAAGACTCTCTAGTGCTTGCATACAGAGGGACGCCCTTCTGCCCGGGACGGTTCCCTGACCCGGTGGGGAAGCAATGGCAGGTCACTGGCAGGGGCAGAACTCGGAGGCAGCTCCAGCTGGGAACAGGGTGACAGCAGCAGACTCAGGGCTCAGCCCCACACACCAGAACACCGGATTCCCGAAAGGCGCGGCGCTGCACTGATGGAGTCACACCGGTGCCGCTGGGCAGTGACACTGTACCCAATAGTTTTAGTTTAGTATCCTTTTATCATGTGATGTTATGATCAATCAATATGTTACATGTCAGTAGACAGGACACTGGGCTGGATGGACCTTTGGTCTGACCCATTATGGCCATTCTTATGACATATATTCATTGCATGTTAATCAGAGTTGATTTGCAGGTTTATCAAAGTATAAGGTTGATCAGTATTTAGAGGAATTATGTAGTAGACATGAGTAGGATAAGCTGAAATGCAAGAAACTGTGGACTGGGGAGGCCTGTAAAACTTTAGCTTAGCTATTTTAGGCCTTGGCGACAAGAAGTGATGGCGTAAATTAATGAGGGCCAACGCATTCTAGCACCATCTAGGAGGATGTCTGTAGGTATAACTGGCACATTGTATTGATCTCTGGGAATTGTGTATGCTGTGATATTTATAACTTTGTTGGTTACTTTAATAAAACTACTAAAAGATAGATACTCTTGTCACTGTGTGTGTCACTTGCCTGTGCTTTCACGTGTTCCTATGAACTCTAGATCCAGAACAGAGGTGACTCTGTTGAACCAGAGACTGTAGACACCAGAGCCAAACCCACTGAAGTAGGATTAACATTAAATAGAATAAAAGGCTACAACACGCTCGCATGGATCTGTATCCCTGCAATGCCCTCCTGTTCGATAAACCCCCGCGACGCTGAAGTGGAAGCCTGGAAGGGGCTGCGAGGAATCTGACAGGCTCAGTGGTTACGGGAAAGGGGGCCAGATAAGTAGCAGGGAGAGAAGAGTGCCCAGGACAGCTGCACATGGTCACCAGGGGAGATGAGACACCCCCCACTTGGATTTTTCCATCCCCACTGCCTGAGCAATGGCGGAACTGAAGAAAACAGCAGTACTTCCTTGAGCCCTGCCCACGGGCCAGGTCACAGTGAGAGGCCACAGCAGAGCATCACAAGGCACAATCCATGGAACAACATGCTCATCTCCACACAATGACTGTCCCTGTCCCACTCCTGTGCTTGGATCAACTAACAAAGCTGGCATTGAGGTCTCATCAACAGGCTTCTGAGTTAACGATCCCCCGGCCCCCGCAACACTCAGGAGCAGTTCACACCTCCCGCAGGGTTGTTTCCAGTGGGCTGCAGGCTCAGATGAAGATTTCCTACCCAGCCCTAAGATCTGGAGACTACTGATTGTGAAAGGAGGGTTCCAAGACAGCATCCACCAGGGACAGCCATATGGTTGCCAAATTGCTGCAAGCCAGCCGCATGTAAATTGTGGTTGGTTACTACAGGGGTACTGGAAGATGTGAGTTACCAATAGTGATCCGTTGCTTAGGTTTGCGGGAGGGAAACAATAGGAAAATATGCTGATACTTTGCAATCTTGACTAGTTTGTTAAATGAAGGGTGGGAGTTCTTGGTTTTCAGATACAAGTCTCAGATTTAACTTGCCCATGTAAAGAAAACCCCAAACTGAACACAAAGATTAGGAACCAATTCCCATTGCCTGCTTTCAATAAGAATAGCTAGCAAGTCTTAGAACAGAAAACTTGGCATCTACAGCGACCCCTAACAGCCCAGCATCCACCTTTGCCTCCCACATTGCGATGTCCTGAGGATTTCTGGCATTCTGTTAAACTCAGAACCCTGTGTGTTTAAACTCCACGAGAGCAACCAGGCACTGCTGCTCCCTGATTTGCACATGCAAATGTTCTGGTTAGCAAACTGCGACCTGAGGAGATTAGGGCTGTTAAAACTACACCCAGCGGATGCGACAGAGATTCTTACACTCCTGCTGAAGTGTCATCCTGAGCCACATCTGCACACGGGCTCACACCCTGCATGGACTCAAGATCACCCTCCATACGGTAATTGCTACTCTCCAATTGCCACACAGCTGGTTTTGGGGGCTGAGAGAACACTCCGGTGGGGCATTCCACCCCACTGAGCCTGACTGACAGCAGAAGGGGACAGTCTCCCCATATAGTGACCCTGATGAGAAGCCCCAAGAGAACAGGTTCCCCTCCCACAAGTGAGGAGCGTTCACCCATCACCATTGCTGAAAGTGGAAAGTCTATTTCCCACTCGCTGCCATGGGAGTGTGACGTTATTGACATAATCTGGGACCATACAGATCATTGTTGCAACCAAGGTCCTGTAGTGGCACCAATTCTTGTATAAAGGGGGTCAAATAAGGTGTCCAAGACAAGGTTATGGTTTGCTGGTTATGATTATGCTGATTATGTTTGCATGTATCATTTTTGTATTTAAAGATATAAGTATTGGCTCTATGCTGTCTGTATTTCAAACTTATGCTATGCTTCTGAGTGACACCCCAGACAAGTTGGTGTCAGCTCTGCCTAGCCTGCTTGATGGCCCATTAAGGACCATCAGCTATACAAGTGATCCACTGAGAGAAGGCAGATACACCTTGTGACTCAGCAAGGCATGCAGGGACCTGCCTATGGACAGAACTCTAAGGTTTTTCCATGCCATGTGATGGACAGCTTGTCTTTGGGACAAAGAAAGCAGAGACTACACGGCAAGAGACTATAAAAAGCTGCTGCAGCTCCTCCATCTTGTCTTCAATCCTGCTTCATACCTCTGGAGGGACTTTGCTACAAACGGAAGCTCTACGCAAAGGACTGAATGACCCATCCCAGCTGTGGATGTACTCCAGAGACTTGGAGTTTATTCCATCACTGCCACAAGCCTGAACCAAGAACTTTGCCATTACTGTATGTAATTGATTCCATTTCTATTGACACCAATTCTAACTCTCATCTATATCTTTTTTCTTTTATGAATAAACCTTTAGATTTTAGATTCTAAAGGATTGGCAACAGCATGATTTGTGGGTAAGATCTGATTGATATATTGACCTGGGTCTGGTCCTTTGGGATGGAGAGAACCATTTTTCTTTTACTGGGGTATTGGTTTTCATAACCATTGTCCCCATAATGAGTGGCACTGGTGGTGACACTGGGAAACTGAAGTGTCTAAGGGAATTGCTTGTGTGACTTGTGGTTAGCCAGTGGGATAAAACCAAAGTCCTTTCTGGCTGGCTGGTTTGGTTTGCCTTAGAGGTGGAAAAACCCCAGCCTTGGGCTGTAACTGCCCTGCTCTAAGCAATTTGTCCTGAATTGGCACTCTCTGTTGGATCCTGCCAGGACCGCATCGTTACGGGGGGGCTGTGCTCCGGCAGAGCAGGGGGACACCTGGTGCAGTATGGAGCAGACCAGGCCCTCCAGCCCTGCTGGGAGCAGCATCACTGTCCAAGCCGAGGGCTGGAAGATAAAATGGCCAGTGTAGCCCAACAGGAGCCTTATGACAGGATGAGGGGTAGAGAGGTGACAAATGAGTGACAGCCCAGGGAAGGATCTTGCTAGGCGAGAACCCAGAACCCCCAGCTCTGCTGGGATGCACCTTGCAAACGAAGGGAAGTTCTGCTTCCCTTCAGTGATATAGCAAGCGGGTCTCGTGCACTCTATGGGATCACCGACCCTCCCCTTCGCAGCCCTGCTGCTGCTTCGTGCTGGGGGCATTATGGGACAACGGCTGCCTTCCACTCCAGCACCCAGCGCTGGCTGTTGTTGGAGGGAGGACACCACGCTAGCGGGGCTGCTGGCCTGGTCAGTGACACCAGCCTGCATGCGGGGCCTTCGGGGCGGCACATACATTCTGCGGCACCGAAGCAGAGGCCACTGCCGACTTCGCTGCTTTGTGTTTATTAGAGGATGGCTTTGCTGTGGGGGCCGAGAACTGCCAGCTGAAGTCACTCAGCCAAGCCCCTTGGAGCCTGGCCCACCAAATAACCAAGAGCACCGGTTTTCAGCCAAGGCGGCTGCTGCCCCAGCCCCGTGAGGAGGATGCTAGGCAACCTCTGTCCCACAGCACCGGGAGTGGAAATCAAGTCAAAGTGATAGAGCTCCCTTCCTCGGAGACCAGCACAAACTCGGCCCAGGAATCACAGAGCACCGGCCCTGCAGCAGAACAGGAAGGGACAGAAGGCGACCACCACACCCCGGCAAGGCCCTCTCACCCTCCAACAGCTTTCTGTGGTTTGCGGCCGAGCGGCATTTTCTGTGCTGACACCTGACTGGGCAGGCGGCTATTTATACCCCGTCCATCCCCACTAAATTACCTGGAGTCCAAGTCAGCATTAGCTCGGTCAATGGAGGGAGACAGCTCTGTTTCTGCAGCCCCTGGCCTCTGATTGGGGGTGTGACGTTGCACTCCATAAGGCTTTATGGAAATATGCTTATGAATGTATATATGACATAACTGGAATAAGTTTTATGCTACATATGCCATGTAACATATCTATGCAAAGGTTATGCTCTACTGAATATATTCATCCTATTTGTATGCATGTGTCATTGTTAAAAGAAAAGGAGTACTTGTGGCACCTTAGAGACTAACAAATTTATTTGAGCATAAGCTTTCGTGAGCTACAGATCACTTCATCGGATGCATCAAATAAATTTGCTCAAATAAATTATGCTCAAATAAATTTAGTAGTCTCTAAGGTGCCACAAGTACTCCTTTTCTTTCTGCGAATACAGACTAACACGGCTGCTACTCCGAAAAACCCCAGCCTTGTTGTATTCAAAGTTATGAATATTGGCTGTATATTTGTTTGATTTTAAATAGTCTTAGTAAGGCATTTGGTCAGCTTCTTTAGAAAGGAATTTGCAAGTTAAGTGCCCAAACAAGAAGCACTTAACGGACAATGTATCTTGGAAGGCTCCAATCCACATAAGAAGTTTACATGAGGACATTCAAGGTAGCATGTGAACCATGGCTGCTACCTGTAAGTTTTGAGTCATGCAGGGACATGTGACTTGCCCATGTGACCCCAAAACTCCATCCTGTAGCTGGAATTCTACACAGGGGGAGGGACGGGTATCCACCCACAAAAGAAAGTCTATTTAAACCCCTAGAAGACACCTCCATTTTGTCTTCAGCTGGCTCAAGAGATAGCCTCTCCACCCCAAAGGATACCTGAAAGAAACTTGAACAAAGGAAGTAACCACAGGAGGTGTGAGTGATTGCTGGACCCAGACTAGAAGGAGACTAGTCTGTAAAAGGAAGCTTACTGGAACACCTCTGACGGTGAGGTTTTATCTGTATTTACTTTTCTTACTGTATTATGCATAGACTTGCGTGTTTTATTTTATTTTGTTTGGTAATTCACTTTGTTCTGTCTGCTATTATTTGGAACCACTTAAATCCTACTTTCTGTATTTAATAAAATCACTTTTTACTTATTAATTAACCCTGAGTATGTAATAATACCGGGGGGGAGGGAAACAGCTGTGCATATCTTTCTATCAGTGTTATAGAGGGTGAACAATTTATGAGTTTACCCTGCATAAAGCTTAAAGGTAAAACGGATTTATTTGGAGTTTGGACTGCTTTGGGAGCTGGGCATCTGAGTGTTAGAGACAGGAACACTTCTTAAGCTGCTTTTAGTTAAGCTTGCAGTTTGTGGGATGTGGTTCAGACCTGGGTCTGTGTTTGTGGCAAGCAAGCAGATCTGGCATATCCAGGCAGGGTTCTGGAGTCCCAAGCTGGCAGGGAAAGCAGAGGCAGAAGTAATCTTGGAACACCAGTTGGCAGCCCCAAGGGGGTTTATGCGATTCAACCCGTCACAGGGTGCCGGACCCGTTGTCCATTCAGAACTGAAAACCATCAACTCACCATACAACCTACTCACAACTGCCAACCCAGGATCGACTGGAACTGGGCACTTGACAACAGCCAGCTCCCTATTTCATTACTGATCCCCCAACCCATGAAGTCCCCCACCCAGATCTCTCCTTACCACACAGCCCGCAACAGCCAGAGACACCCTAGCCAACTCCTTCAACCAGAGAAGCAATCAGGAGAGCTGGGGAGGTGGGCTAGTGTCGCGGCTGAATCCCCTCCTTGCAGCTTCAAGTGAGTAAGTTACTCATCCCTGAAAAAACTTTAATTCCATGGACGTCTTTGATCCCCAAGTGCTTCGCGAGCTGTGCAGGCACAGCCACTGAAATGCAGCCACCTCAGGGCAGCAGCTGAACCACGCACAGCATTCTGCACAACAAGGATGAGAAGGCACATTATGGCCAAGGAGCCTGGGAAAAAACCCCTAGAGACTTGGGATTTCCAGTGTCTGCCCAGAGCAGACAGGCCCTGGGTGTTGTAATCCTGCTGGAGGAAGAGAGGGAAATTTCACAACTTGGGTTAAACAATGAAACGCGTGGGCTGGGACATGCTGCCTTCCTTCAGAAGCCTGGGCTGTCACAAGCTCTCACACACAGACACACACACACACGGACCCGACAGCCCGAGCCTAACAGTGCAGGCCTGGCCAAAGCTAATATGTGCAATGCCAAGCAACAAAGGAATTGCCTCGTTCCCTGCATGATACTCACACCCCAATGAGCAGTGGACGAGAAGCTGGATATGAGTCAACAGTGTGCCCTTGTTGCCAAGAAGGCTAATGGCATTTTGGGCTGTATAAGTAGGGGCATTGCCAGCAGATCGAGGGATGTGATCATTCCCCTCTATTCAACATTGGTGAGGTCTCATCTGGAGTCCTGTGTCCAGTTTTGGGCCCCACACTACAAGAAGGATGTGGAAAAACTGGAAAGAGTCCAACGGAAGGCAACAAAAATGATTAGGGAACTGGAACACATGACTTATGAGGAGAGGCCGAGGGAACTGGGATTGTTTAGTTTGCGGAAAAAAAGAATGAGGGGGGATTTGATAGCTGCTTTCAACTACCTGAAAGGGGGTTCCAAAGAGGATGGATCTAGACTGTTCTCAGTGGTAGCAGATGACAGAACAAGGAGTAATGGTCTCAAGTTGCAGTGGGGGAGGTTTAAGGTTGAATATTAGGAAAAACTTTTTCACTAGGAGGGTGGTGAAACACTGGAATGCGTTACCTAGGAAGGTGCTGGAATCTCCTTCCTTAGAAGTTTTTAAGGTCAGGTTTGACAAAGCCCTGGCTGGGATGTTTTAGTTGGGGATTGGTCCTGCTTTGAGCAGGGGGTTGGAGTAGATAACCTCCTGAGGTCCCTTCCAACCCTGATATTCTCTGATTCTATGAATACACACGCTGTTCCACACAGCCAAGCTCTGGAAACGGGGCAAGCTAGGGGAAGCCAGAGGAAGTTGCATCCCTCCATCAAAAGGGGAACAAGGACACCCAGAGTTACCACTTTCCAAGCAGACCATAACTTCTGCCATCTGTTCTACTCTACACAGGGTCATAAACTGCCATCGTCAGGTAGTATCTGAGCACCTCTCAGTCATGCATTAAATGGCGTCACGTGACTAACACCTGTCTGATGTGGATGTTTTCCTTTCTTCTTCTCCCTAGGGAGAGAGCTATGTGAGCAGCAGAGCAGCTTGTTCCTCCCCTCCTGGTACAGCCCCCCTGCTCTGGGTTTGTGTCAGAGAAGGCCGGTGGGAGCAGGGCCCCTGGGGAGGTTTGGGGTGGCCTTGAGTTCCTGCGGGTTTGTTCCAGGATCTGGGACCGGCCCCGCAGGACGCTCTGTTTGCTGCCCAGCTGGGCTCTGCCCCGGTGGTAGAAAGTTCCATGGGCCCGAGGGCTGGAGTTATGGACCTCGGTGCCCAGCCCGGAGCCATAGGCCCTTCTAGATACGCTGAGCCCAGGCTGCTGAGCACCTCGAAGGTCGGGCCCGAGACCCTGCCCTTGACTCTCTTCTATGGAAGGCCAGCACAGAGAGCAGGGGACGGGCCCGGGTGCTGCCGAGAAGAGCACCATCACACCATCCCAGAACATGGCATCTTCTTGGGCTCTGCCATTGCCCCCTGGAGCCCTTTATCCTTGACACACATGCCCCAGCCTGGCTGTGGGAACGAGACAGGGGCTGAGATGCAGCCACTGCAAGATGGCAATCACTGGCCTGGAGCGCCTGGCCCAGGCAGCCGTTCCAGCCTAGAGCAGCAGAGTCTGACGCTGCCTTCAGCGCGAGCCCCAGAGCCTATTTCTGCAGCAACACAAAGCTGCTCCAATAGCCAGCATTTGTTTCCTTGATTTAGAAGCTGTTTTCACACAAGGGCACTTCTGCTAAGAGCTTCTCCCCCACCCATTCATCTAGTCTTCACCCTCTCTGGAGGGGAGGACAGCAGGAGCCCTGGCCCCACTGAACCCCTTTACTGCTGGCCTCCAGCAGCCTCCTACCCCACACTGGCAGATTGGAGGGGAGAGCCACACTAGCAAGTTCTCTGTTACACTCCCATCACAGGTTTCAGAGTAGCAGCCGTGTTAGTCTGTATCCGCAAAAAGAAAAGGAGGACTTGTGGCTTAGACTTAGAGACTAACAAATTTATTTGAGCATAAGCTTTTGTGAGCTATGGCTCACTTCATCGGATGCATCCAGTGAGCTTTCGTGATCTACGGCTCACTTCATCGGATGCATCCAGTGAGCTTTCGTGAGCTACGGCTCACTTCATCGCAGGGTTTGCTCAGAGAAATGCCACCTGCTCTGCTGTGGTTTCCACCTTTCTGTTCCCAGGGCCTCCTGGTTTCAGAGCAGGCATGAAGCCGTTTCAAAGGCCCCGGAGGGGGGCGAGACCGAGAGTGTGGTTTTGTTCTTTCCTGGAAGTGCTTTAATTAAAACACTGCAGCTGTCTGTGTCCTCCACGGAGACAGCTACAACAGCATCAAAGGGGGAACTGTCCACATGCTTAGACTCAGAGAGGTTTTTCCGAACCAGAAGGCAAGTCCCATTCACAGTCAGGAGGTGTACATAGCATAGCCTGGAGCAAGAATCGCTCAGGCTCCCAGCACCTCTCCAGCCAAGGATCTCAGTGTGTTTCACAAACATTCCTTCCACTTACAGGTTGGGAAACTGAGGCAACTTGCCCAAGGCCAGACTGCTAGTCAGTGGCAGAGCTGGGGGGAAAAGCCACAAAACATCAATTCCATGAGACTCATCATGCCCTGGGTCCTTCTGCTTGTGGGGTACTCAGGAGATACACAGAAGCCCTTTTCTGTATTTAAGATTTTGTGAACTGGATTTTCTAGCCCTCCTTTTACCAAGGCCACGGGGAACTTTTGCAAGGATGGGCACACCCAGGGGAGGACAATCAGCGGGCAAAGGGTAGCTCATCATAGGGAACACGCAGAGAGCATTTCTTGATATTCAGCCTGAGTGACATCTAGGAGGCTGTGGAACCGTCCCGCTAAAGTCTGCAGGAAGCCCCATTGCTTGGGCTGTTCAAACTGGTCCAAGCCCTGCACAAGGTCCTGTAGGGATCGGTACTCAGAAAGAAGGGGAGCAGGAGCAGGGACAACTGGTACTTGGATTCTAATGATTACTTTGTAGGGCTACTTGTGCTGCAGGCAGCAATGGGCCCCAGAAAACATGGCACACAACACATGGAGCTCTCCAGCTGCACCGAGGAAGGGAGGGTTGTGGAGACTCACAACGAACCTGGGCACCCAAGGACATCAGCAAAGAGAGCCGCATGGCGCGTGTTTACTGTCTCACCGCACGCTCTGCAGAGCTAGACGCGCTCCCGGGCTCAGCGGGGCTCCGATGTGGGCCGACATCGCTGCGGTCAGCAGGAGCTCGGGTTGGAGTTTTCAAGGTGCTAACCAACCTGGCGCAGTCCTGCCCCAGGCAGCCACGTGACCCAAAGGCAGAACGTTTCCATTACAGAAATTGGCGCTGCAGCTAGACCCAGGGCTGCGGGTTCAGTTTACTGCTTGGCCTGCTGTAACTGGATACTCTAGCCAGCACCCTCTTGGATTACTATTGCCATTGCCCCATGGCCACCATCCCCAGGCTCTCCAGAGCAAGGGTACGCACTGTGGAGGGATTTTGTTTCAAGAACAGAAATGTTCAGAAGCTTGTGGCTCGTGCACCGCAGCATCCCCCGACGAGAGACTGTACCCAAGACACACACCCCACCGGCAGCAAACCTAGCCAACAGCTGTGCCTGCTGCCACACCTCTAGCTCGGTGGCAGAGGTGCTCACAAAAGGCATCCCAAAAAGGGTTAAGAGCAGAGAAACACTATAGGCACCACTCCCAGATCACTTTGTGCGCAGGGCCGTTTCCACAACACCTCACCACAATGCACAGTGTGGCGAGAAGGGACAGACATCTGCAGCAGTCCCTCCTCTCTGGCCCTCAATCTCCTTTTACCTGGTGTAACTCCACTGGCATCAGCGGAGTCATTCCCGAGTGACACCCGAGGGGGGTCTCGGGCCCTCTGCAGTCAGCATCTCTTACTGCCCTGAGCATGTCTCATGAGACCAGGCAGCCCAGATGTATTGGCAAAGTGCCAGCCTGGAGAGGATGGTCATCACACCAGGGGCTCTCTCAATGGGGTCACTGACTTGTAGGCATTGCACTGAGCCTCTCACACCCACTGCATAAAGCTTGTTTCTCCATTTCTAATGATCAGCCCTCCCCCCACCCCAGCCTTCCAGGAGACTGCCTCTGCCAGCCAATCAGATGATAACAGGACAGGGAAGCACTTAATAATCCCGTTCTCCCATAGCTAAGCCGCAGGGCATTTGGCTTCACTTTGTATCTGGTTCTGTTAGAGGGTGTCCATATAGCGGATGGAGGCGAGGTCTTCCCAAAGCAGAGGAAACCCCAGCAGCGGTCAGGCTCCCGAAGCGGGTCCCTGGCAGATTGACTGCAGCACTGCCATTCCCCGCATGCCACTCGTCTCCACCAAGGGCAGGGTGAGAGCCCACACCCTCCGCTGCACCCAGACCACCTGTCGGCTGCACAATGCAAGGCACGAGAATCAGCTGTGAAGGCAGCTGTTTATTTCACAGCAATGATGGGTGGAGGAGAAAGAGAGAGGTCAGGGAGGGTAAAGATGAAGGCCAGCCTGGCCCCTTGTTCTAACCATCTGTTTGCTGACACCAGGATCTTGTCAGTCAGCCTGGTCAGAGCTGGCACGTGCGTTACCCAAGATGCTGTGTGGATCATATGACGGTCACACGCATTTCACCCTAGCAATAGCTGGGAACAGAGACGTTTTGCAGACATCCTCATTTAAATTAGTTTGTGATTAATCCAATTTCAGCAAAACCTTACATTTCTTCCACTAGCCTCCATCAGGACAATATATGCCAAAGCTTCTTCCATTATTTGCAGTGTTGTTCTAGCCAGGTTGGTCCCTAAAGAGGAGACCCAAGGTGAGTGAATTCAGAGCTTTCATTGAACCAGCTCCTTGTGGAGGAAGGGAGAAGTTTCCGAGCTTCACAGAGCAATTCCTCAGGTCTGGGAAGCTCAAAAGCTTGGACCTTTCACACAGAATCAAGGAGCCAGAAGGGACCGCAAGGGTCATCTCCTTTAACAGGAGTCAGTCCAGTAAAAGACAGGACCTCCCCCACCTAGCTTCTCTCAAAGCTTCTTCCTGCAGACTCCTCTCTTCCCAGCCAGGCGGCACTCCAGAACTGATCTGCGACACGGATGTATTGCCGTGAAGTCGTATTAGCAGGATGGCTGCAAATTTACTGTGCTCAGAAACACTCAGCACAGATATTAAAGCAGAGCCGCATTAAGCTCAGAGCTTCGCATTAAAATAACGAGGGCTGCCAAGACAGGGCTACTATTAACTAAGCGACAAATCATCCCAATTGGCTCATTGATGAGAGAATGAAGCAGCATCAGTGTCTGGAATACTCCATGCATGTGACAAGACAAAGAGACATAACAGAGGTCTCTAAAGAAGAATCATAGAATATCAGGGTTGGAAGAGACCTCAGGAGGTCATCTAGTCCAACCCACTGCTCAAAGCAGGACCAATCCCCAACTAAATCATCCCAGCCAGGGCTTTGTCAAGCCTGACCTTAAAAACTTCTAAGGAAGGAGATTCCAGCACCTCCCTAGGTAACGCATTCCAGGGCTTCACCACCCTCCTAGTGAAAAAGTTTTTCCTAATATCCAACCTAAACCTCCCCCACGGCAACTTGAGACCATTACTCCTCGTTCTGTCATCTGCTACCACTGAGAACAATCTAGATCCATCCTCTTTGGAGCCCCTTTCAGGTAGTTGAAAGTAGCTATCAAATCCCCCCTCATTCTTCTCTTCCGCAGACTAAACAATCCCAGTTCCCTCAGCCTCTCCTCATAAGTCATGTGTTCCAGTCCCCTAATCATTTTTGTTGCCCTGCGCTGGACGTTTTCCAATTTTTCCACATACTTCTTCTAGTTTGGGGCCCAAAACTGAACACAGTACTCCAGATGAGGCCTCTGGGCAGCACAGAAGTGAAGCATCTGTAAGTGAAAAGGGGATCTAGACACCCAGCTTTATTGTACTCTCAACTTCTGCTTGTAAATGTCACCCTCTCTCGACTGTGTACGTTGCCGTCAACACACAGGCTGGCCTGCTGGGTGTGACAAAGGGAACGGCTGATGCAGGAAGGAAACATTCAGACCAAATCTGGACCAAGCGAATCATCATCATCTGACATCTCTATGGTCCCTTTCAACCAAAGGGCTTTGTAAATCATATGCATAGAGGAAACCATTCACACACAGCTCTAATGCAACCACATCTAAGGTGAAAGGCAGCAATTTGCTGCTCAACTGGGGGTGGAGGAAGAGGAGATGTTTTAGCTAAGGATAATGTGACAAACATCTTCCTTTACAAAAAACAGTGCCATGAGATCTGTAACCGAGCAGACAGGGCCTTGGGCTTTCAAGGTCTTGCCTGAAAGAACCACACACAATGGAGAGAGGAAACCCAGTTTAGCTCACATGGAAAAAGGAAGGGCTGGGCTGGATTAGATACTATGAACCCAGGACTGTGCCATGTAACCCCAATGGACCAGCCTTGATTTCAGAAAATTCCCTTTGAGGAAATCCAAATAGGCTTTGGTGCCTCCATTGCACAATCCCCAGTAGTTTGAAAGTCTGAGGACCAAGGCACAGACCAAACGCCCACTTAAGGGGTTTTCCAACACACAGGCCAGGTGTCAAGCCGCTGATCAGCCCACCAAAAAGTTGCAAGGAGCTAATCACAACCAGGAGAAGAGCCCAAGGATTCAGTGCAGCACCGAGAGGACCCTCGGACACACCCCCTCTCCTAGCATGCAGCCTCTCAGCTAAGGACGCTCCAGTCCAGCCCTTCTACATGGGGGCCGCAGAGGCATTCTCCAAAGGTGGGGGAGGCTCCAGGCTGGAGGCAGAAGTGGAGGGATGTGGAAGACACAAGCCATGAAAAGCCACAGTCTGTTAATGAAAGCAGATGGTTGCAGAGCTTTGGGAGCAAACGCCACCTGGCAGACAGCTCACGCATTGGAAATGGGCATCCAAGGAGCTGGCCTTTTGCTTCCTTAGTAGAATGCAGTAAACTAGATGAGATCTATTTCAAGCAATAGTAACACACCTTGCCCATGCAAGAGCTCTAGGCACCCTGACAATCTTACCACAGCACAGTACACCCAGAAGCATTGAAAAACAAACACTCCAACAGAAACAAATTAATTCAGTGCAGCCAGACAATGAATCAGCAACAAAAAGGTGAGTAAATTATGTTCTTTTAACTGTCCCAGTAATGCTAAAGCAGGATTAAAGCACACTGACAGACATAGTGAGAACTTCAAGGCATCTGGAATGACAGACCTTGCAAAGAAATAGGGCAACATGACACAGAATAGCTATTAGCCAATTGCATCTTTAATACCATAAGACGTCTCGTAGGATCATCTACTTTAGACTTTAGAGTAGCAGCCGTGTTAGTCTGTATTCGCAAAAAGAAAAGGAGTACTTGTGGCACCTTAGAGACTAACAAATTTATTTGCTTTCGTGAGCTACAGCTTATGCTCTACTTTAGACTTGCAAACTAACATTCTGCCAAACGCACTAGGAAACACACAAGCTCGGTATTATTGTCTGCCACTCGTCATGCTAATGTGGAGCACAGCCACCCCAGAGTCTCTTCACTGGCTAAAAGCTGTCTCGGTCACACCTCTCACAGTCACCGCCAGGCTCAAAAGGTCCTTTCGTGTCCCGTTACCACATTGCTCTGCGATAAAGTGCTCAGTAACAGAAGTGACCTTTGAACGCAGAGCTCATCCCCTAAGCTATGAGCCCGAGTATCCGGGGGGAGTCCCAGCACTCAGCACGCGCAGGCCAGGAACATGATCCCCCAAGGAGTATTTATCCCCAACGTTGCCACAGCCACACAGTCTAGCCCCAGACAGAGTGCCAAGGAATTATCATCACCTGTGGCCAAAGCAGCCCCTTTCTGAGCAGGGCTCTGATCCAGTGTCCTGCTATACGTGCGTTGTGCGGAGTGGAAGAATATTAGACTATAAATAACGCACACTCAGGTGATCTAATAAGGAGGTTTTGGCAAACTCCCAGTGCCATCTCCGCAGCTTTGGGGCATCTCTGGCAGGTAACACAGGACCAGCACCGAATGACAGTTTGGGGCAATTCCCCTAGCAGTTTTAGGAGATGCTGAGACCAGAGCCAATCATGCTGACCAACACTGTCTCCCTGGACTTCCCATATGTCCTCTCTTGTCTTGCACTCGAATTGTGAGCGGTCTGGCCCAGGGACCATCTTTTTGCTCTGTCTGTACGCCTGGCACAACAGGCCTGGTCCAGGACTAGGGCTCCTAGGTGCTATGGTAACACAAATCCTTTCTCCCCACCACAACCTGCCCCAGTGCAACACAACCCCCCACAGCCCAGACAGCCCACCCCCTCCGCCCCGCCAGCAATGCCTGTGACCTGCACTCCCATACCAACCACAGGAGCAAGGTGGCCCAGCCTACATCCCCTTCGCCAGGGAGACACAGGCCAGGGGTGGCACGGATGGGGGGGCCACACAGAGGAAGGGGTGCCACCCGCCTACCTCCTGAGGAGCCGTCCTCGTGGTCAGAGCTGTTGTTGCTGCAGTCAGTGCCTCTTTCCGGGGAGCTGCAGCTGGAGGAGTCCCTGCCAGGCACATCCAAGTGTTGCTTGTGTCTCCAGGGCAGTGGGTGCTGCTCTTCGTGCTGCACGGGGGAGCTGCACCCATTCGTCCCATCCAGCAAGTCCAGATCCCGGCTGCGCTTGGGCCACCTGCCCCCTAAGGCGGGCAGCCAGCGATGGGGCCTGTCCAGCTCCTCCCCAGACTCCCGGGGTAGGATCCTGAAGCCTAAGAAGATGGGGTTCAGGAGGAACTTCTCACTCAGGTCCACCTCCTCATCGTTGGGGTCGGCACTGCCCTCCCCGGGGCCAGGCATGTTCTTGGCATGGGGCTGCCGGCCACGGACCTCCCTAAAGATGGGCATAGGGTCTCTATGGGCCTCACCAGAACAAAGAGGATGCTGAGCAGGGGGCTCACTGCCATGGGCCTCGCCAGCGATGGGGACCGGGGGTTCACTGCCATGGGGCTCACTGCCATGGGAGTGCTCAGTTGGGGGCTCGCTGCCCTGGGCCTCCCTGGGGACGGGCACGGGGGGCTCGCTGCCCTGGGCCTCCCTGGGGACGGGCACGGGGGGCTCGCTGCCCTGGGTCTGGGCAGGGGGGTGCCCAGCTGGAGCATCGCTGCCCTGCTCATGCCTGCGGGGCTGCCGCCTGCCCTGCCTCCCGGCCCGCGGGGCTGCCTTGTGCTGCTGCAGCTGGTGCTGGATGGCTGCGGCCAAGCTGTGCACCGCGCGCCCCGCTGCGCCCCTCTTGCCAGGGGGCATGTCCGGGAGGGGGGCGGGCTCCGGGGGCTCCCGGGCCAGCGCCGTCTCCAGGTAAATGACTTTGAACTTCTCCTCGGCCAGCGCCTGCTGCAGCTGCCTCAGGTTCCCCCGGCAGCGCTCCAGCTCCAGCTCCATGTCCCGCACCGAGCCCAGCTGCATGCGGGGCGCCGGCTCCCCGGGGAACTCGGCCTGCCAGTGCCGCGCGAACTCCGCCGGCTCCCACATGCTGCCCGCGCAGCGGGGCTCGGTGCGCGCGGGGGGGGCGATCCGATGCCCCGGGGGGGGGCGGCGGGGCTCGGTGCGCGCGGGGGGGGCGATCCGATGCCCCGGGGGGGGGCGGCGGGGCTCGGTGCGCGCGGGGGGCGGAAAGTTTCTCTCTCCCCCGGCAGCTTCCGCTCCGGAGCCCTGCTGGGGCCCTGACGTCGCGGCCCGGCCCGGCCCGGCCCCCTCCCACACAGACCCGCCTCCCCCCGGCCGAGCAGGCGGGGCCCGCGGGGAGCGCCCCGCCCGGCGCAGGAGGCGGCTCCTGGGGCCGGGGCTTCCCCGGGGCCGCGGCGGAGCGGAGCCGGGCTGCGCCGGGGGAAGCGGCCGCGCCGTGGGGTGCCAGGCCTCCGGCGTGGCTGCTGGGCTGGGGGCGCAGGGGACGGCTGCAGCACCAGGTGTCAGGTCCCTTTTGCAGATGGGGAAACTGAGGCACAGAGCAGCTAAGTGACTTGCCCGTGGTCACCCGGCAGGCCTGTGCCAGATCTCCTGGGTCCCCTCGTTATCCGTCCATTAGGCCACTCTGCTGGAAATGGCCAGGAGCTATTAGCCGGCGCCCCGCCCGCCCCGGGAGAGGCTGTGTGGATGCTAAGCCCGGAGCGCGCTGGGGCCCAGTTCTGATGCCCCAACGGGCGTTGATTGCGAGGGGTCTGCCCATGGAGCACGGGCAGCGGAGTCTGGCTCCAAGCCACCACCGTGCAGGGAACTGTCTGCGGATCCTTTGGCTGTGACCCTTGTGGGCCAGCAGAGAACCCGGAGCAGAGTTCGGCCCTGGTGCTTGTTTCCCCTCCCTTCCAGCCCTGCTGTCTGGACTTTGCTTCTCCAAACGTAGGAACATTCAAAGCAGTGTCACTCTTTAACCTGACGCCGGTTACCCGAAAGGCGGAAGGCACCTGGACCGTCACCCCGGTATCTGGGCGCTGCATGCGCTGTCATGGATCTCTGCTCAGAGCCCCCCTGCAGGCAGGGCTCTGTGACACTAACTCACTTGTCCAGGTTTCAGAGTAGCAGTGGTGTTAGTCTGTATTCGCAAAAAGAAAAGGAGGACTTGTGGCACCTTAGAGACTAACAAATTTATTAGAGCATAAGCTTTCGTGAGCTACAGCTCACTTCATCGGATGCACCAAATGCATCCACCAAATGCATCCGATGAAGTGAGCTGTAGCTCACAAAAGCTTATGCTCTAATAAATTTGTTAGTCTCTAAGGTGCCACAAGTACTCCTTTTCTTTTCACTTGTCCAGGGTCACACAGGAAGCCCGTGGTAGATCAGAGAGCTGCCAGCCTAATAGCCCGGCCACACACCACTCTGTTGTAGTAGGCAAGGAAAGAGCCTCATGATCTTTTATGTTTGGCACCTTCCAATACCCCCACTGTCTTGCTTGTACCGCCTGGCAGCACTGTATCCAACCCAGGGAGAAGTCCCCCAGGGCAGGAGCCTGTCCTAGCTGGAGTGCCATGCATGCCTATGATTCTGCAGAAGCAATAAGCTCAGCTGGCCTTGGGCACCAATCAATCCCTCCCCCAGCCCATCCTAACGGTTGGAGAATAATCTCTATTCTCATCGTCCAAGATCCAGCAACTGTTTGGCACAAAAGATGAGTTTTGCACCACACCCTGAGGGCTGGCTAGCCCACAGATTCCTAGAGCAGGGGTAACGGTACTGGACAGCTGCACTCAGGGTCTGTGCTGTAAGTCTTGGAACTGACATTTTCCACTGGCTTCATTGCCCGCCACCAGAGCCACCATTTGTAAAGCATTGTTGTGACAAAGCGGGACTGTTCTTAATGTTTCCTCTGAATAGTGTGGGGGTGCCTCAGTTTCCCATATGCAGTTCTTAAGTATCTAGGTGGTGGGATAAGGGTGTATGATCGTTGCAGAGCCCTAGAGGGCAGGTGTGTGCAGGGGTCTGGACACAGAGAATGGCCGATACCCTGTTTCCTGCCACTGATGGCCTGGCCCTTCCCCCCTGCAAGGTGAGAGCTAAAGGGCTGGAGAACAAAGGAATCAGGTGACCTCCTGGCCCAGGAAAGGGACAAAGGCCAGAGGAGGAGGGGCTGGAGGGGGAGGCAGTTTGGGGCTGGCTGGAGACATGGAGTGAAGTGCAGACCTGGTTGTCTGGCTCACTGCCCCCCAAAATGGACCCAGCTGAGGGGTCCTGTTCTCTGCACCTACAAGCTCTGTTTTAGACCATGTTCCTGTCATCTAATAAACCTCTTTTTTACTGGCTGGCTAAGTCAGGTCTGACTGCGGAATTGGGGGCAGGACCCTCTGGCTCCCCCAGGACCCCACCTGGGCGGATTCGCTGTGGGAAGCGCACGGAGGGGCAGAGGATGCTGAATGCTCCAAGGTCAGACCCAGGAAGGGGGAAGCTGTGTGAGCTTCTTGCCCTGCAGACAGTCTGCTCACAGAAAGGAGACTTCCCCAGAGTCCTGACTGGCTTCGTAGGGAGCAGTTCCAGAGCATCGCCTGGGGACTCTGTGACAATTGTCACGGGGTAGCTAGCTCTTCACGGAGAGCTGGGAGCAGGTGGTTATAAACGACAGCAAGTGGCTCAGCTGCATGTCGGGCTGGTGAGAGAGGGTTGGTGATCGGGCTCTGTGGGCTGCCAGCTGGCGAAGGCTTTGGCTAGGCAGAGTGAGATGGAAGAAATAATAAATGATCCTGGAACCAGGCTAGACACTGAGGCTAGGGAATGCATAGAGGAAGACTTGATGCAAACAAGGAAAAAGAAAAGGGTAGATTCTCTGGAATGAGAAGACCCAGCAAGTAGGAGGGCAGGAAAGGGAACCAGGGGAAATCACATGCTAGTAAACTCCCTAGGTAAGGACAGAAAGATGGGGGAGATCTGAGGATTGCAGAGTAGATCAAAAAAGTGCTGGAAATACAGTAAGAGCTAGGACACTGGCTGGTGGGGACGTGTTAGTGGAATGTAAAAATACAGACAAGCAGGGAAGTGCCAAAAAACAAGGGTGGTAGGTCAACTAAAAATAAGCTCTCGGCTACCCAAATTCCTCCCAGAGACTGCAGTGGAGGTATGTGGTATGCCAGAAGAAATGTCAGAAGAGGAAATAAAGCAAGACAGAAGTGAAGATAAGGTGATTACTGCTAAGAGGCTACTTATCAGAATGACAGGTTTCAGAGAAGCAGCCGATGAAGTGAGCTGTAGCTCACGAAAGCTTATGCTCAAATAAATTTGTTAGTCTCTAAGGTGCCACAAGTACTCCTTTTCTTTTTACTTAGCAGAAGAGGAGGTGATAGCCAGCATTTGACACCTGTGCTGTCACGTTTAAAGGAAGAATGCTACCAGGCAGGATAACTTCAGGGTATCTGATGTTCTGGACTAAGCCCTGGATTCCTCCACCTGTGAGATGCTACAGGTGCCAAAGGAAGCACATAATTACAAAGGGAAAATATGGTGCAGTAAATGTGGAGGTAAACAGTCATTATATGATAACTGGGAGGAAGGGCCAAAACAAAAATGTTGCAGCTGTGGAGGATGTACTGAGGCAAAGTATGCTAGAGAAATACAAACCCCCAAATTACTAATAACTTCTCATGTGCAAGAGCTGCTAGGACATACATAGATGTAGGGAAAGGGAATAGCCCACAACAAATGAACGGGAAAGAAGTAACGAGTGACACTGGGGTAAGGAGAAGACATAGTACTTACACAAACAGAGTTGTGTTTCTGATTCAAGTAATAAATTGTACATCTCAAGCAGGGAAGAAAACAGAAAATTCAAATAATTAAAGCTGTTAAAAAGGACTTGTGGGTTAGCAACCTGTAAGTGGAATGACTTCCTACCTTCCTAGATGGAGGAAATATTGAACATTAAAAGAAAGGTGGTGACATCTTTCAGTTGGAATGCCCAGAGCCTAACAGTGCCTGGGCAGGAATTAAAGCAAAATATTGTTATGAAAATAAAGCCTGATATAATATGCACGCAAGAGACTTGGCTAATAGGAAAACTAAGCCACAAAATCCCAGGATATGGCATAGCTAGAGAAACAGAAAAGGGTGGGGGTGTTTGCCCCTTCATTAAGGAGAGCCTAAACTACCTTGAAGTAGAGGTTAAAACACTAACCATTGAGTACAAAACAATTCTGTGCCTCTAACACTTCACAGTATTTAGAACCCATGCCGGAAGTAGAGGCTATGGACCTGAATGCATTCACTGCAGATGGCACCTGCCCGTTTGTTAAGTGTGATGATCTGAACAGTCACAACAGATTGTGGGGAAATAAGAAAAATGATAAAATGGAAAATATTGAGAGCAATTCTTGGAAGAGGAAAAAGAACAGGATACTTGTGGCACCTTAGAGACTAACAAATTTATTTGAGCATAAGCTTTCGTGAGCTACAGCTCACTTAATCGGATGCAACTGATAGCTCACAAAAGCTTATGCTCAAATACATTTGTTAGTCTCTAAGGTGCCACAAGTACTCCTTTTCTTTTTGCGGATACAGACTAACACGGCTGCTACTCTGAAACCTGTCTTTGAAGAGGATAATTGAGTAACATTAAACACTGGTGCACCTACCAGCCTCAATACAGCTGATGGAAGCCTGGATCTGGGAATAGCGTCTAGCACCATAGCAAGTGACGGCTGCTGGGAAATGTGCAGGGGAGGGAATGGGTAGTGACCACTTCCCCACGTTAATTACTTAGCAAGAAAAAGGAAATACCAAAGCCCAGGAGAATCTCCCCATGCGGAATTTCAAAAAAGCCGTCCGGGAACTCCTTCGAACCAAAAGTGAGGAACATGTGACTGAGCAATGTATGCATGACGTTCTTGAGAAATGCTACTAAAGGAATCAGAAAGACAGACGAGCTATTCCTAGGATACCAACACTACTTAGAGATAGAACAAGTGTTCCATGGTGAAAGACGGAATATGAAATGGTAAGTAGGGAAAGGAATAAAGCAAAAAGAAATAATCCTTAAATATTGAGGACTTAATGAAATATTAAAATGGTAAGCAGGATGCACAAAGGGCTCTAAAAAGAGCAAACAGAGGAAGCTGGGGAACATCCTGCGGGGAAATGAAGATACCAGTGCAGAAGAGGTGTAGGAACAAATTAGAAACGTGAATGGAATGAAGAGTAAGAGCCCCAGAATACTAAGCCTTGCGGTTGCAGGGCATGGAGTAATAAGCTCCAACAAAGAAAATGTGGACATTCTGGCCACCAGGTTTCCCAAAATCAGTGATGAGGAGGAGGAGGAGAGGCTAGAACTTCAGGAGAGAAGACGAGCATTCCTGAAGGATAATTATGAGATGACGATGAAGAGGTGGGAGGAGGACGTGGATATTATTTTAAAGTAAAACTTTAGCATGTGGAAACTCCAAAAAGTGATAAGGAGCAAAAGAACCGCACCAGGCAAGGATGAAATAAACTCTGAAATGTTTAAACATCTAGGTGAAAAACGTGAGGGTGATACTAAAATTAGGTGATAACATCATGGAGAAAAGGTGAAATACCTAAGGCCTAAAAACACGCAATCCTAGTCCCGGGGGCAAACAGGGTACGTTGACCTCAAGGTCGGAGGCATGCGGACCAGCAGCCCACCCAGCATGGTCAGGTAAAGCCACGTAAAGAATGGACACAGAGATGCGTAGCACACCCGGAGAGAAAAAGGTTCATCCATGAAACAGAAAGTGGGTTCGGAAGAGGGATGTGCAACTGATGACATTGTAAGGATGGGTTTCAGAGTAGCAGCCGTGTTAGTCTGTATTCGCAAAAAGAAAAGGAGTACTTGTGGCACCTTAGCGACTAACAAATTTATTAGAGCATAAGCTTTCGTGAGCTACAGCTCACTTCATCGGATGCATTTAGTGGCAAAAAAAAAACCATCCGATGAAGTGAGCTGTAGCTCACGAAAGCTTATGCTCTAATAAATTTGTTAGTCTCTAAGGTGCCACAAGTACTCCTTTTCTTATTGTAAGGATAGAGATAGAAGAACAAAAAAGCATGAGAACCAAAGAATCCAATATAGTAACCTTCCCTGGCCATAGAAAAAGCCTACAATGTGTTACGGAGAGAGGGTATTATAGGAAGAATGTACGCATGGGTAAGGGACTTCTGATGCAAAAGAACAACACGAGTGCAAATAGGGAAAGGTTTTTCCAATGTATTCTCAACTGCAATTGGAACTCCACTGGTGAGTGTAATTAGTGCAGCCCTCTTTAACACCATGATAAATTACCTCTGTAAGGAGATGAATACAGGAATTGGGATCACATGATTTGCTGATGAGGAAGCCCCTACAACAGGTTGAGGTGCAAGTGCCTCCAGCTCCAGGAAGTAGGTTGGCTCCTGTCAGAGATGTGAGAACAGGCTATGATTGAGCCAAGTGGTCTGTAGAGTAGAAACCTGTAGGAAATAGAGAGACCCCTGCAGAAGGCCCAGGCTTGGGGGAAGGGAAAGTTGAGGTACTGAGTTAGTTTTATGTGGAAGAAATAAAACCAAAGCCCTGAGAAAAGGGCCTGAACCAGATTCTGAGTGTGGTGTCCCTCTTCCTGGGCTGAGGGGACAGGCCCGCAGTCTATTATGCTCTTGGAGGGGGGAAAACAAAGTCCTATAGGACAGTAAACGAGTGCAAACTAACAGAGCAAAGCCTGTTTCTGAAGCAAAGGCAGGAATCTCTCCTTGCTGGGCTCTGCTGCATCCCCAACCAGTTCTGAACCTGAGACGAAGTCAACAAGATCACTTATTTGCTCTGCATCTCATAATTCTTTTATTAACAACACACGCTCCAGCTCCCACGGCTCAGAGGAAGCCAAATGAGACACAAGCCCATCACATGAAGAGTGCAAAAGTAATGAAACCAAAAAAGCCTTTGTGCAAATACCCAAGTAGCTGGAGCTCTGCAATGCAGAAGCAGGGCCAAACTCACTTGTGGTGTAATTGCACGGTGTAACTGCAAGTCAGCAGAGCTACAGCGAGCTTGAACTGCACCCCTTGGGTTTGTTGCATGGAGTGTTTATATACTGGTGGGACAGCTCAATCAGCCCCCAAGCCTGTGCACAGCATGGGATGCAAGCAGCCACGCAAGGCAAGGCAATTAAAGTGACCTAGGAAACTCAGAGAGGGCTCTCCAGGGCATACAGCCACCAAGTCAAAATGATCCCATGTCAGCATCTCAAGGGGCAGGGGCAGTAGGGCTGTGCGCATTTCTGGAAGATCGCTCCATAGCAACAAAGAAGCCTTGCTGTAGCAACCCTCAACTATACGTGCACACCACACAGTGGTGTCGCCAACTCCCACACAAAGCTGCTAAGACCGGGCCTACACCAGCAAAGCTGGTTGCTGTCACTTGCTACCGGTGGTGAACTGCAGTCTGAGCAGTTACCTGATTACAGGATTTTCCTACAGATGGAAAGCTGCAAATGCACACACATGGCTGGGCGGGGAGAGTCCCTTTTTACACTGCTAAAGTCCTTTTGATCCGCAGTGCATGCTGGCTTTTTCCTGTCCTGTTCTATGGCTCTTATCCTGAGTCCTCCCATTTCCTTCCCGCGTCTTTCCTTACAGCCCCCCCCATTAAATCAAATCGATATATTTATACAGTGACCATCCCAGTACCCAGGCCAACATACAACATCCAGAAAGGACTCCGAAGGAGCTCCAAATGCTCTCATCACCCTCTGTGAAGTCGTGGCTTGGAGGGGAGTGGTATCTCAGCTAATCCAGTTGCTCGGGCAGACCCAAACTGTGTGCCAGCATTACCTCTACAGAACCCGCCTGCAGGGGTCATAGCGTGTGCCTCGCCATGTAGCCATGGGACTTTTGGAAGCAGCGTGTACAGCTGGGCCCTAACTGCCCTGGCCACAAAGTGCCCCACTGCTTGTGCTCATGTTGCCTTTTACCCTTTGGTTTTCCAGGGCTCAGTGCTTTTTCCCCACTGATGTTTCTGTCGCTCTCCCTGCATGTTTCAGGCAACTGTCTGCTTTCATGCTGATGAGGAGCAGAGAGGATGCGTTTTTACGCACTGAGCAAGCTGCATAAGCAACCATCCCTTCTCCTTCAGACTGTACGTACTGCTTGGACGTCACATTCCCCTCCTCCCATGTGCCGCACTGTACCTATGGCCAGGGGCTTTACTCAAAAGTCTTTTGCCTTCATCTGGCGCATCAGGCTTGAGCCAGTGCCAGATGGAGGGAGCCCCGGGTGCTAACTATCCATTAGTTTAGCACTTTTGGCCTCTGGGCCTCACAAACCAGTGGCTGATACCATCTGTGTGTTAACTTCATGCACAAAAGCAGTGTCCTCACCCATGCCAAGCCGGGCGTTAAACACCCATCAAGGCAGAGCTGTTTCACTTTAACAAAGCAACTAATTAAAAACATCCTTTAGGAAATGACTTGATTGTCTCCTTCTGAAGAAAGTCCCCACTCCACACCCCCATCAGATAAAAGACAGCTTAGCCCCGCCTGGCCTAGGCACTCATTGGGCAGGCACTATCCTCTAGCTAGTAATGGCCCTGACACATTCAATTAGCCAAAATCGTTTTCACATTTTTTTTTCTAGCAGTTTGTAGACAACCTACTAGCAGGGGCGAGAAGTGAGCAATTTAGGAAGCTAAGTGGTTTCTTGGATCCCCTCCCAGTGCTGATGGCATGGGATTTTATATTTCTCCTCTTCCTTATGCACTGGAGCTGGCTGACCCCATTTACTCCTTGGTCACCCTCCCTCTCCCACCCCTGAGATCTCCCCAGTAGCAGAGTGGGAGGCACGAAATGGAGAAGCCTGGTGACGATGCCCAAGGGATGAGGAAGTGTCTGGTACAGGCAGTGGCCTAGGCGGTTAGTAAAGTAATTAATGGCACAAACCATCCATCTCTGAACCAGGCTAAAATTCGCCCCCAAGAAGCTGGGGAGCTAGTGCACTGCAAAGCCTCCCTAGCACAGCCAGTTGTGTGGGCATGTGTTTGCCAGGCACTCCTCCTCACCTGAACAATGGCAAGCTTTTCTCCAGCGATTTGTGCCCCCAGCCTCTGGATGGACTGGCATTTCCACTCGGGGTGCAAACGGCTTTCTGAAGGCAAAGCCTTGAAGAAGGGGTGCAAAGACAGCCAGCAATCTCCTCGGGCTGGAGCAATGAGGGGATAGACCAGGCCCACTTTTGCTAGCTCTGACTCACACTGGGAAGAGATGATTAGTCTTGAGCACTGGAATTTCCTGCCGTGGTTCACAGCAGCTGGTCCAGCTCTGGCACCGATACAGCCCCAGCACCATAGGAATTAGGCAGGGCTGGCTCAGGCATTCCCACTGGGTACAAACCCAGAGTCACCATGAAACCACGTGATTCCAAATGGCCAGTGACAGCCACAGGAAACCCCAAACTCCCAGCTCTTCAGCTCCCCACTGTAAGCTTGACATGCAGCCAAGCACCCCGATGAGCACAGGGCATTCACGCTCCCTGCCTCTCACGCTGGGCATGGGCTGAGGTCACAAAAGGAAGGTGTGGGGCACAATGGGCACCAGAAGCCATGTGCCCACCATGCTACCCTGCAAGCCCAGACATGCTGTGCTGGTTATCAGTGTTGTCCGCAGCCAGGTGGCTAATTTTACCAGGCAAGGAGTCCAGGGACAGAGACAAGTCGGGGGGCTGTGAGTGAGGGCAGCATGTGGAGAGAAAGGGGGAGCCTCTGACCCCCTCTGAACTGTTGAGTGCAAAAGAAGGCTCAGAAGAGAGCGGCCTGGCCCTACGAACGAACGAACACCTGGAGAGCTCTCCTGCTTTGTTTCATTAGCCCCTGCGTGCCTAGGGCCCCCTTATCCCCCCACGCACGGTGCTCCCTAGGGTGCAGCAGTCGGCTCTTAACAACGCCATTGCCACCTTGCTCCAGCAGAGGGAGCCCGAAGGAAACACAAGCCCAAGCCTGGACTGTGTAGGATTCCAGCAGCTCCATTCCCGGCGCCTTGGCACCTTGGGGGGCGTTTGCTGGGTGCCGGGGGCAGGGAGGGCACTAGGTAGGGCTGCTGCCGGGAGGGGAAATGCATAAGAAGCAGTTCCCTGAGCTCCTGGAGTGCTGCAGGGAGTGGGGTGCTGATGGGTGCCCCAGGGGGATCCCTTGGATTGCTGCAGTGAGTGGGGTGCTGATGGGTGCTCCAAGGGAATCCCCTGGAGTGCTACAGGGAGTGGGGTGCTGATGGGTGCCCCAGGGGGGAGCCCCCAGAGAGCTGCAGGGAGTGGGGTGCCGATGGGTGCCCTAAGGGGAGCTCCCAGTTTTTCAGCCTTCAGACTCTGAATTTCTTTCCTAAGCAATTTGGCCTTTTACTGCGGGGCAAACATCCCTGGCCTATTTTGCCAAATTCTCTCCACAGTAGGGGCCTGGACAGCTCCAGGGCTGTGGACTGCCTGAGAGACCTTCACACCCAGCTCCCCAGCCTGCAAGAAGCGCTGCTGCCCTCTGGCATCTGCCTCCCAAATCCACTGAGGCAGCAGGTGCTGTTTGCCCCCCTCAGGGGCAGTCTCAGCAGAGCTGGAACAGGAAGGGAGAGAGAGAAAGAGCAGCACCCACACGCCCCACTGCTGCAGATCACACCTGGAGACCAATGCAGTCAGGAAAGGGTTAAGTATGCACCTCTCAACCATCAGGAGTGTTGCCTAGAGGGGCTAAACCAGGGGCCTGGCAGTGCCAGCTGCTGCCTTTTATTGCTAGCTCTGCCCCCACTGGCTGTGTGAGCTCGGGGCAGGGAAGTGAGATATTATAATGGCTCCCCACCTTTGGAAAGCACTTTGGGAACTTCCCGTGGAATGCCCCGTATCTAAGCTAAGCCGCACAAAGTCCCCGGAGCTGGTCAGCCGAGCAGAGCCATGCTCCTGGGATGCACCTGCCTTCTCCACAACAGCCCAGAACTGTCTGGGGGCAGCAGGACAAATGGCCTACGCTCATCGGGGTCCGGCCACATGACCTGGGCAGACGTCGCTGCTCCAGGCACGAGATGGAGGAGGGCGGGTGAGGACTGCGCGAGACCATAGGTAGCCCAATCTCTCCAGAGCAGGCCCAGGGAGCTGCCTTCCTCTGCAGATGCTTCATTCCAGCTTGAGCTGACCCCTATCCACGTAAGCGTTACCCCTTGCCAGCTCCCTGTTAAATACCCAGTGTGGCTTTGTCTCCAGTGCAACGTTCTTGGGCACTCCCACATGTTCCTGTCTCTTCCCCGAGATGAAAGTGGACGCAGAGGCCCTGAGCTAAGAACATGGTGCTCGTGGTGCGGCATGTGATGTGCCCAGGGGGCTGTGGCACGGACTCCTCTCAATAGTTGGAGTCCCCAGTGTGCAATATGGGCAGCGACGGTACAAACAGACCCACCAACACGCCTGGGAGGGATGGCTATTCTCCGAAGGGGAATTCGTGCTCCATTGCTCCAGGGCCTCAGTCAGTGAACCCAATCACCCGTGAGTCCACACAACACCAGCGAGCTGTCAGCTGGCACTCCTGCTAGTTCCCTGCGATAAGGGAAGGACGCCGGTGATCCGAGTGGAAGCAGGGCCAGAGCAACCTATGAACGTCACTTAGTAATAGACTGGGCAGCGTTGCAGCAAGCAGGCCACAATTAAGGCTGGACTGTGCTTCAGGCCATCCCTGCAGCATATGGGATCCCTCCAGAGCTCAGCTCCCCTCTCGCCTCGCTTATGCATTTGCTCCCATCTCTCCGCCATGCCAGTAAAACATCTGCCCGTCTCTTTGGTCTTCTCAGAACAGGCAGAAAGACAGGTGAAAGACCAGGATGCTTGGCACTCAGCCTGCATGGTCCGAGAACAGTGAGGGGCCGGTGACGATGCCAGACGTCCTAGGAAGGAGATACGGATTTCGTAAGTTGCTGGGAGCCAGCTCCCGTTGGGCACAGTCCAAGGAGCAGCGAGTGCTCCTCAGGGGTCGGGACCCCTCTTGGCAGGATGTCGGAGCAGGAGTTGTGTGCAGCAAGCAGCCTGACTGATGTGTGGCAACGGATAATTACGGCTCTTTCATCAGCTGTCAGGGAGATGTGCCTGGCTGAGCCGCACAACACATTTCTGGCTCCCTGTCTCAGCTCGTAAATCTCTTCAGCAAGGCGTGATAAATCAGCGGGCCAGCTGAGTGCTCAGCCCTGGAGAAGGAGGTCCCCATCAGCCTGCCCACCCCCGTAATGGGCACGTAGATAGGAAGCATCCAGGACGAGGTGGGGATGGTCTCAGAGCGGCGCGCTAATTACAGGCAGCAGATGGCATCCTGGGGCCTGTGATTTATTGTCTGGCCTTCCCCTCTTCCGAGTGCTTGGGGTGGAATCCTGTGGAGTGGGGCCCTGCCACGGCAGAACCCTGGAGAAGAGAGGAATGGGGCGCTTAGGGGAATCCACTGCACAGTCCTCCTGGGAGCAGGGCAGCATCATTGTCCCGGTATTGCCAACCCCAAATGGTCAAAAATCCTGAGTCAGTCTCAGCAAAAATCACAAGATTCTGTAAAAATAATTCATTTGGGGTTCTTCTGCTTTTTGAGCCTGTAGGTGCACTGGGGTCACAAGTTGAAGCTTTGAGGGCTAGAAATGTACTTTTTCTCTAAGAATGAAGGCTGAAATCATCACAGATCCACTTGACTCCAGGAGCTGGGGCTTTAAGGAAAACTATAAATACCATGAGACTCATGACAAAATCATGAGCGTTGGCAACACCGCTTAAGTGTCCCCACTTTACAGCTGAGGAAGCTCAGGCCCAGAGAGAGATGTAACTTGCCAGTGTCCTACAGCAAGACAGTGGCAGGTTGAAATAGAACCCAGGAGTCCTGGCTGTCAGTCCCATCACCCCTCCTTCCCATGATGTGCTTCCTCTACCCCTTCTGCAATGCCACACTGACACTAAAGCACAGTTCAAAAGTGGACTGCCCAGTCTGTGTCCTCCTGACACCAGGCGTGAGCAGTATGTCCCAGCCCCGCTGGGTGAGGGTGGCATCTTGGGGCTGCTCCACCCCATGAAGTGCCATAGCTGGAGGGCAGAGGGAGGCCTCTCTGCCATGGAATTCTGGTTGCAGCCAGTGCCCCGCTTCCCCCAGGAAGGGAAAGGAGCCACCAGTAAAGGCCCAATGGCCCCAGCCATGTAGTCTGAGAGACTGGTTTGTATGTCAGAGGGGATTAGTGCTGGGGGATTAGTGCTGCTAAGCTGGAGGGGTCTTGACTGCCCCCAGGGCTTGCAGCATAGCACACAGGGACAAGACCCTAGGACATACACTCCCCAACGGGTCACCCTAGCGCCAGTGCTGAGGCAACTGTGTAAGAGTTCCCTGAAATCTTCAGTGGAGGTGGCTGCCCGTCGCCCCAGACCTGTAACCACTAGGCCATGTCCTGTCTGTATCCAATTCCCCCTCGCCTGGGTACTCCCTGGTAGTGGAGGGAGCCTCAGTTGAAGATGAAAGAATCAAATGCCTCTACTCTGCTGCACCACGGGACGTTTCCCCACCAGTGCCAACCCCCCTTGCAGGAATCCATCGGCACTGCACAGGTTTTGGCCCGCATTTCTGCAAATGGGACAGGCCTGGGAGAGGTACCTTGGTGCCTCCCACAGGAACTGCCAGCTGCTAAATCCTGCCCCCAAACAGAATCTTGCTCACAGCTGACCTTGGCAGGTGATTCCTTTGGGCCAGGAAAACTCCTGCTCCTGGGCAGAGTGAGATGCCAGCCGAACAGAGAAAGCCATGGAGGTGGGAACAGGTGCGCTGTGGCGAGTGAGTGCAGGTGATGGCTCTGAAATATTTGTAGAACTTTGCCTCACTTTGAAGTTCTGCTGCCCCGCCTCTTCCCCGAGGCCCCCAACTTCTGATTTATTGACCTCCGCTAACAGAGGCACCGAAATTAGCTGCAGCTTCAAAGAGCTGAGAGCAGAGAAGGGCTATAGACAAATAGCTTCCCGCTAATTGTAGCTATTGATCAAACTCTGTTTGAGATGATTAGATAAGGATGGATGGACAAAAGGGGGCCGTGATCACCAGGAACCCCAGCAATTTGTCAGGCTGGCTCCTGCACCATTTTTCAAAATGTTACCGTGGGCTCATACAAGCCGAGCGCTAATTAAATTATCGGCAGAGGGCAGCAGAATTAATAGCTTCAATGGAAGGTGGCTGTGTGGCGGTTTCTCAAAGATGCTGCGTCTGCATGGGGAGGCGGCAGCGAACCTGCCTAGACAGCATGCTGGCAAGCCAGGGGATGAAATGTTCTGATCAGTCGAGGGATTTTTGTTTCCAGAGTGTGTCCCAAAGGAGTCCAGGGGGATTCCTTCACCTAGGATTGGCCAGTAGTCGAGTGCCTCCAGGAGAATGGGAGCGCCGCCCTTTTGTGCATGACTGCTCCAATGGAGTGAGCAGGCAGTTCTCAGCTGTGCTTTCCCAGGGTCGTTAGCATGGATTATTGGGGGTGTGGGGGGGGAGACAGATGCACCACAATCAAAACATGAGGGTTTTCACGCTGCAGGGGGCGGGAGGGGGGCTGTACCTTACCTAGCAGACAAGGATCCAGGTGGTGAAAAGGTGGCAAGAGAAGGAGTGCAGCCTAGTGGTCAAAGCCCAGGAAGGGAGTCAGGCAAACTCACCTGTGTTCCTACAAAGTGAGTGATTTGTCTATGCTGCGGGCTGAGCTCCCCCTTTGCAGTCACTGGCTGCTGATGGGCGCTCGGCCATTGCAATAGCAGCCCTCGGTTAGGAATGGAACTCTAGGCCCCTCTATGGGAAATCCTGGCCATCACTGCTTGCATTTGCCATAGAGTCGAGGACTAGGCCCCCACTGAGTTAGATGAATGATTTCCCCATGCCTGGCTGGCAGATCAGCTGTTGGCCCTCCATGCTGGAGAAACCATGGGGTGCTTGGGTCCTTCCCTCAGGAGCCCTGTCTTCCCAGAACAAATCCTGGAGACAGCTCTGCCCCCAGGCTCCCGGCTCGCTGCTGCTCCGAGAGGCCAGGAAGGCCTCTGGAGGTAGGTAGCACTTTAGCTCTTTTATCACCTGTCCCAATCCGCCCTGCGACATCTTTGCTTCCTGCTCCACCAGGCAGAGGGCGTGACTAGGCCCCCAGGCAAATTCCTCTGCCCCAGCCGTGTGCAGAGGGTGGCTGAGTGGTCAGCCCCCTTGCAAAGGGGGGGAGGGGATGTTGCCTACCCCACTGCTCCCTCCCCCAAAAGGCAAGGCCCCTAGTGCCCAGTGCGGTTCATACTTTCCTCTCATCCCAAGCGTTGGCTTGGGCTGCAAGGGGAGCCAGGGCCAGGCCTGAAGGTAACAGCTCTTGGTTGCTATTCCTAAGTGCACTCAGTGCTGAGGAGCGCTGGGCCGGCAGCCCTGAAGACGGAGGGGTCTGGCCAGCCCCAGAGCAGCAGAGCAGTGCTCCCTTGTCGTGCCAGCGTGTTTCCAGACAGCCTGCAGGGGCACCCTCGAGGGCACAGGGGTCTCCCCAGCCCAGTCCCAGCCGTTTGACCCCGTGCTGAGAACAGGGCCCAGCAGTGCCAGCTTTGGTGCTAGTCTGTGGTGAAGACCTATTTGCTAGGAGCTGGGCTCCACCTGCCCCTCTGTTACACACAGGGCACTGCACAGATGGGAATTACTGAGGCAGTGAGCTGGAGGTGAAAGAGCCCCTCTCTTATCAGCAGTCCCCCCAGGGTACCCAGCCCCGTCTCTTGGCGCTTGTCAGAGCGCTGCCCACTCAGTGCCTGCCAGCAGCCCCAGTCAAAGCCCCATTCGAGACGTGCTCCTGGGTCGCACCCGCCCAGGGCTGAGCTGCTCGGCCCACTAGCCTCCCGCCCTGGATCCAAGGGATGCTGGCCGAGGGGAGCCCCCACTGGGGAGAGGATGCTGTTAGGAACCCCTGAGCGGTGGGGCAGGGAAGAAGAGGCTTGAATCATGAGATTGTATTGCACCTCCAGATGCATTGTGGGAGTTGCATGCTATTTACTGCAATACCAGATATGACTAGCTGCTCCCTGGAATCACAGCCCCTGCAATTAACCAGCCGGGGCAGGAGTCTTGACAGCCGTTCAGGGGTCCCAGCAGGCTGGGGCGAGGAAGGAGCCCGCGCTGCCTTCCAAACCTTCAGACCGTAGGCCCTGAGACAGAGAAATAGGCGGGCAATTTGGAGAGATGCTGAGGGCCTGGCTGTCGGGACTCCTGGGTTCTACTCCCAGCTCTCAATCACGAACACACTCAAGGGCAAGCCACTGCCCCCCCCCCCGTCCCTTGGTTTCCCTCTCAGTAAACGAGGGACAATAATACAGCGTTACACTGATGGGTGCAGGAGAATAGCCCAGACAAACACGGCCCTGCCACGCAGGGACTGCAAGGCACCTTGAGGTCCTGAGATGCAAAGAGGTGATAATAGCAATTGCATGCGAAATGGCCGCCAGAGGAATATAGCCAGTGCTGTGTGCTCATTGGACCATGCTATCAGAGACAAGGGGTTGGGGGGACACACCTCTTATTGGACCAGCTTCTGCTGGCAAGAGGGACAAGCTTTCCAGCTACACGGCACCAGGCCCGAGGAACAGCTCTGCCTGGCTCCAAAGCTTGTCTCTCACCTGCAGAAGTTGGGCCAATTACGTGACCTCCTCCACTTTGCCTCTCGTGTCCCGGGACTGACCCAGCTCCAGGAACACTGCAAACGTTGTCTATCAGCAGCATCTGAGAGCTCCCCTAGCTGCTGAAAGCAAAGCCGTGACAGGCCTGGGACGGCTCCAAAAGAGCCGTTCTAGATCCCCATGAGTCTCCCCAGCCCAGGTGAGGGTCTCTGGCAGAATGACTCAGGCAAAACTTGCAGCAAACCAAAGCAGTGACTAACCGTACAAATGTAGGGCCCCTTTGTGGCTAGGGTTGTGCCTAGAGTTATCTGCGAGCTGACACAGCCCTGAAAGATTTACAGCCTGTGTGCTCCACACCATACAGCCAAAGAGGCCGAACCCCTCACTGCTTTGCATCAGCTTCTGGCCCAGTGCAGCCAGGAGCTGGTCAGGAGAGAAACACAAAGGAGGCGACTTGTTCCGGAGGACGAGGAAGGAGGGGGAATATGTGTGATCTTCCTCACAGTGCAGCTAAGGACAAGCTCAGCTTGGTCTGCACTGTACAGGTGCTTCCCTGCTTCCTGTCATCCCTGACCTAATCCAGCATACCTGGAGGCAGGTAATAAAGGGCCCGGGAAAGGAACCACGTGGTGCAATGCAGTTCTGCCTTGGAGAGTTTTTAGCAGGAGTGTCTGGCAAGCCCGGCAGGAGTCCAGAGTGCAGGAGAGCCACGCTTTGCTTCCCAGGAGCGGAGGGGAGAACAGCAGAGCCATGCCCAGAACAGCCCTGGGGAAAGGCACAGTGCAACTGCAGGAGCCCGACAGTGTGCGAGAAGAGCTGGAAGGAGTTGCTGTCTCCGGGGCTCACCTCTTGGAAGCCGGGCAGGAGCTGTGGGCACCCCAGGGTGGCGAGGCCACCACCTGCCCGAGCGACCCAGCAGAGGCTAAGCTGAGGAAGAGGAGTAGGCCAGGGCGCTCCAAGGCAAGGAGGATTGCTGCCAATGTCAGAGAGCGGAAGAGGATCCTGGACTATAACCAAGCCTTCAATGCTCTGCGGCTGGCCCTGAAACATGACCTCAACGGCAAGAGACTCTCCAAAATCGCAACCCTGCGAAGAGCCATCAACAGGATTGCCTCCTTGTCCATGTCCCTGCATGCCAGCCCGGTGCGGAGGTGGCCCTGTGACCACACAGAATGCCGCATCTGGTATGACGGGCCCCACCAGGAAGGGAGCACTAAGGGCAGCCAGTCCCAGCTCACCCATCTGCCCCCGGAGCACAGCTACCCAGATGCTCCCATCTTCCAACACTGCCCTCCCTCCCCTCCGTATCCCAGGTATTCTCCGGAGCCTCCGCTCCAGTCCCACTATGGAAGCCCAAAGAAGGATCCTTTTATAGCCAGCCCTGCCTATTACTCCAGTGGGAACTACTACCTCGGGGTCAGAGCCATCTGCCAACAAACACACATGGACAACTTCAGAGATTCTCTCCAAGGGCCAGTCCCCTGGCAGCTGGGATACAGCCAAGGCTCTGGCTACCAGCAGTCTCTCCCCAGGCACTGAACGGGATTCCTGAGCAAGGAGAGCTGCTGACTCCTGCTGCCAGAAAGGTAACACCTCTCCCAGCCAGACGGGATAAAACAAACTAGGGACACAAACTGCTGTGATGCCGGGGAGCGCGGTGCCATGAGGTGAGCCAAGGACGGGATTCCCAGCGCTGCCGGCATGGCTGAGCACACATGCCCTTTAAAATCAAAGGAACGCGGGAAAACCGGGAACCAGCAGAAGTGGATGCTTTGTATTTTCTCTAGCAGGAATTCAGACTATTTATCCCTGCTGTAAATCTGAGGTTTCTGTTCTGCAGTTCTTCCTGGGTCAACCCTTATTTATTCTCTCTCTCTTTCTTTCTGAAGAAATGTGATTTAAAAAAGACCAGGGCATTTATTCAGGGTTGGCAAAATGGCTCTCCCTCTCATATTAAAACCCTTTCATTGTGTGGCAGCTGTGACTGTTTGAGGACAGTTATGGAAGCAGAAGCTGGGAAGGTTAATTGTAACTTGTGTTTTTAAATGATAAACCCACAGGTGCCCATCTCCCCAGGGTTGTGCCAGGGAAGGCCTAGAGGGGCTCAGGACTCGGTTTTCGCTGTTTGGCAATGATTAGAAGGACGGCTTTGGCCAGCAGAATGATGAATTCCTGGCCAATCCACATGGTGAGTGAGGAAAGTGAGAAGCTGGGTGCAGCACACTCCAGACAATCCCGGAGAGGGTGAAAGCTCAGCGGGTCTCAGGAAAAGCAGAGAAAGAAGAGGGTGCAGGGGAGAAGGGCAGGTTCAGAGCCTGGGATTGAAACAGCCAAACAAAGGGCTTGTCCATTTGCAAGCTCCTGGCCAGAGTTTCCATGCGCAGTGTACACATTTGAACCTGTGCGCTTGCCGCGGTGGGAGAGAAGGTGAAATGGGGACTGCTGGCGAACCTGGGCTGGCCACGGCTGATTTGCACAGGGATAATCAGTCTCTGGAGCCTCGAGGGTAGGCAGGAGGGCAGAAGAGAAAATTTGGAATCAGATCTAAAAAGCAATGCAAATGTACGGGAAAGGCCTGGCCCTTCCCTGCAGCTGGGCAGCACCTGGGGGGGTGTAGGCCAACAGCCGGTGGTGCACAGAGAGGCAGGGAGGCTCATGCTGCAGGGGGCTCTTGGTTCTGACTGGTCCATCTTTGTTACATTCCTTCATACCCCCGGGTCCCCTTCTCGTCTTGTATCTTCACTATCTCAGCTCGACTCTTGCAGTGATGTTTTTCCTGTGTTGAGGGCTCTGCGCTGTGCAGCACCCTGCACTGCCCCAGGGTGGGCCCTGAAGCAGGCCCTAATAAATAAAGCTACTCACCCTCACTTGCTTTTCCAGATTTGCCCCCAAGTGCCAGCCCCTCCTCCACTTTGCAGTGTGGACCCTTTCCATGCTAGCGCTTCCCCCAGGGCCAAGGGAACCCAGCCTGGCCCTTGGAGTGCTCGGCAGAGGGAGAACAAACCGTGATTCAGTGGCTCTGGAGAAGAAATGCTGCTGAAAAGTGTGGACAAGAGGCACTGGACTGCCAATAGTGATTGCTAAGCACTGGGTGATTTGACTTGGGGGTAGGGGGAGAGGACAAGGCACCCCATAGAAACTCAGAGCCTGGCCTCGGCGGACTGACGCTGGGTCTAGAGTTGAGGTCCAGCAGACGGAGCAGGATTTGTTTTGACTGCCCAGCAGCAGGGTTTCTGCCATGACCCATGGGTATTCACCAGCCACCTGCAAAGCAGCCGGATTCAGAAAGGAGCTCTGTCTGCCAGCTCCCCGAGGAGATACCTGCATGGGCCCTGCAAACCCCCTTAGATCAGGAGTTCAGACTGAGGGAGCTAGTTCTGTGGCTAAGGAGCGCTTGCAAGGTGTTGGGTCAGGCCACTGTTCCCCTCTAGGTGGGACTCCGGTGCCAGGAAAGGGCCTGCGGTGCTTGTGGCCTGGGAAAGCCTGGTTAACCGCAAGCAGCAGCCTTTCCTCGTCCATTTCTGCTATTGCATGTGAGGCTTTCATTCATTCCAGGTACCTGCTCAGACACTACTCCGAGGGAGAGATCCCCACCCCTCCGCTCTGCTGCTTGTCACCCGCAATGGTTCGGGAGGCTTGATCCCATGAATTATAGGATTCAAAACAGGGCTCAGCCAAAACCAGAAACATGTCAAGGTCCCCTCCGGAGGGCCCCGCTCCAATCCTGTGCCTCTCGGGGCTCATTTATCACACCCTGTGCACTGAGTCCAGGGGAGCTCCAGGTTGCAAAGAGGGCTGGTTGCTTTGCTGAGCCCTTGGGAAAGGTAACTAGTAGGACAGCCCCCAGTGCTCCGATCATGGGCAGTCAGACAGAGACAGATATAGAGCTGTGTCCAGAGAGGAAGGCTGGGCGGGATTCAAGAGACATGGGTCCCATTTCCAGCTCTGCTACAGCCTCCTGTGTGACTATGGCAAAGCACCTTGTGTCTCTGTGCCTCACTTTCCCATCTGAAAAATGGGAGCACTAATATACCCTTTGTCTTATCTATGGAGCCCTCTCTCTCCCGATGTGTGCCCCGAGCACAGTGGGGCCCTGACGGCGCGTAGGTGGAGGGAGAGGAGACACAGAGGTGTACAACTGAAGGCTTTGGAAAAAGCCAGAGAGCTGAATGTAGAGAGTGTGGTGAGGATGGACGCAGGAGCAGTGCGAGGTGGGGTGGCTCCCTGATTAGCAAGGGTGCAGAGCGGACAGTTTGGTGCCATCCAAACTGTTTTGTGGCTGATGCAGAAACAACTTTATCTGTGCCACTAGGTGGCACTCGGCACCTCTTAAATGATTCACGCTGCAAAGTGATGGTCTAGGCGGGATTGCAGTAACCCCACAGAAGTATTTTAAATACCTGCATTGTAAAGATGTGAGGCTGTTGGCACCGCCCGCCCCCTGCTTTGCCTCCCAGCTTTAACACTACTTGCAACACGGCTGATTTAGTTATTACTAATTATGATATTAACAGGATGTAACCCACCCCCACGCTCTGCTATCCTGGCAGGCTGCCAGACATTGGACCAAATTCTGCTTTAGTTTACATGGAAGTCAGGCCAGTGAAATCAGTGAGTTACTCCAGACTGCCACATGTAACTGAGCAGAATCTGGCTTGGTGCTGGTTCCACAGAGACTCCCCATGTCTCCCCTCACTCAGGGGAAGGCAGGTTTCACAGTGTACACACTGTGCCTGGTTTCCCAGAGGACCTGGAAGAACTCTGGGCCGTACCTGAGTAATGGCCCAGACATCTGAGCCTATGGACGCTGCCCCGGCCTTCTCTCTTTGTCTCAAGAGTTCAGCTCCCCGCCCCCACATGTCCTGGCTTCCCTAAGAGGGCAGAGTGAGGCCTTGTCTTTGCTGCAGTTCTGATATGGGGCCTCTTCCTTTGTCTGGCTCTCCGGATCTCCTCTGAAGATTGAGTCAGACCCAGACAAACGAGGAAGAAGATTGGTGGTCAAGGTACTAGCCGGCGGCTTGCAAGAGCTGGGCTCCCATCCCTGCTCCGCCAAAGACTTCCTGTGTGACAGTGGTACATCACTTAGCCTCCCTGTGCCTCTATTCCCATGTGTCCAGCACTGCCTTGCCTCCCACGGGCATTGGGGGGATAAAAGGGTGCAGCCCTCCCCGAAGGGCTGGGCACGACAGATCCCCCCAGCAGCCCACTGCCCCTGTGCTCCTGGGACACCCTCACAATAATCACGGATTCCTCCCTGCTCTGACCCATTCTCCACCATGTCATTCTTCCCCACGGCCCAGTGTCATGCTGAGCCAGCTGCTGCCCTCGGAGCCCAGGAGAGCTGCTCTTCTCCTGACCAGCAGGTGCCAGGACAGCCTACAGAGCAACCCCCGGCACTCCCTCCCCACGGACTGAGCATTCCCATGGGAACACGACTCACCAGCTTAGGACCAGCCAGCCAGGGCTCCAAGAACCACCTGCACAGGGAGTTTAGGCACCAGTCTGGAATCTGGGCAGGACACTGGGGTTTTCACAGAAGTACCTTGTAACCTTGTAACCTGACTACAAACGCACAAACAACCTGGGCTGGCGTTGGGTCAGGGAGGCTCTGATCGCCTCCTACCCATTGGGTTGGCGTGGCAGCGGTCATTCTCTGGCTGTCTCCAGCCCTTGGGGTTGGCAAGGTGGGGGGAGGGGAGGAGGGGCACACAGCCACTGCTACACTGACCCCACGGGCAGGAAGCGGCCAGAGACCGATCAGGGACACGAGGAGTGAGCTGCCTTCATCCAGTCGAGCCACAAGAACGAGGCAGCAGCCGTGGCGCTGAAATGGGGAGGGGGGAAGGGTCAGGTTTGGGCTGGGTCTGAAAGCAACTCGCCTCTCTCCAGCTCTGGTAGGGTTTGGGTCGAGCAGACTGCACAGTGCCTCCAACCACCAGCCTGCAGCCTGGGTCAGCACTGAGCAAGAGGCTAATGCCACTGCCTGAACTGCTGAAGTCTTTTCTCCTGGGACGGCTCCCGTCCAAGCACTGATCATAGTTAGTTTTCTAAGCAAAGCTGGGCTCTGTCCAGCGCCTAGAACCCACATGGAGAGGCATGGACGGGCCCTGAAGCCAGGCAGCGATTGGTAGGAATACGTGCACTAGTAAAAATGAACCCCCTCCCAAATACTGAATGGCCCCCAAGGGGTTTCCAATAAGAAGACAGGATCTGCGCTAATGCTTGGGCTCTGGGAGGTCTGTGCCTCCTTGAGCAGCGCTTGCCACTGTCTGGACCTGACCCGGTAATGCCAATCCGCTGTGAGAGGAGACACTGGCAGGAAAACAGCCACAAGGCCCTAGAACCTGTCTCAGGGCTCACTAGATCCTAGATCAAATCACCATTGTGCCTTTTGTGTCACTCCCAAAGGGCCGACAGCAAAGCAATTCACCTGGGCATGGACACATCAGGCCGCTGCAGTGTATCTCCACAGCAAGACGGGACCCCACCAACACACAAGACCTGTTCTCCGTGTGCTCTGCTGGCTGCCTGTAGAACAGTGGGTCAAGTTCCAAGTCTTGGCCCAAGGTTCTCCATGGCCTGGGCTCAGCATATCTAAAGGACCATGGTCAAGAACCCCACCGTTCAGACCCAACGGGACTATTCACCACATGGGTAACGCTCGCCTGTGTAGGAGACAGTGCTTCCCTGGGGACTGGTCTCAGATGGTGGATTAAGGACCATCCCAAATTCACCACCTCCTGCTGCAAGTGCCAGGTGTTGTCCTCCGACTGGCCCTCTCCAAAATAAACACAGAGCAGCCTGGACATTAACAACAACCCCCCCCCGAAAGCAAATCACTCCATGGCACCCCAAATTCCCCCCTCGGGGAGAGGAGGAGAGAGACTGCGCCACATGTGAGAGACGTTAGTCACATCGCTTCATGCACAACTGGATGGTGCTCAGATATGGCAGTTCTGAAGGCAGGATAAGAACCTCCACTGCACAGAATAGAAAATCCCTCCACCTCTCCCCCCAGACACAGCAGAGAAGGGACCAATGTCCAAAGCACCTCGTTACCCTGTGCACATAGAAAGGTTGGGGCTGCTTCAAATAAACCGTCAGCCACGGTCCCAGTAACCCACCTCCCTTCAGCTCCATCCGCGGGTGGCGCACTTTCCCCAAGCACTAACCAGCCCTGCAAGAGGAGTTCAGGGAAAAATCCACCCACACATGCGAGAAAACAAATGTACTTTTGCCTCGATGCAGTTAGTGCTTGATAATATATTTATAAGGGTTCCCAAGCTTGTCTCCGGCCGGAATTACAAAGTATTAGCTTGAACTGATTGGACAATACCAAGTGCTGCAATTGCAAGTGGGTGATTACTGGGATTTCCCAAACAGCTCCTGGGAAGGCTGTGTCAGCCTGATTCTCCTCTCTCTTACACTGGTGTAAATCAGTAGCCATCAGAGTCAACAGAGTAGAATGGACTAAAACTGGTGTAAGAGCAGTACCAGGCTCCCTAATCCCAGAAGAGTGTAGGGAAAGGGTGCCTGTGTTTGAGGCATGGATGTTACCTGGGGGCTCAATTGATTTAGCTTCTCACCGAGACGGTTCAGAGGTGACTTGATCACAGGCTGTCAGTCTGTAAGTGGGAAGAGGATAGCTGGGGCTAGCAGACAAAGGCTCTTGTCACATTCCAGCTGGAAAGGAAGTCCACATTTTTCACAGTGAGGGTAATTAACCCAGAACAACTTTCCAAGCCATGGGGGGGGGATTCACCCTGGTCTGAAATCTATAAATCTAGAGCAAAGGTCTTTCTGAACGAGATGTTATTGTACAAACACAAGTTATTGAGCTTGCTGCAGAAATGGCTGGGGGTGTGTGTGTGTCCAGACTAGGTGACCACAGGGTCCCTTCTAGCCTTAACAGCCACCAATTGTTAGTCAAAATTTCTACAATTTTGTCCAGCATCTTTGAGCCTTTTTCCAAGGTAGCACTACTACATGCCAAGGAGGCATGGTGCTTCCTGGTGCCCTGCCACATGCCAGCTGCCTGCCCCGCAGAGTGGAGCTACCTGGCTGCCCTCTGAAGCTTCTAAAGCCTATTTGAGTGGGAAGGGTTTCTGAACCGGCCCCCCTGCGTCCCACAGCATCTGCCCCAATGCTTCTGCTCGAGGAGGCGTTTAGTAAAGCACAAATTGCACTGGATGATAGGCTGGCTCTAGCAGCGTTTCCTTCATGTTCAAAGCTGCTCAGCTAACGGGAAACCCATCCGTTATGTTAATCCCGACACAGTTCGGTCAACAGCCCTCCAAGCTCAGCTACCCTAACGGGCGGTCTCAGCATAAATCCACAGCAGCATGCAAAGACGAACGGATGGGCTCGCTTGGCACCCGCTGGCACAGCTACTGTTTGCTGTGCCCACCAACAGGAGAGGGAGCTGGCTGGACACCAGTGATCCCTATGGAAAGAGAGCTCCTGGCCAATGGGGAGGGCTCAGGAGATGCCCCGGGCCCACCACCGGCTCTCCACATGTTAGTGGGTGCAACCCTCCAGCTGAGGAAGTGGCTGGTGGAGCCCTTCCCCTCCTTTAGCGTCCACCTTCTCCACCACATTCCTGGGTGCATAACCGAGACTCCCGTGGGCATCACGGGGATGTATCGTACATGTGTCTGCCTACCAAATACACACCCTGCTCCTTCACACCCCAGACATACACTGCAGCCTCCCTGGGGCCGGGCCTAACTGTGTCAGCTTTCATTAGCCCAGCTTCTGCTGGTGAGAAGGATCAGCTTTGGAGCCCCCCGAGCTCTTCTGCAGCACTGGGTGTCGCTGGAAAGCTTCTCTCTCACCTGCAGAAGTTGGGCCAATAAAGGCTGTTACCTGCCCCCCTGGTCTCTCTAACGTCCTGCGCCCTGCGCAGCTACAACACTGCAAACAACGAGGGCAGCTCCACCACTAGGATCCAGTGACGCCCCGCTTAGGGGACCACCCCAGAGGCTGGCAAAACTCAATTACCCGCCCGCGGTGGGTCTTTAGCTGAAGGTGGCACACCCGTGTCCAGCCAGCCCTGCGAGCGGGGGCTGCCACTCTCTGGCTCAGGCCGATTTCCAGCGCAGTCCTCGCTGGCGATGTGGGCAGGGGCACAGCTAGCCCCACCCCCGCGGGAGCCGCCCTCGCAGAAAGGGGCCAAACTGTGGTGGGAGGGCAGGGCCAGGAGGGGATCTCACACCCGAGCGCTCCAGGAAGGAGGCTCCCCCGCGGGACAGCGAGCGAGAGCAGGGCAGGGCAGCCCTGCCTGGGGCGGAGCAGGGGGACCCCTCCGGCTGGCCGGCTACCGCGCTTCGCTCAGCCTCCGCAGCCCGAGCGCCCCGCGGGGCAGCCGCCCGCTGCCTTGCCCGCCCCGCCCGCCGGGCATGGCGATCTAGCCGGGCGCAGGAGCGAGCCGGGAGCCATGGCCATCAAGAGCGAGGCGCAGTTCGAGGAGGCGCTGGGGGGCCCGGCCCTGCCCGCGGACTGCCAGGAGACGGAGCAGCTGCTCTTCGCCGGCGAGGGCAGGGGCGAGAAGGGGGTCCGGGGCTCCAAGTCCTTCTCGGGGACCCTGGGCAGCGACAAGTCGCTGGAGACGGAGCAGAACGGCCACAGCCTGCCCTACAAGGCTGTGTCCGCCGGGCACCTGGAGACGGCCCCGCACTCGCCCTCGCCCTCCCGGATCAGCCTGGGGCGGGCATCCTCCACCGCCACCACCAGTGCCCAGGAGCAGGGCCGGCCGCTGGATTATCTGGTGCTGGCCATCTTCTCCTGCTTCTGCCCCGTCTGGCCCATCAACATCGTGGCCTTGGTCTTTTCCATCATGGTAAGTGCTGAACGCCCGCCCGGGGGGTCCTGGGGCGCCCAGACACCCGCCCCCCTCCTCTCCGGGGTCCTGGGGCGCCAGCCACCAGCTCTGCCCCCCGCCCCACACGCTCGAGGGGACGCTTCTGAACTCCGCGCCCCGCTTTTCCCTTCGGACCCAGCGCGCTGCGCCCAGCAGCCCGGGCGGGACAAGCCGCTGGGTAGATGCGCCGGCTGCCGCGCCCTGGCTGCACGGTCCGGGCACTTCCCCTGCGCGCCTCGGAGAGGGGACCCCGGCGGCTCCCCGGCCACCCCGCCTTCGGATGCGCCACACGTGGCTAGCTGCGTCCCGCTGCGGCTGGGGGGGGTTCAGCCCGGGGAGGCTCTAAGGAACTTGGCTAGCGGGGGGAGGCGGAGCCCCCCGGGGCCGTCAGCGGGGCCCGGCCCCAGAGCTCGGAGCAGGACAAGCCTCTCTGGAGCCCCAGGGATGGGCGCTCTGGGGCTGGGGAGGAGGCAGGCGGCAGAAGGGAACCAGTCGCTGTCTGAAGGGAGGGGGTCACAGCACCCCCTGGAAGGAGGTCGGCCCCTTCCCACAACCGCTCTCCCCAAGCATGGCTGGGCTGTGGTGCCCTGGGCAGTGTGGGCAGGCTGAGGGCCCCACCTGGGGCAGGCCATGCTGCTGAAGCAGGAGCAGCAGCAGGCTGACTAGGGGTGCCCTCAGCCAGGGCTCCCCAGCTACAGACCAGAAGGGAACCTGGAATCCTTTGTATCCTGCCCAGTTCAGAACAGGCTGTTCCTCTGGAGCTGGGGATGCGGGAAGAGGCAGGGGTGGGTGTCTGTGTGTGGGGGGGAGAAATGCAAGGGACTCGGGGACATATAAAGCTCCCCAGGGCTAAACCATCCTGGAGCCCAGGCTAGAGCCCTGATGAAGCACCCTGGCTGTGCGGAAAGCAGAGAAGGGTAAGAGAATCCAGGCAGGCCCAGCTCCCACAGGGGACCAGTGGTGGGAGGAGAGAAGGGGACAGTGATTTGAGGCAGGGCCCAAGGGAGCTCTGACTAAGAGCAAGCCAGGACCTCTTTCAAACCAGCTTTGCTAGTTCACTCAGCATCTGAAAACAGGCGGGGAGAGTTCCATACCAGGTTTCTCTGCAGCTGGAGGAGTTAGAAAGAGCAAGTTCTTTTAAAAAAAGAATAAAAAAAAAAGGCTGACACGATAAAATAGTGGCTTGATGAGCCCCTGTGAGCAGGGCCCGTTCATTCCTCACCCTAGGTGACACCGAAAGGTGGCAGAGCATGACCCATATCTATTCCAGGTGGGCCTTGGGGACAGTGCTGGTGAGACTGGTCATGCTTTCCACCCAAAAGAGGCAGTGAACTAGCGCTGGAAGGGCAGGATCAAGGGTTCAGTTACAGTCAGGACAAAAACCACAGGGCCTGCAGTTGTGCTCACCTCCAGGGGACCCTGGGGCTGTTTGTCCTACATCTAGGATCTAGATTTGACTCACGCAGGCTTGAGATCAGTTTGTTTCAATGGATTTGTGCTGTCTTCCCACTGACTAGCCACATCAGACCAATGCTCTGGGCTTCCAGCTTTGCATATTAAGAGAAGATCACTGAAAAGCCACAAGTCATTCCTCCCCACAGCATCGGCTTTGGGGCTATGGCGACATTTCTCCACTAAAAGAAGCACATCCCAAACCAAAGCCTTTCTGGAAAATATCAACTTACGGACGATGCCTGATCCCCCTCCACCAACCAGTTCCAACTAATGCCGACACCAGTAAGGGAGGTCAGAACAGGCTCCCGCACTGGAAGACATGATGCCCCCAGCCTTTTACTATCATGTTCATGACCCCTTCCACCCCATCTGCTTCGCAGGGCTGGGGTTGTGTGCCTTCATGGGTCTGGATACCACCAGCACAGTGGGGTCCTGGTTGTTATTTAATATGTCTAATATTATGGAAACAACAATAATAATTCTCACACCTGGTCTTTCCTCCCGTCTGTTTGTTAGCTGCTGTGTGGCTGCACCACTGCCAGGCGAGTTACCAGAGCAGAATCAGAGCTCCAGCAGTTTCTGTTCAAGTGCTGAGAGATTAAACAGGAGCCTTTTGTTCAAACAACTATAGAATAAAAGTGGCCCATTTTCTTCCTTCCTTTTTTTTTCAACTCATGGCTCCTGCTCCCCCATTCTCCTCCCACATGGCTCTCCCCTGCAGAACGCTGCTGAGCAACATGGAGCCTGGCCTACGGACCAGAGGTGGGCCGGGAGCACGTTCTGTTTTATGAATGCCTACTTGGTTCTTCCAGTGCATCTTTCAGCTGAAGCTCTAAAAGGCTCTTTGCAAACATTAACTATTGAAGCACCATGCTGCCAGGGAGTTAAGCCAGTATCTTCTCCCCTGAATACTCAGCACTCTGAGAGCTTCTGAATCAGCAACTCATTAATCCTCATCTACATGCCCTCTGAAGTAGGGAAGTACATTATCCCCCTGACCCAGAGAGAAAGTGATACCCAGCGACTTTGGCAGAGCTGGGACGAGAACCCAGGAGGCTTTATGCCTGATCTCTTACACTAAGCACTAGTCCAGATTGCCTCCAACAAGGTCAGTTTAGGGATTTTACTGGTAAATAAATAACAACAATCCCTAAAACTGGGGTGGAGGGATAGCTCAGTGGTTTGAGCATTGGCCTGCTAAATCCAGGGTTGTGAGTTCAATCCTTGAGGGGCCATTTAAGGATCTAGGGCAAAAATTGGGGATTGGCCCTGCTTTGAGCAGGGGGTTGGACTAGATGACCTCCTGAGGTTCCTTCCAACCCTGATATTCTATGATTCTATGAAAAGAGCCTATTTCCTCCTGATCTACAAACAGCCAAACTCACCCCCCAAAATAGAAAGTGGGACTTCATCAGTCTCTTTCTACAGCTTCCCGGGCCAGTTCCTGGACTCAGGTATTTGCAAGGAGCTGATGGCATCTGGAGCTCTTCACTGAGATTGAAGCAATTCCCACATTCCAGGGCAGAATTAGCCAGTATGAGAACAGGGCAGAGCACAGCTAACAATTCTCCCGCCCCTCCTTGCACACAGGTGGCTCAACACTCACACCTCAGGTTCCAATTAGCACTGCCCCAATTAGTCTGGAGGAAGGAACCACGCTGCTTTACAGGGCCCGTGGGCCCCTTTTATCGTTTTAATTGTGCAATACGGGCAAATCTCCCTTTTGAAAAATCAGCTCAGGGAAGGCAGCAGCCCCAGAGCTCCAGCATGCTGCTTACTGCACAGAAACGCACCAAGGGGAACGTGCAGTCAGCAGTTCCCCAGAAGCCAATCAAGATGTAGAGAGGGACGTGGTGTCAGGCACTATAGACAAGCCCTCCGCAGAGACAGGCCTCCATCTGGAAGAGGAATCGGGCTCTTTGCAGAAGCCAGCTGGCGTCAGTTGCACAACGGAGAGCCTGCTTAGCCAGGATGTGGGCGAAGATGGACTCAGCTTATTTGGCTCTGTAATGCAGTGGCACAGGAGAAGGTGGGCTAGTGGAGTCTTGCTACACACACACAGCAATGAGCCACATAACTCCCAGGTATCCTTCCGCCAGCTGAGCCTTGTGTAAAGTAGCTCCACCCTCTTCCGTCTGGGTTCCTCAGCAGTTCTATGCAGCGGTGATGGGGCTATGATGTCAAACACCCTCCCCGTTGGAGTGGGGAAGGAACCAAAGAGCAAAGTTAGGAAATTGCCCATCCCTAGACATAAGTGCAGTGGGGCGTATGTACCTTGGTAAGTGCAAGGGACGCAGGAACATATCATAGCCAAGCACTCGTAGTCTGCTGAGGAGCATGGTCCCAGCCAGAGGGAGCACGGTGGATGGCGTTGCACCCGGCATCATGTAGTGAAGTGCCCAGATCTGGTTCAGTCCTGAGGGAGGAGAAGACTGCTCAGCATGGAGACCTCATGTTCAATATAGCCCTGGTACAAGCAGGCACAGTTCCCAGTGGCTTCAATGGAAGTTTCACCGGCTTTCATGAGGGATGAATTGGCTTGCTGTGGCTAGCGAAGTGTGAACACCCAGACGTTGGCTTGATCAAGCACATAAAACTTGGCTGAGCACATGTCCCGCAGGGCTAGAGATACTCCTGAGGCCGTTCTGCACCTAAAAATTCTGCGCAAAATATTTTAAAATTCTGCACGTTTTATTTGTCAATAAATAAATGTAGAGGCTCCAGCATGGCAGTGGGGAGCACAGGCCACTGGCTGCGGGAAGGTGGGCGATCACCCTGCAGTTTCCCCATCCCGGGGACACAGACTCAGCGGTGAGGCTCACCCGACCCTGACACAGCACAAGGCCTGGGCCTGCCCCAGAAACTCCCTGGGGCCCTGCCCGTCTGCGCCAGGTGTGGGTGGGCAGGCTCAACCAGGTAGGTCCGAGTGTGGAGGGGCTCAGTGTGGGGGAGATCAGGTGTGGGGTGCGAGGATTCTGTGTGGGACAATCTGGGGGCAGGCAGCTCATTGTGGGGTCTAGGTGTGGGGGGATCTGGATGCACAGAGGCTTGTTGGGGGAGTTCCAGGTGCAGGGGCAATGGGACTCTGAAGAGCTTTCCAGGTGAAGGTGGTTGGGGCTCAGCGGAGGGGTCTGGGTCTCAGAAGGGGGGTCTGGGGGTGTGGGTCTTGGTGGGGTGGGGGTCACTGCATGGAGGTTTGGATGTGAGGGCTCGGTGGTGCGGGGGGCTCGTCAGGGTGGTGCAGGGGGGTGGGGCTCATCAGGGTCTGGGTGCAGGGGTGGGGGTCTGGAGGCAGGGGATCTGGGTGCAGGGGGCTCCAGATGCAGAGGTTGAGATTCAATGGGGTGGGGTTCGGGTATGGAGGGCTAGGGGGGGTTCTGGGTGTACAGGGTGAGGCTTGGCAGTGGTGTCCGAGTATGGGAGATTCGGATGCATGGGGGTTGGGTGGATGGGGGACCCATACAGTGACCCCTTCCCCCCCCGCCACAGCTGAGGAGCAATGGGGGCACGAAGCAGGGGAGGATGCTGAGCTTCCTGCAGCTGGGAGAGGTTTCTGGGGGTGGGTCTGTCACAGCCTAGCCACTCCTTATAGGGGAAGAAGTCATCCCATCTTCTTTTGCCTCCAGCCCAGCCAGAACTAGCAGCTGATCCCAGGTCAGGGTTAGAGCCACTGACTGGGGTGTCCCCAGCCCTGCAGTGATTTACCTCTCTGCTGGCTGCTCCAGGTGCCTGAAACAATGAACTTGCTCTGCTAGGGAGTAGTGCGTGGCTGCTCTTGCAGCTTCCCTTTGCTTCCCTGTCAGAAAGTCATTTTTCTGCAGGAAAGCAAAGAAATCTGCGGGCGACATGAATTCTGCATATGTGCAGTGGTGCAGAATTCCCCCAGGAGTAGCTAGAGATATGGCAGGAACCAGGCTCTCCAGAGGCTTTAGGCACTCAGGACCAGCTCCCCTTGGGGGCACGCTCCAGACTGCTTGCAGCCATAGCGGCGGCTGGCGGGCATGCTTACAGCCAGATGACTTTTCTCCAGTTGTTGTGGGAGCTTGCACTTTTATATTTTCCGTGAAGTCAGTGCTTTTTCCAAACAAGGCCTCTTCCTAGCACTGAGCAGCAAACAGAGAAGAAAGCATTGGAATGCCTTTGGAGTTAGGCTCATAAATCACCCTTCAAATGCTGCACTCAGGTCCCAGCAGGTCCTGTGGTCAGCAGAAAAATCATCTGCCACTCTCCCCCTTCCTCTCCCAGAGTGATCTCATGGAATGAGTCACTTCTGGCCTGGCTGCATAGACACCTGAGTGCATCTTTTTCAGTCTCCCTGTTTGACAAAGCTGAGGACTGGCTTTGGCGATGCTGACTTGGGCCTGCGTTAATCGGTTTCAGTTCCTTTCAGCCCTCCCATTTCAGAGAGCAGAGCTAACAAACACAAATGGAGATGGAACCGTCGGTGACCAGCCTCGCTACCACTTGCCAGTGCAGGGTTCCCCCCGCCCCCGCCAGCCCTTCTACTGGGAACATGCATGAATGAGCACGGACCAAGAGACAGAGAGAGAAAAGGAGAGAATCTTTGCAACGGTTCAGTCGTCCAAAACAGAAGAGCCTGTGTGCATCAGAGCCCAGGCTACAACTGGAAGCACTTAGTCTGCAAGACACAGAGAGATGCCCCAAAGAACACTCAGGTCTTTCTCTTACCCCCTCTCATGCTACTCCTACAGTGCAAACCAACCGTAAGATTCTCCAAACAATGTCCAATCCTGGGAGAGGCTGCATTGGAATGAGCAAGTGCTCTCCGTTCTTGTTGCCTCACTCAGCCCCTCGCAATAGGATGCAACCAAACAGCCCCTGATGTTACACAGTGCTCACTGGTAAAACCCCAGGGATGGTCAGGGGCTGGGCTGCTTTTTTCCACTGTAAGGCACTACTCTATGTCTAGAGAGCATCTCCAGGCCCCAGATCTCTTCACACACCACACATAAGAATATAAGAATGGCCATACGGGGTCAGACCAAGGGTCCATCTAGCCCAGTATCCTGTCTTCCAACAGTGGCCAACGCTAGGTGCCCCAGAGGGAATGAACAGAACAGGGAATCATCAAGTGATCCATCCCGTCACCCATTCCCAGCTTCTGGCAAACACACATGCAGGAAACCTCTTCCCCTTAGCACTAACGTGCCACTCCCTTTGGGCAGAGGTGTGCACAAAGGCTGTTTAACAGCGCATTGCACCACTCAAGTAGCAGGGTCAGAGAAATGAAGACGAATGCCCCAGCCAACCGGAACTACAGAGGGAATATAGTGAGGCTCAGTGCAATTAATGCGCAGCACTTTAACGATAACACTTATTACAGTTACAGAGAACAACTTGGAAGGATTCCATTGATGATGAAGCTGGTTTTATCTCCTAAAATGTTCCCACTAGCATGTTTCAAAAAGAGTCACATGCTAATTATTTAGTCAACATAAAGTCAAGATTCATAGTGCATTCCAACATAGTCATTCATCATTTCACAATGGTTAGTTTTTAACACTAAACTCCCAGCTACAGCTACTACCACACACTCTGATTAGTCCTCAAGAGATTCTTACACTTTAACAAACTTCCTCTCTGCAAACATTGATTAATGGACACAAATTGCTCATGTTTTATGTGGAAAGTGAAATCCACGATTACTGACATTTATCAGTTACAATCAAACCCTTCAATCCCAATGAGTAATATATGGACAGCGATAAATGCTCACAGAACATTCCATGTGCATGCTTGTGTATTTTTCATAACTTTTCAAGAGGAGCTTAGAGAAGAAGGATCCAGAAGCTGTAGTGATTGACTTCACTCCTTGTTTGTTTTTTGCTAGGGAACGTATAGATCAATGCAAGCGTGTTTCACTGGAGTCCAACATACACCTTCCCCCCCAAACTACAAGTTTGTTACAGAAATCTGTGCCTTTAAAAATCCCAAGTGTTAAAAATCTGTCAATGAACAGTTAAGGGATTCAGCCAGTACCACAACTAGCAAATATAATCCATCGCTCACTATCATCCCACCTGATTTAATTTTGCCACCTTCTGTTCAGTAATGCAAATAGGCTGTTGGATGCATACTGTTGATTTTAGATATCCTGTATTCCATGTGCAATCCGGCTTCTGAAAGTAATAAGATCCAGGCTGCGTTAGGTTATGTCAGAGTTCTGTACGTTCTCCTCGAGTGTGCTGGGCTGCTGGAGCAGAAGAATATTTGTCTGACTGGAATTGGAATGACTGATTGATTAGGGTTATGAAATGGGGTGCTTATATGATGAGGTAGGTCTATTCACTAAGAGGGTGGTGAAACACTGGAATGCGTTACCTAGGGAGGTGGTAGAATCTCCTTCCTTAGAGGTTTTTAAGGTCAGGCTTGACAAAGCCCTGGCTGGGATGATTTAACTGGGACTTGGTCCTGCTTTGAGCAGGGGGTTGGACTAGATGACCTTCTGGGGTCCCTTCCAACCCTGATATTCTATGATTCTATGATTCTATGATATGCAGACCTTGCAAGTTGTATTTTTAACTGTTTTAAATCTATTGTGTAGCAAGTCCCGTATCTTTGGTCACCACATTTGTTGTTTTTGTAGTGATAATGAAGTAACAACTAGTGGTGTTTAGTGACACCGTATATTGGCAACAGAACCTTGAATAGGAAACGGGCTTGGATCATCTAGTCATTTGTTAGTTTGATTTTTGCATAGATTTTTGCAAACTTTAATGGTGAATGGTATGTGTTAGGTGGGATGACCAAGTGTGATGCTGGGTTATATGGCAGTGGGGGACTTTCTGGACCTCTTAATGGTTCATTGCTGGACATTTTCATGAGGGGAGGATTCGTCTGTTTTTTTAAAAGGAGCAGAAGTTGGAAGGAAAGTGTGATTTTTAGACTCTATTGAAACTCATGCTTTCAATTTTACCTCTTTTCAACTACGTTTTTGTCTAGAATTCCCCCATCCCCTTTTTAAATGAGTGCAAAAATGTAAATCAGGCTGGTGCATAGGGTCTGTAGGAGGGGACCCCCACTCTGACAGATCTTCTGAGATGCCCTAAATCAGGGATCTCCTCCTGAAGATTCTAGCATATTCGTGGGAGGGGTGCATGTGCAGCCAGTTACAGTTGCATGGAATATAATAATAGTAAAAACCCTAGTTCTTATCGGCAGACCTCAAAGCGCTTCCCAGTCTAATGGGTTTATTGTCACACCCCTCGTGTGAGGCTGGGCACTGCTAGTATCCCCCCGTTATAGACGGGGAAGTGAGCACAGGCAGACTCAGCCTTGGCCTTGCTTGCGGCAGCATGTTGCATATGTGTAGCTACACGCCGCAGTGAGAGGCGGGCTGCATCCATGCGGTGGTGTGTAGGTGCTGGCAGGGGGGAATGGCTCCAGCAGCATTACACTACACTACTAAAAAGAGCCGTGCTGAGGGAGGAGGCCGTGCTTGGGCATGCAGAGAGCCATCTAGGATTTGGGTGGGTTTGTGTTCTACTTGCCTAAGCCATGCCTTGCCACCCACTCTGCTATTTCTACCCAGGCCAGCTGGGCAGGCAGGGTCTGTGCTCTACACGCGCCCGACGCGACTTGTCCCAGGTCACACAGGTGTCTGTGGCAGAGCAGAGGTCTCCAAAATCCTAGGCCAACGCCCTAACCACTGGACTGTGATTCCTCCATGTTCCGCCATCTGGTGCCGTGGATAACGGCTGGGGAGAAGAGGTGGTATCAGTCCACATGGAAATGTTAAATGCTTATATTTTACAGCTAGAAAATTCCAACTGTTTAACTTTTGTAACGTGGGTAAAAGCCCGCGAGAGCCTAGCCTCCCCGGCAGAACTCCCCTTACTGGCAGTAGGGCCAGGATTTCATCTCTGTGGCCCCAAAGGCCTCTGCACCCCTTTAACACCTCCCACACCTCCAAACAAGGGGGATTTTTCTAAACACCAGGCTCTGAAATTCCTTATCTGATTTTTTCCTCGAAATTTCACAGAAACAAGAGGCATCAGGTAGGGTTTCAGGGAATTGGTTTGCTTTGGGGAAATATGGGGTACACACTGAAAACAGGGCTTCTGCTGAGCAGCCAACATCTTCCTTGGCCCTGGAGGTGTTCTCCTGGCTCACCACTGCACTTGTCGTTCATGCTGAGGCTCCGTGAGTAGTCTGATCGTAGTGACATCTTTGCTGCCCCAAGTGCCTGGCCTTCTACTAAACGTCAAACCTCTGTTCCTTGCCTAGCACGCCCAGGACCTGCAGCCGAGAAGCAGGAACGTGGCCCTTGCGCTCTCTTCAAGCAGCAGTAACCTGTTTCCCTCATCGGGGATGACCCAATTTTGGTCCTCGTGTTTTTACTTGGAAACCAGATTATTGCTGATTACAACAGGAAGATAACAAGGAAATTGCTTAGTCAGTCACTGATTCTGAAGGCTAACGCTGCATCTAATTGTACTGTGGGTTACATGTGGTCTGGCCGGTCCTTTGCTTGGCACTCAGGCCTTGGAGTGCAGTTAGTACAGGTGGAGTTCTCTGGTCAGCAGTTTTGCAGAGCACAACGGTGGTGAAGCAGCCATGAAGGAGACCCCAGGGCGCTAGCCAGAGTACTGTGGGAGCAGCAGGGTGTTCGATTTTACCAAGACATTGCTCGCCACTGTCTGTGCATTGCTACCCAGTATGGAGCCTTTCCCCACTAGCTCTAGGGTCAATTCCAGGCAGGGTCCCAGCTGACAGCTGTTCCCTTGTAGTCACTGCTCCCCAAGATCTGGAGGGGGCCCTGGAATTTTAGCAGGGCAGGCAGTCCTCCCCTTCAGCCCCGCAATGACGTCACTCCTCCTGGAGCCTCAGCCGGGGCAGGACACGAGGGAGGTCTGTCCTGCCACTACCCAGGCTGCAGCTGTTCTGTGCGCGAGTAGAGCAACTTCTGGGGCTGGCAGGGGTCATCGCTCTCCCGTACTCACATGCTAGGGGAGCCCCCGGGAAAACCAGCCAGGGCCACGGCTACTCTGCTGCCAGGCAGGGTGACTAGACTTGGGAGAGGCAGCTCCACAGGAACCATATAACGCCCTCCCCCCAGCTCTCTGTCAGCTTCAGACAGTGCTGGGGCCTGTCGTCTCCAAGCTGCCGCTCCCCCCAAAGACGGGAGCTGCTGCAACCTGCTCTACTTATACAAACTAGCAGCACCCTCCAGGCTCCCATTCAGGTGCGAAGGCAGCCCGGTAGTAGGACAAAGCTGTGGTGGGACGAGGCAGCCCTCCTGGAATTAGCCTATCTTGCTTGTCACCATGAAAGGTTTTCCTCCTTTCCCCCACTGCTGCTGGTGATGGCTTATCTTAAGTGATCACTCTCCTTACAGTGTGTATGATAAACCCATTGTTTCATGTTCTCTGTGTGTGTGTATAAATCTCTCCTCTGTTTTTTCCACCAAATGCATCCGACGAAGTGAGCTGTAGCTCACGAAAGCTTATGCTCTAATAAATTTGTTAGTCTCTAAGGTGCCACAAGTACTCCTTTTCTTTTTGCGAATACAGACTAACACGGCTGCTACTCTGAAACCTGTGCAGCCTTTATGAATGATCCCATATAGAGGAGGTTCCAGGCACCTCCCCATGACTCCCCCCACCCCTGCTGTACCCTGGGAACCAGCAGGTTTAGTTACAAGGCAGGGGCCACCCTCTAACAGACTGCATTAAGAAATCAATCAAGCAGCAGGGGAAAGCAGCAGAGTGGAGAAGCTGGGGCGACCATTCCCTCCCTCCCTGCTCCCAGAACAGGAGCAACCATCACTGCAGGCAGAGTTCATGTAGCTGCTGCGTGGCCCGGGGAAGTCAGCACAGAGATGCAGAATCCAGCAGAGAGGCAGAGTGCTGGAGCATACTCCAAAGCAGTGGTTTCCAACCTTTTTTCATTTGCAAACATCTACAAAATTTCAAATGGAGGTGCGACCCCCTTTGGAAATCTTAGATAGTCTGTGGTGTCCCAGGTCTCCATGGACCACAGGCTGAAAACCACTGCTCTAAAGTGAGATGAAACCCAGCAGTTCCCGAGTGTTAAGTTAAAGCCCATTCACTGTTTATGTGCAGGCAGCACCAGTAACACAATCTTGCTTCTGTGTGGCAGACCGTCCCCACCAAGGAGTCCCACTCTTCCTTCAGGGTGGGCCTCCAGCCTCGGAGACTGAGCCTCTGGGCTCCTGCCCTCCTGCTTTACACCGGAAGCTCTGCCCAAGAAGTCCAACTGAAGTAGACTGCTAGTGAGAGACATGTACACTCTGCAGGGACCGATGTGCCCCCGCAAGGATTTCCAGTGACGCTAAGGAGCCTTGTCAGAACACAGCTAGGTTTCTTAGGCAGCTGGGACACAGTGTCGGACGTCCTTCGGTTAGCACAGAGAAATAAAGGTTAAGACATAGTCCATCTGGCCAAGCCAGAGCAACCCACAAGCCAACCTGCTTTGGCCTCCATTCCAGGCTCTCTCTGCCCCCTTTCTCAGGCCAAGGAGAGAGCAGCTGGGTCTCTCCCCAGAGTCAACCATTATCCCCTTCCTGTCACCTCTCAGTCCTTACTTCTCAAAGTTAGCCTCTGCTGAGCTCCCCTGCCAAGGGGAGGGGAAACCTCCTCCCTCTGGCTTAGTGGGGGCTAGGTGTTAGTGTTCTGACCAATGAGGTTTTCACTGTCTTCATGGACTTTCCATTGATAGGAGTCAACCCCGGCCCATCTTTTAATGACCTGTTTGGCCCACCCTGCTAGCTAGGTGACACCCCTGCCACGTGTCCAGCGCTGCCCCAAGAGCACTCTTCATTCTTTCGCACCCACTGGTCAGCAATGCAACATACAAGGGAAAACTGAGGCACACAGAGGCATCCAAAATATTACAAAAATTTCCCACTTTGGCCCACGTTGAACAGCTGCAGTGTAGGCAGCAGAGACAGTGCATGGCTATGGAGACTGCAGTCTGCTGCTCCTCTCAGCAGCAGGAAGTGGGGGTGGGGTTAAACCCAGGTGTGTAATTTTCAATTATGTAAATTTCTGGAGGGTGCTGACTGTGATTCCCTTAGAGATGGCTCCTAAGTGCAATGGCCCCACTGTCCCAGAGTTGTCTAAGCGAATCACATTGGGGATTGAAACTCCTAAAAACACAGAACCCTTCCCTTCGAATCAAAGCAGAATCTCTGCTGGCTGTGGTCATGTTAAGCCTCATAGCCCCTATGGGCTGTATTTGCTAGACACACACCTACACAATTACACATCTCCCTTGCTCTGGTCTAACTTCTGTCCTGTGCACAGTAGCAGAGCACACATGGAAGCCAGGACTTTTTGGGGCAGTTGAGCTTCAGAAGCTACTGAAGACTGTTGACAAACTTGGATTGCAAGTCAAGACACTCATACCAGGTGATGCTAATGCAGTTGTCTAGACCCAGCTGCTAACAGAGCAGCTCTCCTTTTGCATGGGTTAAGGCTGATGACTGACACAAAGCAGCCAATGAGCTGGAACCACAACCACTGACAAGCGCCTGTTTGTGTCTTCCTTTCTGCCAGTCAAGGAACAGCGGACAGCAGGGAGACATGGACGGGGCTCGGAGACTCGGGCGCATGGCCAGGTTGCTCAGCATAGTCTCCATTGGCCTGGGATTCCTCATCATTGTGCTGTACTGTTCGCTCAATTTCACAGGTAATGCCTCTCTCCCTCTTCCCCCACTGGCCAGCTGGCTCACGAGCACCATGGCGCCTCCTCACCTGTGCCCACACTAGAGAATTCATCAGCTAGGCCCTAACAGCACACTTGAAAAACACATTACGCCCACATGCAAGGGACATGTACGTGTATGAAATACTATTAGCATTAGACTGGCTTGCAGCAGAGCTAAATACCAATCTAGACTGAATGTTTCTGTGCCAGTGTGGACAGTACAGGCTGAAACAGCTCAGACAGCCATCCCACAATGCACCGGTGGCCCTGTGAAAAACCCCAGAATCCACTGGGAGCTGTGCTGGGAACTGGAGGAATGCATTGTAACAAACAGCTTAGAACCTACTTTCTCCACCTGTGGCTGCACCCAGGTTTCAGTGATTGTGAACACCTTCCCTTGTGCCTGCAAGAGAGCACAATTTTAGGGAGCTGTAACATGAGGGCATGGTCTGGGAAAGATTGAGACCAATGGTTTAGAAGAATGGAAGTGTGTACGTGAGGCAGAAGTGCAGCAATTCAGACATGAATCTGCATTCTTGGGGCTCCAGCCCAAAGTACTTCCAAAGAAACCAATCCACAAAGTCAGCACCATTTACACCACTGATGTGCTAGCCCCCAGGTGCACTGACCTCACAACACTCCAACTCCCCCAAGGACCAAGCTGGCCTCAGTGGAACCACACAAGAGCGGGAGGGGACGTAATTTAATTTGTAGAGGCTGTAATAAGACTCTCTTTATTTCACAGTTTTTCAGAAGACCAATTAGCACAAAAATACCTTGAAGAAGAGGAAGATGTCTTTCCTTCCCAGGGTTTTAATTTTACCCTTGCAGCAACAATGTTACAATTTAGAAGGGCGGCCTGAGGAAACATCTCTTCTGGAGCGTCATCCAAGGGAGTGCATGCATTTCTTTCACAGCCTGTTGGAAAATGATTTCATACGAAACAAAATGACTGGATAACACAGCAGCTCGAGAAGGACTGGGAAAGGGGTTCGAATCCCAAGCAGAGGTAGAATGGACGGAGATCCGCTACCGCACTCCTGATCAGTAATAAAGATGGTGGGTGGGAGGGAGAGTATGACAAAAAGGGGACAAGGGGAGAACTTCATGAATGAGGTTTATTTAAAGAACCTGAAATTTAAATTTTTTTAAAAAGGAGAGAACAGGACATTTTGAGGAACCTTCTTTACAATTTTGGGACAAATCCTGTTTTTTGTATCGACAAATTCTCTGTCTCTATGAAAAAGCTCAAACTGCCATCGGGAGATTAAATCGATTCAGTGAGGGAGAAAAGAGAGCGCCACTACAGGGGGACATCACATGCACCTTTCTGCAGCTCTGGCCAAAACCACAGCGAAAGGTGGAGGATCTGGTGGGGGCGATTTTGTATTTTTGATTAGGGGAAAAAAAAAAAAAGCTGACAACCATTTGCATGCCTCTGGGAACGTCCTGCTCTATGTCCGTTTGTACAAAGCTCTTCCGTCATTCCAAAGCATCCCAGAGCTGGGAGAGCAGGGATTCTGCTGCATGAGGAATGCCAGCTTAGCAGGAGAGTCCCCCTCATCTCAACCCCACGCTGGGGCTTTTATGGTAGGAACTATCACTTCTCTTTGGAACAATCCATTTCTACCTCCCTGCACCCCAGTGAGGTAACGTTTGTGCAGGTGGGAATCTAAGGCAGCAGTGGTGCCCAGGACCGAGAGCAGATTCTGTCCACTTGAGCATTTATACCATGTCCATCATGGCTGGAGCTGAAGGCCCAACCCAGAGCCCGTCACAGTCACTGCAAAGACACCTACTGGCCTGGAGGGGAAATTTCAAAGGCCCCACGGGGAGTCTCTCATTGCACCCTCGCTCCCCTTTGACAATCCCCCCCAAATGCCTGTTTTAGCCCCACTTCTGCTGTAACCACCCACACCGCTGGGCTCAGCTCCACGAAGGTCAGTTTTTAAGTGCGTTATATACAAATGACGGACTTCTGCTCGGCAGGGTTCAAAATCTTTGTCCATGGCCTTCCCATCACCTTCCACAACACGTGTTTCACTGCTTGATGTTTCCCAGCAGCTCAGGGCCTGGGATTTTCCTCACAGTCCCTTCCCTGGCCTCGCACCATTTCTTCACCTCCGACTCTGCCCGGGCTGGGTTTTGCTGCTTTTAGTGCACTACGTTCTGCTGCCCGCCTTGTGTGACGCTTCCTCGCTTGAGGTTTTATCCGGGTTTTGTTGATGGCTTTGTGCCAGCTGACCCCTCGATCTCCTATTGGTGCTGTTTGCAAACTCACCGATGGGGGTTATATAAGAGCTGCAGTTGGGCACACTTTGACCACTCCATCATCCACATCTTACAAGCCGGTACCCAGCCACACCCTCGACTGCTCTGCGAACACTGGCATTCCCAAGCCAAGTAACACTTCTGCTCCCTCACACCCCTAGTAGCAATTTTGAGTCTCTTGGGAAGCTCTGAAGCAAACCCGCTGGCACTTTGCTGAGAGAATTCCCTTGCCACCCATTTCTGTGCTCCTCATTAATATGTTTTCTTTTGCTAGGCTGGCTCAGAACCTCGGTGACAACAACACAGAATTCCCTGGGTACACTAGGAACATGCTTCTCCGGCTAGAAGCAATTCTTAGGATGCAGAACCATTTGACTTTTTGCTACACTACCCTGCTTTCCCGTGCTATGTTTTCCCCCATCTCCAGGCTTCAGCTCCTGTCTCCAACACTCTATTAGAAACTACCAGCTTCTAGAACACAGCCCAACTCTTTTGCAACATCCCTCTTGTTATCTGACTTTGAGTGTTTGGCGCTTAGGGAGAGCTCTGTGAGTTTAAGCAAGGAGGGAGCTGAGGGACAGTAGCTTACTGCACTCAAGTGTGTTTTGATTTCCCTTTTCACATTTCATGCAGAATAGCTTCTCGCTGAGCAATGCCTGATGCATGAGGTGTAAACTCACAGTGTCTGAGACATCCAGCTGTCTCAGGCAGCCAGATATTTTGTCCAGCAACTCATCAGAAATCCTTGGTTGGCCACTTAACAGGACTGCAAGTGTTACTCATTTCCCATGCAGAGCCCCATAATCAGAATGTATGGTTCACAGAACATGCCTTTCATGTTCATTATCTCCTTTCTGACTTGCATAATGACACTTCTTCCTCTTCAGGCATCTTCCTGTCCTTTGATCCCTGGCCCAACCCACTTGCAACTGACAAATTGCTTTTTGGGAGTGCTTAGAAATCACAGCAAAAAGAGCCTTCTGGAATGGGAATAGGTGACATTGAAGGAAATCTGCAGTAATGAGTTACAATCCCTTGCAAACAAATATTTATTAAATAAGAATTTACATGCTACTTTATAATTATATAGCACTTCTCGAGGAGCGTGAAGTGCTTGGCAAAATTAACTAACTAACCCTCATGTGAGGTAGGTAAGTATAACACTATCCTTATTGTACAGATGGCAAAATTATGGTATAGGAAAGTTAAATGACTTGCTGAAGGAAACAGACTGTAGCAGAGCTAAGAAGAGAAACTAGTTATCCTGTCTCCCAGTCCCCAGAAGGCCATCCTCCCTCTCAATTTAAGTATATAAAACAATGTATATTTTCTTGGTATGGATTTTACACACACTGCACTTTCAAAAGGGAAGGTGGAAATACCTCTCATTGCTTCCTTAATCATAAATGGTCCCCCATGGGCAGCTGCCATTTTAATGATCCTCTACAGAAGACATTCCAGCCTGATGAAGCGGACTAGGACAGAGAAAGCAGAATTCATTTGAATGCATGAGAAGGCAAGAGCTGCCTTAGAAAGAAAATTGCAGTGATAATTTGTTGCATGCATTCAAATGGGATTTGCTTTCTATCTTACCCTACCTCATCAAACTGTCAGGACAACAGCTTCCTGTCTCACTGTTAAATATAATAAAAAAGAAAAATGAAGACACACATTCCTTCAGTGATTTACTCTTCTTTCTAATTAGACACAGTGATTAGATTCTTTTACACTACTTCACACTTTAAAAGCCATCTCCTTCATTCTCATCTTGTGCTTAGATCCAGTCAAAAGTCTCCTGAGAGCAGTGCTCTAGTCAATCACAATCATAGCATGTAACCACAATCCATGAAAGCATGGCAGTCAGGGAAGAGCACCAATACACTAATGCACCAAGCTGCGGTTAAGTGGCTTTCTTTGCTCAATATTTCCATTCACATACTTTGTTGTCCTACCCTAAACGCCTCCTCTCCCACCTTGGGATTTACAGATTTCAAATACGGTTACTCAGTTATGCCCCATCCAGCTATACTCTGTGTATACATCAATATAGTTTTCTCAGAAACTGCCCCTTAATCATTCCTGAATTCTTTCCAGTTTCAGGATTTATCTGTTGCTGAGGAGTAATGATGGTTGAACCTAAAACTGTTCAAAGTTTCCACTTGGATAAGGGCTGGGAGTGTCAGGAGAGCGGTTCTCTGGGGAAAAGTCCTGTCCTTCCTGCTAACAGTGTGGCCAGGAGAACAGTCCTATGCATGATACAGAGGTTTGAGTGGGGTTCAGTACGAGTTTGTACTTAACGAGAAGCACTTGGCTCATCCCTATACCGGAGGCCCTGGAGCTGTATGCAGTAGCATAGAAGCAGGCTCCTTGGTATTGTCTAGTGAGGGATTCTCCCCCCTACTCTGCAGCATGATGCTTCTGCATTTGCAGCCCAGAATTGTACGGACCTTTCGGCCACACACTCTCATAGCAAGCTGCTATCCATTTCGCTGTTTGCTGTCACTCATGGGCCATTTAGCATTTCCATTTTCCTCCTCCCATTGGATTTTTGTTTTGGTGCAGTTTCCCCTTCCCCCGACATATTAGCTTGCATTTGTTCAGGAAGAATCTCTTTTTCAACCCCTCTTTCTCACTATTTTCCTGCCCTGACTCATGTCACAACAGTGCGTGATGGCGTCATGCCCAAGTCATGACACCGAATGCCATAACTAAGACACTGCTAAGTATACTTCCTCCTTCCCTTAATATCTGCATCACAAAGTGTGGCCACAGGGAATTACAAGGACCTACGTATTTTGAGGACTTAACAAACCAACAGTGGGAAAAAAAATATTCTCAGGAGTGCTGAGATGCATTGCTGCTGATTTAAGAATTATCTAGTTCGCCAGAGTGTTTGAGTACAATCCACCTTGTTTTCTGCATCCAGTCACCACTGACTCACTAGTTCCACTGAGTTCACATAACAGAGGAAGATGATCACACACTAGGTAGATTTGCCCCCTGCACACCCACCCGTGCATCCCTTGTGACTCTGCTCTTTGTTAACTTGCTGCTGTCCCAGCCTAAGCACACACATCTGGCACAATCACAGGTGTCCGGGCTATGAAATCCTCAGGGTTTGGTCAGTTTTGCCCTGCAGTACAGTCTTTAATTTCGCATGCAAAATTCAAATCCATCCTACATTAAGAGAAGCTCCCTGCTCCTGACGTCATGCTTGAATCCACATGAAGCCAAGGGGGTGGAAGCAGAAGAGACGAATGGAGCCATGGAAATCCAGTCTCGCCTGCTGTTGGAAAGAGGCAGTAGGATGGGAGAGGGCTGGAGAGAGGGAAGAACGGGTATAAACTTGAATTCAGGAGGAGGACTTGAGAGTGCAGGCCCAGGGAGTGACTGACAAGTGTGAAGTTAAACTGCTTCTGTCAGAGTACTGACATATAATTATAGAATCTCAGGGTTGGAAGGGACCTCAGGAGGTCATCTAGTCCAACCCCCCGCTCAAAGCAACACCAATCCCCCAATTTTTGTCCCAGATCCCTAAATGGCCCCCTCAAGGATTGAACTCACAACCCTGGGTTTAGCAGGCCAATACTCAAACCACTGAGCTATCCCTCCCCCCATTTGTAGGGGGTGGGGATCTACATATCTCTGGTCCTGGTGCTCCTGGGGTCTGGCTTATAGGCATGTCATGGAAACCCCTGCTGGTCCCAGGGACGCTAAGAGGAAGGTAATAGCTCACTGTGAGGTCCAGTGCAATTGAGCAGAGAAGCTCTCGGTTTTGTGTCAGTGTGCTGTAAGGCCCTCTCACCAGCTGCTTAAAAAGGGCTGAGAGCTCATGTACAAGGCAACTTGGTTACAGTTACTCATTCACTGTCGGTTTCAGTGAACAAACTGTTTGTTAAAAACACAACCAAGTTTAGCCAAATGCTTGGCTTCTAGCCAAGGCAGAAAAACCTTTTCAAAAAGCTGTAGCAAGTTTTTTCTTCAAATAATTTTTAATTAGCTGGTAATGAAAATCAAATATCTATACACATAATCATGACAAGGAACTTGAGAAACGGAAAACACGGTTCACCATGCCAGTCTGATATCATTTCTGAGCAGGGACCCTCTGTTTCAGGGCTTTTTACATGAAGACAAAAAACTGAGATCATTTACAATGAAGCCCAGGGTGTATCCCCCATTGTCACACTCCCAGGTTCATCCTGTTCTGAAGCCAAACTGTTTGGATCATGCTTTGTACAGCTTTACAGACTGATCCTTACAAATAGCCTTGATGTAATTGGAATTCCAGCTTGGAGCTCCTTTTTGGTGATGTTTCTTTTTCTGCAGGATGCCGTGATGTATCTTATATACTTTCCTTCGTATTTCTTGGCATGAGAACAAACAATAAAATGTAACATGCATGGTCAAATGTGAGCGTGCTTGTTCTGTCTAAATGAGAAAAGAGCCAGTGGGTACCAACATGGAAAGAAAGCTGCAAACCTGGACTTTAGTCCTTGTACCTGGTGATAAAGATGTTGCAGGGAGGAAAACTGAGAGATAGGGCAGATGGAGGAAAGAAATCGTCATAAGGGTCCATCCAGCCTAGTATTTTGCCTGTAGAAGTAGGCAACACCTAGTGTTTCTGTGGAAGGTCTGACAGATCTAGCCACTTGTGTAAAGCTGTACTTCTGTTTGAGTGCATGAGCAGAGAGAATCATTCCTGCCTGCAGCTCAGAAAGCCACAATAGCTAGTGGTTAAACAGGGAACATGAGTCAGGAAGCCAAGGGTCTAATTCCTACCTCTGCTTTGTGGACATTCGGCTGTGTGACCTCTCCCAGTCTGGCCTTCAGCTTGTCCTGAAAAGTAGGAAGAATGTGCTCAATTCCCAGGTGTGTGGGGAGGATACATTAAGAAGTGGTATTCATTGCACTGTGCCCCATAGCAGAACGTTAGCAGGAGAGAGACATGGGAAGGCAGCATGCAAGGAGGATTGGGGCGTTTAAGTAGCTTTTACTCACTGACACAAATCTCTCTTGTTGGGAGTGGGTGTCAAGAAACTTGCCCTGGAGATACATTTGGAAGGCAGGCAGGGAACTGAGACGTCCCATGGACTAACCCATAGCGAGCAGCTCTCCTCAGCACAGAGAGAGGAGGAGAAAGAAGCTTTGGGAGGCACGCGCTGGTCCTGAACCCCTACAATTGCTATAGCACTTTAGCATGTCACATCTATGGGCTTGGAATGCGAGCACAGAGACTGCACTGGTCTAAATACCTGGGAGATCAGCTTAATAAAAGGAAAAATGAAACCGTGCAGCGTTGGTAGCTGGAAAGGAGCTGCTGGGCCACGTAACCCACACCTCCCTAGAAGTTACACCATCTGTTCCTGAACGAGCTGGGAGAAGAGACTGAACAAAAGCAGGTGGGTGGTTGCTTTAAATAACTCGGGACCTTGTAATGGATAGTACTACTTAACATTTATACAACGTTTCCCAGGGGACGGTAAGAGCCTGATTCCTACTTTAGAGATGGGAAAACTGACCTGCTGTGGCAACGCAGGAGAAGAATTCATTGTTCCCGATTCCTAGCCCTATCCCCAGGATCATCCTTCCCAGTAACTGGGGTCCTTTTCTTTTTTAACCTCTTCTGCAGAGAGAAAGCATTGCTACTTTATTTTACTTTCCCCTGTGCCTGGCATGACCTGACACCAGGGACACAGCTGCCAATCTCTCACTCTCCTGTTCTCCATCACATTTAGACAGGAACAGATTAACATGACTTGAATATTCAATGCCAAGATGACAGCTTAAAGAAGAGTACCCCAAGGAGGCAGAACATCCTTTGCATTATTTGGCTGAAGGAAGAGTAAAGAAGCCCAAAGCAACACAGAGGTCAGGTTTGACAGCCCTGAAGAGGAGAGGAGGCCAAACTACGAGGTCTCTTGGGAAATGGACTTGGTGACGGACCTGCCCTGGTAATGCTGCTTTTCCTGTTAGCAGAATGTTGTCAGTCAGCGGGAACGGGGCTCTGAACCGTACTGAGTTTTGCTGCACTGAAGCTCAATATTACAACGCATGAACTAAGGAGAAGACAAAACGTTTAAAGCCTGAACTAATTCTAAGTTCTGCTCTTGCTGCTCTGTCACACACAAACACCTACAGATTCTGGGGCTGACTTCCAAGGGTGACTAGTGATTTTGGGTGCCCAACTTAAGAAGCCATAACGAGGCTCGATTTTCAGTGAGCGCTGAGCACAGACCCACTGAAAATCAGGTCCCTTTAAGGTTTCTCAAGCTGGGCAGCCAGTACCACCTAGTCACTGTCAAAAACGATGGTTCCCAGCAAGGACTTCTCAAGCAGTCAGATTAGACTGCTGCTGAATGGTTCGGCCCTGTGTACCGAGGCCTCAGTGGAGTTTACTCCTGTCTGATGCCCCAGCTGTTTAAGGTTACTGGCCTATATTAGAGCAAAGTTATCAACAATCTGCCTCTGCAGACTGTCTCTCTCTTGCACCCAAATTCCTTCATGTCAGCTAAACACGAATGTCTGCCTCTGGCTGAGTCTAGGGTGCATTCCCTCCTCCTGTAAGCGAATCCCCCTTCCCAACATCAAGGTGAGTGCGTCTCGCCTCCAGCTGCCTTGATGCAACGTATCCACTTCAGATCCACATCGGCGTAATAGCACTGAAGGGAAACAACCACTTCAACTTAATTCTGTGCAACATCAGCATTGACATTGGGGAAATTCTTCCAACTGATGCTGAGAGTCAGCAACAGGAGTATATAAGGACCTGGCCTGGAGCACAGAATGGCAGATGGAATGCCTGGTGAAGAGACAATGACTACAAAAAGAGCAGTTGTGACAACTTCCACACCCAAATGGCCAGGTGAATTACGGAAGCTTCCGCCTGCCCTAAAGTATTGGCACCAACACACTGCTGGAGCCACAATCTCAGGCTAGTTGGACCAGGGCTCCACCACTTCGGGCAGCTCCCCAAACAAAGGAATCTGCAGTACGCAATATTTTAAGCCAAGTCTGCAAGCACTGCAATGAAACTGAGAATCAGCTTATCCTTCCAAGGACTGGCCGCGCTGGTTTCGCTCGGGATGCTGTTCAGTCTTTGCTGATTGGAGAGTATGAGAGAGAGAGAGAGAGAGAGAGAGAGAGATGGAGAGGGAGCGTCCAGGACTCCTCTTTGCTCTGATGACCCAGTCCAGATCCTTCAATGCCTTGGGTTGTGTGTGCTAAGACAAGCCAGTTACTTTAATAGCAATGTTACATTAAAGAGTTCTTTCCTTGTTAGGGAATTGAACTGTAATTTCTTCTCTCTTGGAAAACAAAATAGGGTGCTCAAAGCAGCAGAGGCAATTAGATTCAATCTTCGTGAACTCTCATGGAAAGTGCAACTCTGCTCTCTGTGTTGCTGGGAATCTCTTCCTTCTATACAAGGAACAACAGAGAAGGAGGAGCAGCTATGTTGACAAGTAACCTCATTAGAGGAAACAGCCAGAGGCCCAAGTTAAAATTACATATGGCACTAAGTCTGTACTAATGATTTCTATTGAGTTTAAAATGGAAGATTATATACATTAAAGATGGGAAAGATACATTAACCTTAATCTAATCCATCCCTAGCTAGTGCAGGACTGCTCCCTACAGTGTATTTCCCTTGCCAAGCCAAGATACCAACGGTAGAGACGTCTGCCTTTTCCCTTGAGAAACCGTTTTAAGAAAGCTCATGTAGCAAACCTTTCTATTGGACCTGATTAAAATGTCAATTATTTCTTGTGGAAATTTTAGAAAAACACATACATTTGTTTTTTTTAAGTATCATGCAAAAAATAAAATTTTTAAAATCGAAAACCAAAACCAAAAAAGGTTCAGTTTTTGAGAACCATTTTTGGTTAAAATGTTCAAAAACCAAAATTTTATTTCCTTTACTAAAAATCAAACTTTTCCCCCACACCCCCAAAGAACATTTTGGTTTCCATTTTTTCATTAAAAAATGGAAAACTTTGACCAAAACATAAGTTTTCTGTGAAAGCTTTTCTTTTGGTCAAAAAAACATTTTTCATCCAAAGTGCCTTCAATGGCTCTGGGTTTTTATATTAATACATTGATCTAACAGATGAAGATTTCAGGCAATTCCAGTGAGCAGCGGCCTGTTTAATTAAAATCATCTAGAAAATGTGTGTGTTACACCCCTAGCGCAGAGAACATCTCTTCAAATTCATATAAGTTAGTATGATTAGAACTGGCTGGTCCTACTCTTCACGTGATCTCCCCTCTATAGGACGGCACGTTCCTGCTTATGCTTTCACAAAGACTACCCAAAAAATGCAGAGGCTCCAGGTGTGACTAGGAAGGAGCATGCTACCGCCACAAACTCAAGAACTGTAGGACTTCCCGTATCGACAAACTGGACTTCTCAGGAAGGCCTGTTGCCCCAGGCCTTTGAAAACATTTCTTTATGCGCTATCCAAACCACTGAACAAGCCTCATTAAAATGCATCATGTTGGTTGCCATGCGGGAGAGGCAGGTCTGATTCGTAGACTGTTACCTCGCCTGCCGGATCGGTGGGTACAGCACAGGCAGTACCAGTCCCTGGGTAGGCAAGGAGCGAAGGCAGCATATCACTCAGTGAGACCGCAGGACATTTACACAAAGGGCCTTTGGGTGCTGCCACCAGTAGCAATGCATTGTAAAGCCCCAGGTGTCTCAGGCCAATCTTTAACCTACCTTCAACCCTCTCCCTGTGTCCCTCGCATGGACTTCACTCCCACCGAACTCAGCATCGGAGGAGGAGAGAAGTAATTAATGCTTCTACAATCAGGGGAGAAGGACGTCACAATGGAGAAGACTCAAGGACCATGTAGCGTCAGAATCCCCTTGCCCAGAGTGTTAACTAGCAGCATCAGCGAAACGTCACTGAGACAGCTGGGCAGAGGCAGAACGTTACATTGGCAAAGACTGAAGCCGCCAGCCCCTGCCCAGATGCTGCACTAAAGGGATGGGAGTGCCAAGTGCTTTAGCCTCCTGTATTATTAATATGTCGACCTGATGTGCCCATGAATAATAGATCCATGAGGAAATGGCAAGGGCGTTACATCTAATTTCCATGGCAGAGATGGTTTCAACCAAACATTTCGTTCACTTCTTAACATTCGTCTTTGCTTAATGAATTTGCATCAATTCTAGTTCACCGGGGGCGGGGAAGGGGCAAAGAGAGGAGAAACTTAAGTCAACTCTGCCACTGCCACGCTCTGGGAACCAAGAGTAAATTTGGAGGCTGAACACAAGACACTCAAGCCTTTTCTATAGTACAGAATTGCACCGACGAGAGTGACCCAGATGCCAAGCGTCTGCAGAGCCTGTGGAGCATGGCACCTACCCCACAATGCCCAGCACAGCAGGTGCATCATGTCTATGGTATGCTACATCTGTTAGTTGCTGCTTTGGTTTCTTTTCATGGCTGCTTCAAATGGTTCTGTCCTTTAGAAGGAGCTGTGCATGCAGCACCATGGGCAGGGATTATGCCCTGCTACCCCCCCATTCTGCAGATGCCATGGCTGGCAGAGCAGAGACCAGCCAAGTGCCGCCTTTGGCACACTCAGGCCTGCCAGCAACCAGCGAGCGAGCGAGTCACAGGCCAGATGATGGACCAGCATTCTGAGCCGTGGAAGCTGTCACTGAAGAGTGGGCACAGGCAAATTGTGGGATTGCAGTGGGAGGATGCTGTTGAGGAGCTGTCCCTAAAGCCAGGCCATGCTGTTCCTAAGCCTCTTACACCCCATTCCACAAGTGCCAGACTGACAGCCCTGAAGTGCCAAACCCTCTCTGTTCACAGAATGGAGGCTGCAGGAAGAGAAGCTTCTCCCACGCTGCTCCAGCAATGAGCTGCGGAGGGACCACATGGCAGGAGCAGGGTGTGTGTGCGCATCAGTTTCCAGGCACAGGACCAGTTCAAATCCTTGCAGTAAATGCAGAGGTTGCTGACAAGGGGGCCAGACTGGAATTTGTGTGGAGGATCCACATCCGCCAGCTTTTGGACCAAGCCCACCAGTGCATTTAGCATAGGTCCAATGGTAAGAACAGAACAGTGGTGAACAAAATCTGAGGTGGCGACCTCCTATCCCATTCCCAGGGCCCAAGCCAGCCTGTCCCTTTGAAGATAACCTGACAATGTGTATTTTTTCCTCTCTGCATCACCAGTCACCAAGTGAAGTTGCTACGTTCATCTGAAAGTTTCTAGTTTGAAGCAGTCACTGTCCCCCAGGAGTATAAGAGAGAGCTGTGCAATGGCTCAGAAATCCTCACAGCCACTGTGCTGGAAGCATGACTGACCTTTCCTTGTGCAGCCGAAGCATTTCCATCAAGTCTCACACAAGTTTGCTACTGAACAGAACACTTGCCACATAACCTTCAGTAAAAGGATGAGTGGTTAGAGTTTGTGTGACTGAAAAAGCTAGCTTGTAAAGATCATGGGAATTGCCACAGTAGATCAGACTGACAGTTCACCCAGCTCGGGACCTTGTCTTTGATGGCTGTCCCTGCTGTATGCTTCAGAGGAAGGCAAAAATCCCCATAATACGCTTTTCAGACTGCGGAGAACTCAAAAGGGAGGATTTCTCCCTGATCTCAGCTGTGCTTAGCTAGGCTCTAAAATGTGAAGATTTATGACCTGTGTCATTTTTAGCATAGCTAGTGCAAAGACAGATGCTATTCTTGGTGATATAAATGCTTAATACTTTTGAAATGTGTTGAGGTGTTTAATTCAATAAGCTCTAGCTGGAGGTTCTTTAAGAGGAAGTGCCTGTGGCAGTCCAGGACACTCACCATCTCACTCACCACCACTCGAGAATGTTTAATCATAGACTGGAGGGAGATGCTTTACACCCTGCAGTGCTTTGGTCTTAGGCCCCATTTCATAAACTCATATCGTTATATACTAGTCCACTCCAAGTAGCATCAATGCTAATGGATTATTATTTCATCAGGGCAGAGGGACGCGGCAGGGGAATTCACCCACTTCATTGTTATTCACTGCAGGCCTAGAACCATTCACTGAAGTAGCTAGAAAACCATAATAAAAACAAAGGCGTAAGACTAGGTAATAAGCTTAAGATACCCACATGTACTGCAGTATTTTAACTCTAAGGGGTTTGTTTCATTTGCAAAAAGTACCATGTACAACCAGCAACAGCTGCAGCTTCCCACGCAAGATTTAACCACTGGAGGATTCCTTTTCCTGGCCCCCATTTACCAACGAGAAACTATCTCATCTGTATTAAAGATGTAGAGTCTTGACATGAGGCAAAGGTAAATGGGAAGAGACCACAAAAAGGAGAGGGAAGGTGGCTCACAGTTCTGAGGGAATGAAGATGAGTGTATGGCAGTGGTATAAATGTTACCAGTTGGGGAGATAAGCCATCACCTGGCCCCACAGGATTAGGAACAGCAGGGATTGACCAGGTCGCAGTGAGGCTTGTGCCCTATAGTGAACAGAATGAACCAGTGGGGAATTGATCATGTCCCTCACTGGCCTATTTCCATAGTTATCGTAGGAAACAGCTAAACTTTGTCAAATCTCCAGGCACAAAATCACCTCGTTACTCAGTCCAGCACCTCGCTCCTTTATGAAACACTATCATCACTTGGAAATGAGAAGGTATCAAACCATTTGAGGGTGATTTGGAATCCACCTTTACCACAGCTGCAGAAAGAGTTGCAATACTTTTAAACAATATCTTGAACGGACCTCTTAATTACACATGGGAGTTGATGGGAGAAGTGTGTGTGTCTGTACATGCATGTATAGGAGATAAAAGGATATCTCAAGAGGTTTGGCTAATAATCCAACATTTTGCCAGCAGGGAGGGTGTTAAGGTTTCCTGCTAACTGCTACTAACATTCCTTCCTAGGCCAAATCTGTCTGGCTAATGCTAAAAGCCACAGCTTGAGAGCAATGACTGTAGTGGCTTTTCAGTTAACTTCAACACCAAGAGACAAAGCGGATAGTAATATGCAGCACTCAAGGGCCCAGTTGCACACATGGGAATGGTTTGGGACTCAGACCAATGCACAGAACACCCTGGATAACAGCAGCCGCCTCAGCAACCAGAATCCAACCCGAGACCCAGGACAGCAACTTCGGGTGACTGGCTGGGCTAAGTGTAATGTCAAACTGAAACCTTTATTTTACCCAGTAGCTGCTCTCAGTTTTGCAGAGCTCCCCATCTCATGCACTCAGCCACCCGCTCCATCTTGCCACCGATCCATCACACAGGCCTCTCAATAACTCCCAAGTACTGTTCTAAATTAAATACACCTATCCCATGTGCTGACGTTTCAAACTCTGCTCCACGTAAGTGTAACCCAGGTTATCGGTGCCTGATGGAGACGGGAAGCTCTTTGAAGCTGGGATCAGGTTGACTGCAAAGTGCCACACACACTAGCTGCTCTTCAGATAATAAATGAGTGCACTGGCCGTTTGAACAAGACAGCTCACAAACGGCAACATCCATCAATGTGCAGGACGGGGGGTCGCTATAGACAGCACTGCCGGTGCCTTGGATGCAGCGCACTGCCTGGCTCTTAGAGCACGCACCCCCAAAACAATGGGCATCACATGGGTCCAGCTGTTGTCACCCGGATGTTAATGTCATACCAACCTTGCCTTGCCAAGATTGGCCTTGGCTCCCATTTTGCAAGAGGAAGCTAACTTTTTTCATGCCTAGCCGTCCGTGTCAGTGAATGGAAATGATGGCTAAGAAGGGCCAAAGCCTGCCAGCCTCCCTTGGCAAAGCTACACTAGACACAGCAGCTCACACCTCTGCCAGATGCATCGCACCCAGCTACCTGGCATACAGCCGCGGACCAGAGGGGTAGGCATATGGGCTGAGACCTAGAAATCCACTCTCTGCTCCTCCCTTTCCCCAGATACTCTGCAGCGCAAAGCTTTGATTGGAATACCCCTGGCTGGCTGCTGCCGCCTTCCATGCCAGCTCTGCTGAAATCACAGCAACAAAGAATTTGCGTGGCAGATGTGTATACAAAGAGAGCCAGGAGGGAGTTAAGAAAAGAACAGTAAATATTTTAGGGGCTGGAGATTGTCTATGTATATGGCAGTCCTGGAAAGGATACACTGCACCTGTGTTCTGCAAAGGTGATCAACTGATTTCCAGGTGAAGTTTAAGGTGCTGTTTTGACCTACGGAGCTCTAAATGGTTTGGGTCCTGGCTGCTTGAGATTCCTCTCTCTCATATGGCAGTTGTGATAATCTCAGGCATTCAGGTTAAGGGGCCCAAGATCTCAAAGGGAGAGGGTTGTCAGCAAGGCATTCTTGGCTTGAGGTCCTCAGGTTTAGCGCTCACTTCTGCCCTCGGTCCAGGTGAACCCAGCATTATTGATCTTCATGACAGATTGCAAGATTCACCTATTTTCCAAGGGGGGTTAGTATGGGAGATGGACAGGAGCCTGGGGCTGGATTTTGGAAAATCCTTCCTAGGGAGGTTTTTCAAATGTCTGACATCTTGACTATTGTTTAGGTTTTTGCAATGTGCTTAGAGAACTTATTGACAGCTTCAGTGGAAAAGTCTGAGTACATGCTTGTTACCATCTGCATCTGGGGAATTTTAGCGCCTGGAACATTACCAGACTGGATAAAGCATTAAGAAATATACTGTAGGGAACAACTCTGCATTCTCAGGATAACGGACCAAAAGAATAGCAGGACCTTTCCCATCTCCAATATGACTCAAAGTGACTACTCGTAGGAGAGAGCTGTAGTTCAGTGATATCTGATCAGTGTAAAGAGTTCTGAGCACCTCAGCCACCAGCATGATTCTGAATCAAAAGCCTTAGCTTAGTTTCATGTGCCTCCAGAAGCCTCTACGAGGCCAACCAGAAACAGGGAGAGTTTAACTGTGTAACAGATGACTTTTGATCACTGCCAGTAATTAGAGAAGAAGAACTCACCAGGCCCAGAAAGGACTAATATTTTGCAATTCCTCCTGCTCTAATGCTTTTAGTTTCATAGTTTCGTTTCCATGAATGAGTGAAGCAATCAAGCAAAAGTTGGCTGGAACCCTGAAAACACTTAGCAGAAGGGAAAGAATGTTCAAGTCCTGACAAAACGTTAACAGAGGTGTTGGGCCAGTGATCTAATGGCTACTGCTCTGCTCAGCTGCATGGGAGAGCTCGGTTCAACCTCTGGTCCTGATTTCTGCCTTTGGAGTGCTGCAGTTGTTACATATTCTGTCTTGAATGACAAGAGCACCAGACATAATTCCAAAGAAAACCCCTGGAGAGGGGCACGCTGCTCCCTTTAAAAACATTCAATTGGTCCTGAAAGAGAATTCCAGCCCAAACATATGAAAGGTTAAATGCAAGTCTCTAAGGTAGGGACTGTGTGTGCTCACACATGCACTGTCTGGCACAGTGGTACCCTGGATTCTGACTGGGGCCCCTGGACAACACAGCATTATAAATATAAATATAAAATAAATGCCAACTTTTGACAAAATGACGCTGTAATTAGATCTGAACAAGAGACCAGAGGTGATAATGTGTATCACTGAAACACAGGCCAAACATTTGGGAAGAAGGGGAAAGCATGTGACAGAATGTACAGCGTGAGAAAAGGGAAGATAAAGAGAACATACAGGATGCAACACCTCGAGGAAAACGATTATAGAAGATGACACCAAAAACACACCATTGATTGATAAGGGATACTCAAGGGAAGCTGAAGACACGAAGACGATGAGAAAATAACTGGTGATTAGAGAACAGCAAATGTTCTCTCTCAAGGACGTGGTGGGAACATTAATTACAGTAAGAGACCATGCATCCAGAGAGAGTGCCCAGCATCACTAGCAGTGCTAAAATAATTCATGTAGTGAAGCCCAACAGCCTTAGTCTTGCATAAGAAAGAAAGAAAGAAAAAGAATCTGGAGGGCAGGGGAGAAGTTAAGGAAGCCTAAAAGAGGTGGCAAGAGGGTAAAGCATGAGATATGGCAAGAATCACACATGTAACCAGCAAAAGACAGAAGATCAAGACAAAACAGTCCACAGGAGTTTCTACAGTAAAAAAAATAAAAAAAATTGGAAAATCTGAAACTAACAGGCAAGAATGGCACAAACCAGAAGAGCTGTAGGTTTATTCAATACATTGTCCATGACCGGTGAGGATTTTGTTGGTTTAAATCTGATTGTTGGATACTCAATTCATAGTAATGAAGAGGCGGGATTTGGATCTGAAGGACCCACAACAGACCTTTCTACCATGATAACTGACATAAATAGGAGTCAATATGAGAAAGATTTTAGTGTTGCTGGGATTCAGTATTAAGTCAGCAGAGGTAAGGCAGAAGTGGTAATTAATTTACATGAACCCATGCTTATAAAACTGTTATGAACACATCCAAAGGAATGGGGAAGATTAAGACACGGATAAATGTATAGCTTGTTCAAGGCATTCATCACAGAGAGTAGACTGCCCCTACATATTGCCTGCATAGCATTTATGTCTGAAGCACTGCATTTTGGATAAATAGTAATGCTTGGATAATTTTTTGAAAATGTAAACCTCTACCTGTAAGCATTGAAGACCTTGGTCTCTCAAGACCTTGAAAATTAAATCCATATGGCAGCATGCGCTAAAGATCTCCCCAGTTTCAAGGAAACAGTAGATAAAACACAAAAAGCCTATTAACTCATGCCTCTCCTTATGAATGTACAGAAGAACGCTCAGTTTTCAGTCAACAAGAAATCTTCTCATGGAATTGCAACAGGATTAAAGAACTGGAGCACAGCTCATCCATAAGGCATCAACATCTGTGGCGTTCGATAGTGTCAGGAGGGACATCAGATTTTGATAAGAACAACAGTCCTATTGAAGGTTGAGAGTTAATAAAAAAATTGTATCCTTGTGCTACTATAAATTATTGACTCTATAGAGCTGGAAAAAAGAACGCAGATCTATAAATAATTTACCTTTTTTATTCCAAACGAAGATGGAATTTTATGCACAACTTATTACCAGCACTGGAAGTGCAAAAACAGTGCATTCCACTGTCTCAGGGGGAGATGAAACCTGCAGATCTTTAAAGCAATACATGGACTTTGTTCACTTTAACTGGAAGCATGTGACCAAAACCCTTTACCACTCTAAAAACGTGTGTTAATTGAAGTGCCTCATAAGCAAACCTAGAGAAATGTGGATATAAGGTGCGTGTGTAACTGGTTGAAAGACTACTCAAGGAGTAGTTATCAATGGTTTACTGTCAAAATGAAAGGACATTTCTAGTGGGGTTTCAGGGGGGTCTGTTCTGGGTCTGGTACTGTTCAACATTTTCATTAATGACTTGGATAATGGAGTGGAGAGCGTGCTTATTACATTTGCAGATGACACCAAGCTGGGAGGTCTTGCAAGCACTTTTGGAGGACAGGATTAGAAATTCAATTTAACCTTGACAAATTGGAGAACTGGCCTGAAATCATCAAGATTAAATTCAATAAAGACAAGTGTAAAGTACTTCACAACTATAAAATGGGGAATAACTGGCTAGGTGGTAGTACTGCTGAAAAGGATCTGGGGGTTAGAGTGGATCAGAAGTGGAATATCAGTCAACAATGTGATGCAGTTGCAAAAAAGGCTAATAGTATTCCGGGGTGCATTAACAGGAGTGTCATATATAATACACAGGAGGTCATTGTCCCACTCAACTCTGCACTGGTGAGGCCTCAGGTGGAGCACTGTGTCCAGTTCTGGGCACCACACTACAGGAAGGATGTGGATAAACTGGAGTATGTCCAGAGGAGAGCAACAAAAATGATAAAAGGTTTAGAAACCCTGACCTACGAGGAAGGATTAAAAAACTGAGCATGTTTAATCTTGAGAAAAGAGATTGAGGATGGGCCTGATAACAGTCTTCAAATATATTAAGGGCTGCTATAAAGAGAATGGTGATCAATTGTTCTCTGGGTCCACTGTAGGTAGGACAAGAAGTAATGGGCTTAATCTGCAGCAAGGGACATTTAGATATTAGGAAGAACTTTCTCATAAGGATAGTTAAGCACTGAAATAAGTTTCTAAGGGAGGTTATGGAATACCTGTCATTGGAGGTTTTTTTTAAGAACAGGTTGGACAAGCACCGGTCAAGGATGGTCTAGTTCACTTGGTCCTGGTTAAGCTCAGGGGGCTGGACTAGATGACCCCTTGAGGTCCCTTCCAGCCTACATTTCTATGAATCTGTGATTTAGAATGAGGCTGGGACTGCAGGGGCAGGAATGTTTAACTGGCACATTAAGGTGATGGAAACCTATCCTTAGTTTCAGATACTGTTAATAAGGCCGCAGCTTGGTGATTCTGAAATGTATTATGAAGTGGGCCTCTATTTCATGAGCCTCACTGAAACCCACAAACTCCTATGTCTCTTGTTGCTATCCAGCCACATGTCAATCACGTTCTCTTGCTTGAAACAAATTGCTCAAGTGAATGGAAATAAAAGATGCAGCAAACGAATGAAAGGATAGCCCAGGTACAGGTGAATAAAGGTAACTTACCAAGTGTCCAGGTATAGTACTTTCTGGATTTGAATACAGCAGGAGCAGGACTGCAGTAGCACTCACAATGAAGGTGTACTGGCAGAGGTATCCTAAGGCAGCTGACAACATCTGCCCCCACACTATGGTCAAATCAGTTCCATGCTACTATGTTTCATACAATCATGACAACAAGGCCAATTTACAAATTGTTTTAAGAACTATTTGTCTCTAATGCAGCTACTGAGGACAACCCAGTGCTATTGAAGACTCAGGTTTGCATGCTTTGCTTCTCTGGTCATGTTGGAAGCAGCTTTATAGTTATGCAAATCATTTAATGCCCCCTAATGAGGAACTGCACCATCATTTGTTTTCTTTCCACATCCCATCCTATTCATTGTTTTAATCATTGTCTTCTTTGATTATCACAATATACAGCTCTGAATAAAACCAAAATTGTTAAACTGCGATTGTTATAAAGAGGAGGGTGATAAATTGTTCTACTTAACCACTGAGAACAGGACAAGAAGCAATGGGCTTAAATTGCAGCAAGGGAGATTAGGTTAGACATTAGGAAAAACTTCCCATCAGGGTAATTAAGCACTAGAACAAATTATCTGGGGAGGTTGTGGAATCTCCCTCATGCAAAGATCTTAAGAACAAGTTAGACAAACACCTGGATGGTCTAGACAACACTTAGTCCTGCCTTAGTGCCAGGGACTGGACTAATTGGCTTATCAAGGTCCTTTCCAGTCCTCATTTCTATGAAAATCCTGTTACAGGCTCTCAGAAAAGGTTAAAGGATTGAATGAAGTTGGGGAGCTGACCAAGGTGCTGTAGTTCTTTCTCTCAGTCCCTGGAACAGAGGGGTGGAAATTGCAAAGTACAGAACAGCTTGATGCTAGAATATCTGCTCTACTTGCCCCCAAAATTATCTTATGGGCCTTATGGTAAGAGCCATTTCCTTTATTTCTCTTTCACTTCTGTCCAGTAGCAGAGTTGCCGTCTCTTATGAGAAGGGTAAATTGAGCATGCTGCCTATTCCTTCATAGGTCCACAGCACATTAACACGTCAATCAGAATCAGATTACATAGCATTTCATTCTGATTGAAAGACTAAATAAAACCTGAAGGCACATTAAAATGATTAAGCTGCACATTGCTTTAGTGACGACACAGACATTAAGTCTGTTCTACAGATGGGTAAATTAAAGCACAGGGGTAAAGTAACTTACTCAAGGTCATACAGTGAATCAGTGGAAGAGCCACAAATAAACTCTGACTCCTAATCCTCTGCTTTAGACATTATATCATACTGCCTCCCTGGTCACAACTGCCTCTACTACAAAGTGCTTACTTCTGATCTCTTCCTTCCCAGGAGTCTTCATGGATTAGTACAAGAAAAACAGACGTCTTATACCCTATTGGGCAAGCTTATAGGCCATTTGGGTGAGGGTGTGTGTGAAGTTTTAAGATATTCCCACTGGAGTATGCATTGCTACATTCATGAAGATAACCAAGAGTTTAGGATGAAATTGAAACTGGGCAGAATTAGTTTTGCAGTTGGGGTCTCATTTTAATGACACACTAGAATATAGGCACACAAAGTCCATACTAAACAATCTCTGTCAAAGAAGAGGTGTCTAGTACATACAGGAGAGAAATAGCAAGTGACAAAACAAATGAGGGGTGATTAAGTATAATCTTAATTTAGGTGTAGTGCTGCACTTTAGGGAAACAATTAGCTGTGCAAAATCTACCTTTTCTACACTCTGATGAGAGAACAGAAGTTTTCTGTCACATCCCATGGCTTACTCATCATGTTTGAGAAAGTAGTTCAAGGTATTACTGGCAACAATGCAGGTTTTGTTTTTAAACAGAAGTAATAGTGTTATCTGGCTCTCTCTAGAGAACCCAACAATACCTATTGCCTGCCAGCAAGGATCCATTATTTGCAAGAACGTCTTCATTTAAACTGCTGTAAAAATACAGCCGTTTCATTGGCAGTCTCTGGCTGGAGGAAGACGTCAACATTGCTTAACTTTTAGTCAATCAAGTCCTTTACAAGAGAAAATAAGCTATTTTTTAAGTTCTGCTATATCAGTGTTCAAACAGGTGATCACACCGACTGCAACAATGCACTTCAAAGGCTAGGTGGGAGAGGTTTGTGCCCCAAGATGAGAGGTAGATCTGAATCTCCATAGCTGGGGAAGCTGAGCTAGACTGAAGTAAAGCAAGTGCTAAAAGTGACAGCATGCCCAGCTCTCTCTAATCCATTCTGGCTATGGACAGGTTTTCCTCCAGTACTCTGCACAAACATGAGAAGTAGCAGGCAATAGCCTGCTGGCTAGGTGTCACATTGTGCATTCAAATGAAAAGCATAGATAGAAATGGGCTGCTCCCTTGAGTATCACTCTGACAGGTAGTCTCAGATGGATGGCAGCACTGGTTGGCATTTATGTGAAAGCTAAGCTTATGCCAGGGGGCCTCTGCCAGGTGGTGGTGAGGGGAGACGAGGGGAAGCAGATAGACCTGCACTTCCAGGTTGAGGAAAATCAGCTTAGGGAAAAAACACCATCAAAAGAACTAAGAATTTCCTGCAGAAAATAGTGTGAAACAGAGTGAAGTGAAAAAAATGAATCCATAGTGTCTAAACATCAGTGGGGATGGGGAAGGAGGGAATATGTTAAACAGTGGATGGAGGAGTCATTATGTTTCCATTAAATGATACTTTTTCTGAATTCCCGTGTGAGTTGATGACCTCACAAGCATCTAAAAAGCAGAGGATTTTCCTAGACTTCTTGAGTTGCTATTGATTACCTCTCGGAGAAAAAACAAAAAGGATTTTGAACCAGTGCCTACATAGATAGGATTTTTCCGATTTTTTGGTCATGTATCTGCAGTTTAATGCCCAAATAAGCACCAACACCTGTGTTGGCATCAACACTTTATAGTATTGGATCACAGAAGCCTTTTAGCTCCCCTTGAAATGAGGAAAATGCTTCCTCCCACCGCCTGAAACTTGTCAAAGCAGCCACCATCACTATACTGAAGTGATTCTAATGCAGATATTCACAGCAAAAAGGAGAATGGCCAAAACATGCGTGTGCGGGAGAAAGTGCATGCATGCCTGTCACATTTTGTCACACTGTCTACTTCAGTAACCAATACCATTCATTTCTGGGGCGAGTCTTCAACCCAGTATGGCAACTAACTAGGCCAGTGCAATTTTGGGCAGCATAAACATCAAGTCACAGATGTAGAGGAAATCCTGTGGACCTTGTTACCAAGGGGATTCAGAGAACAAACAAGTATGGGGCTTGAGGGGCTGACAAGGAAGGAGCTATGTGCATAGATCTGGCCTAAAGAGAACTAAAAGGGTAGGGATAAAAGTCTAACAACATAGGCAGAGTTTAAACATCAAGAAAGGAGAGGAACTATTTAGAGTGGAACAAATGGGTATAAATAGGAGGAAGGGCATCCATTTCTGCTGTATATGTGTAAACACTTCCAGTGGGGCTATAGGAAGGGGTAAAAGTCCTATTGCTTGGGATATTTAGGACAAGAAGGACAAAAACATTAGAACGTTTATTCTAGGTAACAATCCTGCATTGGTAGGGAGATGGACTGGATGACTGAAGTCTTGTCCACCTCTTAAAACTGAGGTGTAGGCAGCCTGGGACTCTTACAGGGAAACAAAAAAGCATCATTTAGAATTCTAATTTATTATTAAATTACATAACAAAGCTTTTCTATACAGACAGAAAATGCACATTAGGTGAGAACAAAAATAATTACAGGTACAATAAAATAGTTAGGGTTCAAGAAGCCATTTGAAAAGCAAACAAATTAGAAAGTGCAATTGGAAAAGAATATACATGGGGCTGGATTGGTATTTTCCATGAGAAAGAATAACCTTTAGTCTTGACAGAGTGTGACTGGAACGGCTTCCCGCTCTCTTAATGGTGGGCAGACCAACAGCAGCTTACTCATTCAAAGCTGAAAGCATCACATTGAAGGCCAACGTCCAGTCATGAGGGGAGAGAGAGAGAGGGCACAAAGAGCAGATGTCTCCATGGCTCAGCTTTGTCTGAAGTTGTATTCTCCTGTTCTGCACATGCTCCCTTCCCTGAAGAGTTTCGTAACACTAACTTTGTCACTTTCTAAAAGGAGGAAATAATTCTGAAATCTTTTGTAACAAAGCCGTGTGTCCTCCTTCCCTGCCCTGAACGGTAGTTGAAAACAATAGGGAAAAAAAATCTTGCTATGCATCAAGGGTGCTTGGGAAGTAACTTTTAGTTACTTTAGTAGTTTAACTGTGTTGGCTAATTAGCTACACAGTCAAAAGCGCTAGGCCAGCCGTTACCCCCTATGCAGCAATTCTCAGGGTTTCTGGAGAAATAAAGCCCTGAGCGTTGAACTGTCAATGCATGTCTCACACCTACACACTGCCTAGAGATCTACTTTTGCCTTTCATTTTCAACACCCAGTGAAGAACTTTATGTTCTGCACATTCTGATTTTATTGGGCCCTTCAAAGGAGGACTTTTGCACAGAGCTGAAGAAAAGCATTACTTGGTTATCTAATGGGGCAGTGTGAATTCCTAACTGAATTCCGAACTCTATGCCTTGAAGTTCCTAAATTTGCCAGGGATTCACTGAAAAAGGAAAGTGCTGTGTTTTCCATTACACCCTTCAGCAGCAGGCAGACCTCTCGGATTAACAAAAGCACCCTTCTGTCTTATTAATGAAGAGGGATCTGGTGAACATTCAATTGGACCCAGAGACTGGCAGAGGGAATAAAATAAAACCCTTTGTGCATCCTTGCTTTGCACTCTCTAGTGAAGGATATAGAATAGTGATCAATGGTATTGCAGGAACAGCAGTCTGGTACTGAGGCTGCCAGGCACAGCATCAATAGGCAACACTCATTTGGCATAAAAACTCCCATATAATCTCCAGAGAAATTCATTGCTGTGCATCCTACTTATGGACAGGATTTTCAGGCAGCACTGGATGTTACCAGTATTGCTGCTCTGGTGACTGGAGTCTGAAAAATCATGCTGCAACTTTTAGCCAGAAAGTGGGCCAGGAGACTGAAGAGGAAGAAATGTTCCTGTGTTTGTTTGGGGATGGGTAGAAGAGCTCTTTCTGGAATCTGAGGAGAGCCGATGGCCTATCACACAGCTTTACAACGGGTGGCTGGTCACTGACAAACACCACATGGAAAGAAGTGACAGTAGAGCCCCCGCAGGACAACGTGTTTCCCCTCGAGGCGCGATGGAGACTGAGGAGCGTCTTGAAAGTGATCTAAACTTGTTTTTGTGCTTTGGCCACAACTTCTTCCTACAGCTCCTGCTGATGGATAAACAGGAGGTCCACACCTCCAGTGCCACTGATGGGCCCCACCTCCCAGGCAGGCACTTCTAACTGGCCTTGAGAACCAGAATGGTGGAGAAGTGCTAGACGCAATGAAAAAATATGGAAATACATTTTGCAATAGGAGGCAGGTGAACAAGTTGCAAAGAGAGGAGCTGTGGGTCAGAGACTGGGATTAAATCTTCAATCAGCCCACCGTTTTCTGTTTCCTCGCCCTTATTTTAAGGTCCATTGCCCTAATTATAGAGCCATGCTAGGAGAGAGACTCATAGCATTTAGCAAGTCTCCCCCCAGGCCAGCCATTCTATCAAGATGCTGGATGCCTGCCTGTGTCAGGTACATGATTGACAGTAGCTCACAAAAGGGCAATTCTGCTAGGATAATTAAATATATTTGATACAAAACCCTCTCAACATCAGCACCAAATCAAAGTCACTGAGCAGCTGCCAACCACTGAAATGCCACCTCCAATATTAACCTCTCATTTTCAAAGGGAATTCATCATATTTCTACTCCTTTATGCCCTATAACGTATCGGCTTCTCCCCAGTCATAACAAATTGATATTTGCTACAATCTGCACATTTTCCATAGCTTTTTTTAAACACACAGTAAGATTAAATAATGCACCAAATTACTTAAACCCATTAAAAAGACTGGTCATCAGATTAAATAAATGTATTTATTTACGATTTGCAGGTCGTATAATTGCGAACTACATAGCAACCAAATCCTATAAACCCTAATGGAGCATAACTGCCAATCAGGGCCCTTTGAAAAATCAAAGAAAATAAAGTATTGGGGAGAAGAGTTTTGATATACAGAGATTCATTAATAAATGTCCTTTAACCTTCAGTCTTTATCAAGAAACCTAACGAGCACTTCATTTCAAAACCAGGGATATTCCCCAGTCAACCAAATGACCATTCCTTATTTAAAAAGGCAAACCTCAATTTTACTAGCATTAATTGCAAGTACCTTCTAATCCCAAAAATAACCCACAAAAAGAGTCTTTGTAGCCTGTTTGTCACAAAGATGTTATTCTGCATATAAGCCTTTTTCAAGTCCAAATGAATGATACAGTTTATACAACTGTGTGGTTTCTCACACACTACACAGGCACAATTCTTTACTTCCTCCAACAGGGTACTGCACATACACTATAAAAGCAGTAAAAAAATGAATTATAACTGTTGTGGGTGGCCTGTCTTCTTCTAGCACAGAGGCAGCCTGGGGACAGGGGAAGGTCTCCATACAGTCTCTGGCAACTATGATTAATGGGAAGACACATTAAATTTGGGAGTGTTGTAAGTTAGTTGTGCAAATAGTTAATCAAGTTCTTTGAAAAAAGGCCAGTGCCTCAGAGTTTTGTTAGTTATGGTTATAAGACAGGTGAAGATGGCATAGAACAACTGGAAAGGGGAGAGAACCTGTAACTGTAGATTTGCTATATCAAAGACATTCCTGACGTTAGATTTTTTTTTTTTTTAAACAGATACTCATCTGCAAAAACCCAACAGGTTTTGCTAACAATCTAAAATCTCTGCTGTGTTTGCACACTGAACAATTGAAAAAAATATCTATGGATGTGTGTTTGCAGATACTAGAGAAAAACGTAATTGCATATTCAACCACTCATTCATTTAACTCTTTACTATGAGGACTTAGGTATTTAACAATTCTGCACACAGATAAATTGGCTATCAGGCATAACCGATGTATTTTCCCTTTCCAATGTACAAGTTAGACTCCATCCTACTTACAGTGTAAAAATATTAATGCTATTAGAATACCTTTCATCTAAATTAAAATAGACTTTTGAAACTATTATGTCTTTATGAAGCTTTTTGTGATATCAGCCAAAACCAAAATATTTACACCCAAAAGATTACTTTCAGGTGAAAGCGTGTTTGGTCACTTTAAATGACTTAATACTACGATAAAACTGAGAGGATACTATGCTCCCTTTTTCCAAAGTAGGACTGCAAATATTTCCTGGAGTCCCCTTAAAGCCACAAAAAACCTTGTAAGTGCTCCTCAGATAGCAGTTCAGACATCATCTGTGCAAAAAGTGAATTGAACAATCCTTATCTGTCTCAGGAATTTGTGGGAAGGAGCACAGTTTTCACAGCACAAGTTAAGTAGAAATGACTCGCAATAGCTCAATCATGAGTAAAAAACTTAGAGGTTGTATTCAGTAACAAACCAACTTGATGGCTTAAAGCTGCAATATCCTTATTATCGGGCAAAAGTATCTAGTCCTGTTCTTGACCTTCAGGGGAAAATAGCTTTCTGAAGAAATTCCACCTAAGAGAAGCTAACAATTGTTTCACTTAACAGCCAATGACAGATTTCATTACCATCATCCAGTAGGGAAGATTCTCTACTGATTCTCCTAAATGTTGTATATTACTTACCATGTAGTGAGACAGGGGATTTAAAAAAATATTTAAGCAAAATTTGACCAAAGAAAGAGAAATAGTTTCGGCAGGGGAGGAGAAATACTGCAGCTTCAGCTCAAAACCAGTGTTGTAAAGTCTGCCACCATAAACCTTAGACATCATGCTGATATTCCAGCCACCATGTGCAGGCTGTTTATCAGCTCTACCGACTTCCCCCACCCACTTCTCCTTGATGGGTTGGGAGCAGATAAGGTTTTCAGAGTCTGTGGAGAATGTCCGTCAATGGAAAGCGTATAGCAACAATAAGATGGTACAGATGCCAATAACGCCACCCAGGATGAGAGAGTCCCGTCGCTTCCGTAAGTTGATCCTTTGAATCAGATTGTTCACTGCGGGAAACCGATCTTTGGGGGTCTGAGTTAAGGTCATATTACCAAGCAGCATCAAAACTGGGCAGACCCCAGATCTATACACAGACATTAGCAGCAAAGCAAAGAGTTCAGAACTAATCACAAAACAAAGATGTGACAAAAAGGCCCTATGGCTAGTTACAAAGATTACAATTTTACTTCATTAATAAAAAACAATCAGAGGAAGAGGATAACAGAAAAGATTAAAGTTGGTGTTTATGCAGAAGCCTATATGTAATCCAGCATGAAATCTGGGCTAGCTGCATACAAAAGGTTGTGGAATTTATTTAGCAGAACACTATAATGGTAAAGGAAACAATGGATGGTGTTTGGCTACAAAAATAGTTCATATCCCACAGATGAAGACTGCTTACTGCATGACATAGAGGGAAGAACTGCTTTCCTTGTAAAATGCTGAGATTTATCTAATGTATAAATTAGATCTGCAACAAGTTTGCAAGTTTCAGAGCTTTGTCTTTGCACCCAAGAATCTTTTAAGGCTAACGTTTATTGAGTTGCTTTTGTTCTTGCCAATCCCTTAAAAACAGTCTAATGAAATTTATGTCTCATCAAGGTACATATCTTCTGTCTAATCAAAGGAGTCTAATGCCCCTTGTTGTGCTACTACAATGGAAAAGAAGAAATAGTAGGAAAAATGGTACGCATGCATGACTTCACAATCCAGCACATTCTTTAGCCTGGAGCATGAAATGGGGGAGATGAAATGAACTAAAAACTTAAAATCAAGAGGTCTGAGTGAAACAAGGGGATCTTCAGGTCATGGAAACATTTAGCTATGCACTACAGCCATGACACATCCACATCAAACTGCAGCCATTTGTCCCTGAAAGTAAAATGCCAGGAAACAATAAAATACAACAATACTTCTAGCAGAGTGTATGTAATTGGAGTATGTTAGATTTTGTTGTTCTAGATCTCTAAATGAAAATTAAATGTTGGCTTATATGTAGTATTCAAAGTTGCATTTAAAAAACCCAACAGCTAAGTTTATCACACTGTTAATCCGAGCAAGACATCTTACTGATGGAGTGGGATAGGCATAATGCAATCCTTGGCTCAGTAGACGTACAATGACTGCGTTATATTGCCATTGCCTGTTAAAACATGTTGAACCCCAATTTGCAGAATGTATCGTCTCGAGATCGCTTCTCCCTGAAGGCACTTGCAGCACAGCTCTTTCAGAAAGGATACTGGCCAAGGTGTTCATTTTGCTTTGTATTGACTTCAATATCCCTCTCTGCGAAGTCATATTTTCTTTTGTTGCCATGGCAATGCTGGAGGAGGAAAAAAAGAATGGATCAAATCGCTGGTACTAAAAATAACCTGGAAGCTGAAACAACGGAAAAGCAAGGTGTGCAGAGCTCCTTCAGATGAATGGGATGTCGCTACCCTCCAGAGATCCCATTTTCTCCATTAATCTTCAACAATTAGCCATTTACCACTTTTCCTTTTAATAAGCTATTAGTAGGCAAAAGTGTGCAACTTTGGTAACACTGCAGATTATTAGAATAAAATAAAATAAAAAGATGAGACAACATTAGAGACAAGCCTAGAAACATTCTTATGGCAGAGATCCTACAATCAGGGGTTTGGTTGAACTGTGGGGATCCACATATTTGTTTCGCTCAAGATAGCACCTGAAAGCCTTGACGGGTACACTATGGTGTGATGGATATAAAAATAATTGAGTAAATGAGAGTTCAATCAATCACAATTAAAAGGATTAGCGCAATCTGAAAAAGTGAGCTTTCTAACAGAGAGATGATCAAAGTGCAGCCTGAGATCAAATACAGCCAATGGAACTCTACAACAAGGGTTACATGTAAAGCGGACATCCACAGTTTCTGTAGTGTCTATGTTCTATGAGAGTGCTGCCATCTATTCTATTTTACACAAGGTAGATGCAGTCCTCAGGCTCCTGGCAAGTTGGCAATGAAGGGTCATCAGTTGGGCTAAGCTTGTCCACACCGGTACTAATTTATCTTTTACTAGCGAGTTAGAATGGACGGTTTTCCTCGTCAGCGGGAGTAGAAAGGGAGGCCACGTTGTTTTGGGGTAATCTAACTCTCAATGTATTTCCATCATGTCACCAAATTCACTTAAAACACTTGTCCTTGCTGAGAACTCTATCCATGAGCCAGCCAGCTCACAAACTTCTAAATCATACAATGCAGTTTTAGCACCAGATGCAGCAGTTATGCATTATATTTTACACACATACATGAGTAGGGTCATACTAAAATAACATTTCATAACAAAAGTACAAGTTTTTATTTCAAATTTCATTCATTCTGGAAAAGTCAGGCACACCTCCTTCCCCCCTCAATGATCAATAATACTGTAAATAATCAGGCAATGAAAGACACTGACAAGGCATTTCAAAAAAGTTTTTTGAAAATTTGGTTTCTATTCTGTTATAGGACAAGGAGATAAAAGAGAAAATGAATGGGCAGCCTATTACTTACAACTGCAGCTCAAATTTTATTTAGCTGACCTGAATGGAATGGCTTTCTTAAGAGAAACATTTAAGCTCAGTTATACCTGGGGGCAGTAGAAAGATGTGAGAGCTGTGGCTTGTGGAGACCTAGTGCGTTTAATAAAGAACAGGGAAGAGAAAAGGATAACATAACTAGAGCAGTACCAGTCTTCCTGGCTGGTGAATGTTTCAAGAACACACAGAGCATACACCATATATACCATTAGGACTGATAATAGATGAGGATGTAACCCTTACCTGTTGACTAAACCCACATGAGGAGCATAAAGGATTAAAAATCAAATGGGTCCTGACACAGTTTGAGATTTAGATTGTCTGAGTAGTTTTGTTTTGGAGGGGCAAAAGATTAAATACTTTACAAGCATTATAACATAAAATAGGGCAACAGGAGAACAAGTTTAATGCTGCCCTTCTCAGAGGGGGGGAAGCCTTCCGTTAGAAAAAGAGCTCTCTCTCACTGAAGACAGAGGCAGACCCCCAACCTTTTCACAATATTTTTAACTTGCTGAGCCCCGACATGTCTTTATACAGAACTGCAGTCCCTGCTAATTCTCTGAACACTGTTTCTAATGACAGCAAGTATGAAGAGTCAGGAATGCATTGGAGATAAAAGCTTAACTCTCTTTCCCAGGTCCCATGGAATATATGGCTAATGTTGCATTTTGTTGATAAACACAACATTGGTCATAACTGACCCTATTTTAACAAACTTCTTTGGTTATGTCTATGCAGCACTTGGAGCCCCAGGAGTGAGCTTGTGCGCCTGGACTGAGAGTCTTAGGTTAGTGGGACTCACGCTAGTGCTCTAAAAATAGCTGTGTACACTGCTCTTAGAAGTTGCAGCTTGGGCTCTGAAGCCTAGGGAGAGGGTGGACTTCAGGGCCTGAGCTCCAGTTGGAGCTGAAACTTCCACATGCTGTCCATACAGCTATTTTTAGAGCACTAGCACGAACCTGTTGGCCTAAGCTGGGAGGCTTGCTCACATGGACTCCAAGTTGCTGTGCAGACATAACCTTTGACACTGGAAATGTTTGGTTCTCAACAGCAGGTTTATAATGAAAAGGAATTTATTTCATTTCAGGAAGTTGGGCTGATCTACACATACAACTCATATTACTATAACAATACCAGAATAGTTAATGCCAATCTATCATCCTGGAGTGGATGCAGCTAACCGGTATAAAAGTGCTCATATTGGTGTGGCATATTGCTATACAGGAAGGGGAAAAAAGCTCTCTTTGTATATAGCACCTTTATACTGATGGAACTGCACCCATACTAAGAGTTCTACCCATAACACTATTTTGGTGAAAAATAATCACTCTTCTAACAAAATAGTTACCCTGGGATACTTTTCAAGTGCAGACCAGGTCTTTCTTGGTCTCTCTAAATGTGACACATTTATGGGAACCTGAACCCAGAATAATTAGCAAGGAGCAATAAAGGTCCTCTAAACAAGACAGTCACCCTGGGACAAACAGTTCTGAAGCATCCTATGGCATAATATTGCCTTGCTGCTCCCCTGTGACACTACGATCAGCAGTAGCAAAGCAGCAGGGAAGATGAACCGAATGGCTGAGTTCAACAGTTGTCTTTGGAGAACTGTAGCAAAGCATCAATACCAAAACTCACTTGAATTTCACTAGAGGAACAAACAAATCCACTGGGTCAATGGTCCCTAAAACACCTCCCTGTAGCATGACACTGCTTTTGGCTTCTTCCACTTTCTACTCTACCTTTTCCACTCCAAGAAGCCCTTTATGCTTGTAACTTCACCCTCTCTACCATGTGCCACACATCTTCCCTCCCCTACTTTACAAAAAATCTGAATTATCACTGATCTCTTAGGAAACTCTTTTCCAACCCTCATGCCTCCTCTTTTCTTTTGGTTTTTGTTCATACTCAACTGGAAGCCCTTAGGGGCAATGCCTAGCCTACCTGAGAGTTTGTAAAGTATCGTGCTCATCTACAGAGATACAAGAGTAGACCAGAACATTACGATTAATATTAAACAACAGTATTATTGAGAAGGTAAACAAACTGAATCAACCCAACAGCAGTATTTGGAGGAACATGAAGTAAAAGGATCATCATCAATGGCTTCCAATATCATTGTAGAGTTATGGTATCATCTTGTGTCTTTATGGACGGTGTTTGCCTCTCTCCCCCAAAGCTCTTTACAGTTAATTCTTCTGAATAATATGTATTGACAGAGCAGATCAATAAATTATTTCACTTTAGAGTTCCATTAGCACTAGTATCAAGTTGAAAGCTTACTGGTCAATTGGGAGCTGATCAATCATCGATACGTTTAAACAGTTTAGTGACAAGAAGTGTATTAAACTCATATTTCCAAATGACTACTCCATAAAAGCAGACTAACATTCAATACCCACTCTGAAGTTTAAAAAATTCTTTAAGAGAATTGAAGGTCATCAGGCTAGAACTAACAAAAGCCTTAAAGCAATTCCTGTCTCCAGTGGACTACTTTGCTTTTGTCAATCATCTTCAGCATTCTTTTTTATATATTCATGTCAGATCAGCATAAAACAAAAATTGCTGGCTACTTGGAGAAGCAATAGGGATTTCCAGCCATCTCACTTATGATCTCATCAGGTCTTATAAGCTAAGCAAGGCCAGGATGGCTTCAGCAGTTGGATGGAAGACAAAGACAAAGCAAGTTGCTATTGAACAGAAGAGGTAATAGTAGCTTTGTAGGCAGAACACTTCTTCCAAATCTCTACTGAAGGACTGTCTTAGCATAGTGATAGCAGGCAATACCTTGATGGAGGAACCATCTTTCAAAGGAGATGTAAAACCAAGGTTCTGACAACCATTAAACATCCCAAAGTCATTTTATATAAAAGTGAAGTGTTAACCCCAACATCCTGCTCAAATTGAAATTGGGGTAACGACATTCTGCCTACCAGAAGTTCCAATTGGCTATGACACTCTTGGCTTCCTGTCTTAAAATGTTCTATAGTGTTGGTGTGCACTATTAACACCTACCTTATGTCACCCCCAGAGGTGGTTGACACGATTCCAATAGTTTGAAAAGTGGTTTGAAATTATAGGAGCTATATAAATGCAAGGTATTCTGAGGCAAAGGGGAGAAAATTAATGCTATCAGTCCAAAAAGCTGTCATCATCAATCTGACCAACGCTTGTTTTTGAAGGGCTTGTCTGACTCAGTTAACTAATGTCCTTCACATCTACAGGAAGAACAGAGTGAGGTCACATACAGAAAACTCATCAAGGAGTCTCTTTTTGTAAATACCAGAAAATATACCACATGGCAAATCTGTTTTTTTCATGGGTACCTGAACTAACTTAGCCCAGTGAAAAAGAATGATTCATCTTTACAGTGGCGATCCCTTTCACGTCTAAAATTAACATGGAAGGAAAAGAGAAACAAGCTACAGCAATCTGTCTTTATCCCAATACTACATAAGAACGTGGTGAAAGGATGTTCAACAAAAGGTATTAACAGAAATTCTCAACAGGCTATCAATAGTTGAGAACAGAAAAGAAGCAGCAAGTTATCATCCAATGCTAAAAAAAGTTTGTAAATAGAAATCGGATGCCTGTCATGTGATTTGATATATAATACTGCCTATCATTTGTAAGATCATTTATATACATTTGTAACGAAGTACAAATGTTTTTCCTCCCTAGTGTTTTGAGGTCATAATATCAACAGAAGACCCAGAAAGATAATTAGCTACTGAGGAAAGCTTCCAGGGAATTTTGGATTACTGGGCGGTGTATAACTCGGTAATAGTAGGTCGGATTTCACTACTGCACACAGGAAACTTTGTCTAAATTTCAGTTTCAGACCTATGCGCTGGTTTCATAGTTAATTGTTCAGACAGAATCCTCATGCAGCAGCAAATCCCCTTTTTGCATTAAGCTATGTATTTTCTTACAACACTTCTAATGATTCATTAAAGCAGCCTTCAAGGTACTGAAGAAGAGATGGGAGATGACTGCCAGGAGATAGAGTGCTGCTGAGCTATCTACAAGGTGCCCTGGGGAAATAATTATGAGAATGGAGGATTTCATTTTATTATGGAATGGAGGATTTCATGTTTTAACATCCAATCAGAGAAGAAGCCTACTTTATAAGTGAGGGAATCAAAAGCTAGTAGACTTTAAAGTTTACAGATTAGGAACTTAGAACTTTCACAAAATATGGGGCATCTTGATAACTTCTACTGAAATATTGTCGGAAAGGAAATGTTGGTTGACCCAAATTTTAAAAAATTGCAGAAAAAAGGTGCATAACCAAATATTCCTGAATAGTTAAATGGGACCCAGCTACCTGGAGAGGTGGGGATGCAAAAATAAGAAGTTAGCTACAAAGCATTTGTTTATCCTTCATGCATAATTTGAATGTGTCAAATGTGAGTTAATTTAACGAAGCTCTTAGCCCTTGTAAAACAAAATATTCTTGGATGTGATTGCAAAGAATTATTAAAATGAAACAAGGTAACCCTTTGGGGACCTAGCTTCTCAACCATGAGATCACAGGTTCTTAAAGCACATTGCCTGGCCGGGGAGGTCAATTTTAAGGGAGGGTGGGGGATGGGGAAAAGCTCACTGTAGGTTTTCAGCAAGCCTTGTTAACGAAATGTTACCAGTTGGTGATTTGGCTTTCATTCAGAACAGCCAGTGTTGGATTATCTTCAAACTGCAACAAGTAATGAATCATGCATACATTATACTCAAACATGCAAACAAAATGTTAGGATGTATTAAGAATATGATGCAAAAGTTGTACTGAAATCACATTATGTCTTTATATACATTGATGGTGTACCCCCACCTGGAGCGGAGAGTTCTGTTCTGGTCATCCTGGCTCATAAAAGATATAGCAGAAATAAAAGGTTATGTTCTTTTATTAAAAATCAATTAAAAGTGTGTCCTTTAAGAAATTAAGCATCTGTGTCATACTGAGAGTACTTACCTCTGCCTTGTAGTGACACCATGACAGGGAAACAAAATGAAAACTACTGGGCCTTTAAAAATAATTTTATCCCATCTGAACCACAAATACTATAATTCAGAAATCGTATGGCGATTGCACAGCATCACTACAGGACAGAGTTAAGTACATTGAGTGCATTTCCATAGCTTAAAGAAATCCAAATATGTTAAGCGTAACCTTAACTCTGAATTTACTGGATATGTAATAAATATTATAGGGAGATTGTAATTATCCCAAGATGAATCTTTATCCATGTTACAGACCTGTACTCTCGACCTGAACTCCATTTTAACTTTTTTTTTTTTTTGGTCTTGAGATATAGGTCCTCGTGCTATCGGACAGAAGTCAGCCCCTAACTGATCGAGATAAGGAAGAAACTTCCCTTATGGGCTGGTTATTTCATACTTGTCCACCATGGCATTTCCTGCACCTTCCTCTGAAGCATTTGGCACTGGCCACTGTCAGAAAACGAATACTACACATGGGCATGGATGTTTGGCCTGATCTGGTATGGAAATTTCTACAGACAAAACAAACTTCCAGATCTGAACTTTTCTTTCTTTTTAGAGGAACTGAATTTTATTGCGGGAACGTTAAAAATGTATCAAATATATACTTTCAGTCACGTAGGAGTTACTTAGTTGTCCTCCATCAGTCACAGGAACAGGAGGAAAGGAGGAAACAGCTAGTAAATTTATTTTAGAATATGCTAGTTATCTGAAAAAAAAAAAAGAAAAGGAGTACTTGTGGCACCTTAGAGACTAACAAATTTATTTGAGCATAAGCTTTCGTGAGCTACAGCTCACTTCATCGGATGCATTCGGTCTTTCATGAAGTTGATAGATTTCCACTCCATACGGCTAAATTCAGTGCCTTGCATAATAACAGGTTTCAGAGAAGCAGTCGTGTTAGTCTGTATTCGCAAAAAAGAAAAGGAGTACTTGTGGCACCTTAGAGACTAAAAATTTATTTGAGCATAATGCATCCGATGAAGTGAGCTGTAGCTCACAAAAGCTTATGCTCAAATAAATTTGTTAGTCTCTAAGGTGCCACAAGTACTCCTTTTCTTTTTTGCGAATACAGACTAACGCGGCTGCTACTCTGAAACTAGTTATCTGAGTTCTGGGAGAACGAAGATCTAATATCCCTGGTCTCTGCTGGAAGCCCTTCCACTCAGCCGTCTCTCTTGAAATAGAATACATTTAACTGCATAGTGGCAGATGAATTTTATGGTTTTGAAAGTTAGTTTCTGCTTCTTTACCTCTCCTTGGTTTCTTTTGCATGCTTTAGTGTCTAAATGTGAATAATCCATGACGGCATCATAATCTGATGTGTCAAGTGCAGGGCTCCAAGCCAAGTACTAATGTTAAATACATTTAAGATTCACTTCTAAGAAGCCCATAAATGTTATTCTTCTTCAACAAAAATGGACTCACACACACATATATAGATATTGTAAAGGGTTCTGAGATGGAAAACTGTTTTCAAACCTAGATTCTTAAAAGCACTCAAATTTTCTTCTTGCTACATAGCCCAGCAAAGCTATGTTACCAGGAAAGGGTTTGGCAGAACCAATCTTAAACGACTATTTCAAAACAGATGGAATCTTAGTTTGACAGTCCCAGGACTGATGGGATGCACTGTAATCAGCAGCCTAAGAGCCAGTACATGCATGCATACACACAGACAAAACTACAAGGCCCCTACCCTCTTCCCCCCCTCACTGGGAGTAACAGCGAAGTCCCCACTTCAGGAGTGAACAAAGTGGCTGGGAACATTCCTTCAGACACTTGCCAGGTTTGAAAACTTATACAACCAGAGCAGAACAGTGTTTTCCCAAGGGCATTAAGGGGCACTGCGTTTTTGGTCGAGTCCCTAAACCAAGGTCCTCTCCACCAAGTCATTAAGAACCCTTACAACTTTTCATAAGTGGAGGGTGTGATCTCCTGTTATTAAAATATGACTATGTATATCACCATAGAATTGCAACAAATCTTGTACAAAATATGTCATGCAAGAGATCAATGGAAAAATTATGATTTGCTGAACATGACTGTCCTATTTGTATGCATGTATCATCTTTGTATCTGAAGTTATGAATATTGACTGTGTACCAATATTTCAAACACCGTTTGCTCCTGTGGTAACACCCACAAGGTAGGTTTCAGAGTAGTTAGTTTACATCCAGTCAGGCCAGCACATTGTGAAAGGCCTATTCAAGTTGATGGCCCATTAAAGAACACTTAGCTCATACAACAGACATGGAAGAAGCTTATTCCTGCTCAATGGACTTTCCTGAGGATGCTTCAGCCAGAATATGGGCAATGGCTGCTCCTAAGTCACTGAAGCATGCAAGGTCACGTGACTAGCTCATGTGACTCTGGACTCCATCTTGTAACTGGACTTTTCCACTAACTAAAACTGAGAGTTTTCCCTCCACATGGAAGAAAGTATAAGCACTGGAAGCATCTCCATTTTGCCTCTTTCTTACTCTGATCTCTGGACTATGGACTTACACTAAGAGGAGCATTACAATCAAAGGACTGAGGACCTTCCAATCTTTTGGATGTTACCAGAGACATTATAAGCTAGCAGTTTATTCCATCGCTGCTACAAACCTATACAAGAACTTTGCAACGAGCATATGTATTTGATTTCTTTGACCATTTTAACTCTTTCCTCTTATCTTATAAATAAACAGTTAGATATTAGATACTAAAGGATTGTTAGCAACATGATTATTGGATAAGATCAGAGATATACTGACTTGGGTATATGGCTCATCCTTTGGAATCAGAACCACCCTTTGGTTGATGAAATTGGTTTTAAATAACTACTCATCATTAAGTCTAGTGTCTGGGTGGCAAAACAAGGGCTGGGATACCTAAGGAGACTGCATCTCTGACTTCTTGTTAGCCAGTGTGGTGAGACAGAAATTTACTTTTGTTGTTGATTTGGTATATCTTATGGAAGAATAACCACCAGTTTAGGGTAGAGTTTGCCCCGTTTCTCAGCAGTTTGTCCTGAATCTGGAATCCTCAGCTGTGATGCACTGAGGCACAATGACAGAGGGGTATTTCAGATTCCTGTTCAGGTAACTATATTCTGCCCTGGATCGTAATTTTTCCCGCTTCACTTCCTTAACTTTTGTGTAGCGACGCTCTGCACTGTGTAATTGACATTTCTTCTCAGAGATGGGGCTCATGATCCCCATATAGAATTTGTATGTCGCTTTGGGTTCTTTTGGAACGAAAAGTGCTACAGAAATAAACATTTGTTTCCATCAATTAATGCATCCAAATGGAGTCGAACTCGCACACAGAGCTACAATTTAATGCAGAGCCAATGAGAAGTAACTTTTTACTGAATGTTAAACTGTGTTCTTTTGCCAGTCATATATGTAGGAGTTTCATTGCCACATGAAACATACCAAAACACCTACTTCTTGCTCTGTCAGGAAGATGCCTTTTAAACTCTACTATTAAACTACTGTGACAATTTTGGGTGGGTCACTTTTTCCAACATGTTTTGTTTGCCATTTTTCTATCTTGAAAAATCAAGGACGAAAAACAAAGGAACAGCTGTCCCCTCAGTTCCCCCAAGAAGATTTTGCCAACAATTTTCCGTCGTGCTTCTTATTACTGAAGCTAAAACTCAAATAATATCCATCATCTTCTGCAATGAAGTTAAAGTTTAATGTAAGTGGAGTATTGCCAACCCCAAAAGTCCAAAAACATCATCCAAAAATACGATATTGGCCCCAAAATCATGAAATTTTTATAAATAGATTAAGTCATGTTTTTTGGTCTGTCTCCTGATTTTTGACTTCTCCTGCTGTGGAATGCTGGGCGTCATGATTCTTGGCTCTGAGAACAGATTGTCATCTAGTGGTTACAGACATCTTAGCCAATGTAACAATGCCCCTGTTTGTGTCACCTATCACCAGTGAACCTGGCACCTACGGATGAGAAAGCATGAATCTCTATAACTTGAGCTAAAGAACCATATCTCCTAGCATGGAAGCAGTACCAGGTCATAAACCTTTGAATGTGACAGAGCTGCTAGAGGGTGACAGAGCCACACACAATTAGCGCAGATTACAGAAAAATCTACTATACCATGTTCCTTTGGAAAGATTGCAAGGCAAAGTGATTGAGCCTTGGCCCTCTTATATCAGAGAAAGTTTAGAGCCAAGGGATAGGCTATTTGGGGAGCAGGTGGGTGGGCGACAACACAGGACGGGACATTTTCCTTCTCTCTCTCCCATCGAATAAGTCACTCTATTCCTAGACAGGAGGCAACTTCTCCCTAAAGTAAACAAAGTGTATTGACAATCACCACCAGAACTGAGGGACTTTTTGCAAAATCCTAAGAGAAATACCAAATTAAAAGGTATCTATGGAACTTTCTACTAATCACTGGTCGGACACAGCTTGCAGTCTGATGTATGCTTCAAACAATACTCTACAAAACAATGTTTCAAAAGTATGTATGGTAAATGAAAAATACAGTCACTAGTAAGCCACTGTTCCTATTTTGAGAAAATGACAAAGTTTGAAAGTGGAGAAGAAAATCCGAGAACACTAAATACACGTTTAAATACAGACCGATATTTATGTTTAAATCTGCCCAAGGCAAGTGAACACTGTCCCCAAAAGAAATGCCGTGCAAGGCATCACATCCCACACATCCCTGGGCAGAAATATGCTGCTCTAGAAAACCTTGTGTCATGTAAGAGTTTTTAACAATTTTTGTAAAAATGGATGGAGAGTTTCTGAAATGTCCAGACTGCCTTGGGGAAGCTATACCTCCATTAGTCACAGAACAGGTCCAGCACAAGCACCAGCACAGCAGAGACCATGACCCCCTCCCCTGCTCATTCCTGTGGAGGGACCATACAGAGGAGTTTGCTCTCTGGGCTTATTCACTCCTTAACTTCTCTGTTGGGACTGCCAACCAGGGGAACAGTTAGTGCTAGCTGTGTTGGTGGGTTTGGTAATGTGGCCATCTGCCCACTGGTAACAGGCCTGAGGTCATCAACAAAGGCCCCCCACAATCACAAAAGGCACTTTCCAATGTTTCCACGTTGGCTACTTAGTAACAAACCTTTTCAAAAATGATTAATGATTTTGCAGCCTTCTGAGTTACATCCAAACAATGAACTACAATAGATGTAACTCTTAAAGACAGACAGACAGACATTAGTAGCCAGATAAGCTAATTACATCGCAGTCACCCAAGGAATCAGCATTCAAACAGCCTCTTCTACACAAGTCCATGTGTTCTAATTGGTCAGCAATGGACAATGCTCTAATTAAAGAGCTGGATGATTTTCTAACTGGTAAATTCCCTTCAGATGCAGTGGGTGTTACCACAAATTAACATCATACCTGAATGTTTCCAATTACTGGGCAAGGAAAAGGGCAAAACAGAAATTCCATTCTGACTTTAAGCAGAGCCTGAATTCATAGAATCATAGAATATCAGGGTTGGAAGGGACCTCAGGAGGTCAGGTATTGTGGTACAATACCTGAAATGAAGCAATGCAAATTAAATTACATATCCTGGTAGCTGCTGCTTGTGGCTACCAAACAAACCAGATTTACATAAGATACAACAGAGAAGCTCCTTGGCACCTGATGAAATGGGGAGCCAGCCCCCTCTTTAGAACTAATGAACTGTAGAATGGTGAGTTCAGGAACCCAGATTCCCAGAGGCAAAGTTCATCTGTTAATGCAACAATATACTCCCACTAAGTAAAAGCAAAGAGCTCAGAATCCAACCATTCAGTCAACAGAGTGTAGGCAATATCACATCACAAGTAAATCTCCCCACAGGTGCTGAAACACAATCCAGAGAGTAGGTGGGGGACTCAACTGATAAAACATTAAGTCACTTTGCAGAAGATCAAGACTTCAAGAATCTCAGGCCTTTTAGCCCTCTAGCTAGCAGGTAGCAGAAATGTGGAGTTGATGCTTAGTTTTCACAGGATGGGGAGAGTATCAGTATATAAATGCTTCTTAGCAAAAGGTGTTTTGAGCAAGACAATGAAATGGGGGTTTAATCAGGAAAGCCAGTTTTTGAAGGTGTCCAGATATTGAGGATGTTGAATCAAGCAAGTGGTGCTCATGTAAACAAAATATCCATCTTTCTACGTATCATAGTGCTGACCATTCTAATGGTTTCTGTTAGCTTGATGCACCTCACAGTACATTACTGTGTTTCAACCCATTCCCCCATTACACTAATTGTACTGAGCTAACTGTAATTCAGCTTGCTAGCCAACCCTTAATGGACACACTTCACATCTTGCTGCACCTCTTAGTAGCAGTATTGATCATTTATCCCGTTACAAGCATTATCTGAAATAAAATTTTCCCTTCAAAAATTTTTATGAGAGACAATCTCAAACTTAGGACTTATTTCAAGAACTCTTAATTGTTTGCAAAATCCCAGTGTTAGATGGCAGATTGGAAAGGGCATGCAAGAGAAAAGTAATTTATAACGCTGGAATATGATGCTTCAGAAATCTGACATTGAAATTTCCAGTACAATGCAAAATGGTAGATTTCAACCACACAAATAAAAATAAATAAAAAAATGATCAATCACACAATAGTAATAAGAAAAGGGGTACTTGTGGCACCTTAGAGACTAACAAATTTATTTGAGCATAAGCTTTCGTGAGCTACAGCTCACTTCATTGGATGCATTCAGTGGAAAGTTTTCCAATGTATTTTCCACTGAATGCATCCAATGAAGTGAGCTGTAGCTCACGAAAGCTTATGCTCAAATAAATTTGTTAGTCTCTAAGGTGCCACAAGTACTCCTTTTCTTTTTGCGAATACAGACTAACACATCTGCTACTCTGAAACCTGACAATAGTAATAATCACCCAGGTGATTGCTTGTAAAAACTTCCTCTCTGATATGAACTGCAAAGCTAAGATAGCGAATGCGGTTACATGTTACAGAAGCCATGTAGCACTAGTTCCTTCATTAGTGTGCCTGAACACTACTAAACTAAATTGTATGTCATATTTTAATAATTAATATCTATAAAAATCTTTGCATAAAAGTCTAAATTGCTAAATTAAAATGGACAAAACATTTTAAATGACAGCACTGCATTGCTCTAGAATGGGTGGATGGAATCAAACAGACCTAATTTTATTTGCAATACACTTATATATGACTTAGGTTCAGTATGGATGTTGTATACATAAAATGACTGATTACTTTGAACAGCATCCAGAGCTAATACTGATTCTATAAAAGATGATAATAAATTAGTAAATCTATTCCTACCTTATTGTTTCTTCTATCAGCCGATCCGAGCTGGAAGCAAAAAGAAAACTATGGTAAAAAAAAAAGTAAGAAGCACTAAATATTTTATTACAATACAAGCAATGTTTTTCAGAATACAGCCCTTTACCAGTTAGCCCTGATAGTGAATTATTTGGGGGGCCATTCAAATGAAGACTTGGCCCGTATAATGAAAGTCTTAGCAGAAAATACAGTAAAAAGCCTTAGCAGAAACATATTGAATATATTTGTTGGGCAAGAGCACAACCTCATCCTCTCTGCTATCTCGAATCTTGGGCAAGGCCCAAATGGACCTAATATAATAACAGTTGTCAACATGTCAAGACATAAAAGCTGAAACTGAATTCCCTTTGACTAAAACTACACAAACTGGTTTAGAACTATTCACTGAACAGCCTGTGCACTCCATGATGAAAAACGGGCCACCCTATTTCTGAGACTGGCATACAGAACCAAGAAGGACTAGAATACTGATATCCTCAAACTATGGAACTTAGAACTTGAGAGCCATGCACGTGCCTCCTAGCTGACAACTGCTATTCAGGAAGTTCCATTATTATCCCTAGGAATATGAAGTCCACAGCAGCGCTCTGTGGAGACAATGTCACAGAGAAGAACATTTCATTTAAACATAAAAGCCATGTGAGGTTAGCGAACAAACAAAATGCCTGGAATATTCAAATGATTTTGTTTTTTCTATAACTCAGGTTATTGTAAATACCCAGTTTCATTTCAAAGCCATATTTTATAGCAAGTTACAAAACACTGAAAACAGAAGTGTCTCGCAATAAAGCAAGTAAAACTTTAACGTAGCAGTGCAATGTATCTAGGTGTTTATTCCACACTCATCTTCATCATCACAATATTTCAGTATCTGTCATCAGGTGATGCTCCCATATTTCTAAATTTAAGAATAGCTAGTCGAGTATATACATTTTTTAAAATGCACAATTAAATCAACAAACACTCAGCATCAGCTTAGGAGTGTAAAAAACAGAAGAAAAAAAAATCTCCCTGACCAGCATGTATTAACACAAAACAAAACAAAAATTCCACCCCTCTCCCCAAATCAAGGCAGTACATTCAGATCTATGCTGTAGTACTTAAGTGCATTTCTTCTCTTTGTTCCATACATCACTGTTGAACAATTTCCGTGCCTTCATCTTACGCAATGTTTATTCCACAGAACTACATGAATCCTAGAAGAGATGCTGAGAAAGGGATGTGTTTGCTACTTTAACCTGGCATAGAAATCAATCTGAAGTTTTTATTTAAAACAACACACAGTCCTCCACAGTAAAGTCGAATTTATTGCTGCCACAGTAAAAGGGATATGGGAAGTAAAAGAGGTATGGTTATTCTCACCTTACATTCTTTTTGCTCCCACTTACTTCCAGGACTCAATTTTTCCTTCAATTAGCTCAAGAAAATAAGTTTCCATGAGCCATTTGAAAGCAGAGCCAAGTTCTGCCTCCTCTTTGCAACAATCTGCCCAATTTGAAACTTTACCAGAAATCCCCAAATGTATGCCCCATCACAATAGTGTGATTACACCAAAGTAGCAACTTGAGCAGTATTTTTATATATATTATTTATTTATTTATTTATTTATTTATTTTCACACTCCCAGGAGCAGATGCTAACACAAGATGTCCCGATTTGTTTGTTTTCACTCTCCTTAACACAGACAAGTTGCTATTTTCAGTGTAGTCCATGGCTTGGGTTAATATTATGAAAAGATGAAGAATGACTACAGCCAGCCAAAAATATTCAGTGTGAAAAGAAATAGAGAGGACTCAATCGAGGCAGTCAAGATTGTAAGGGTGTAGTAAAAGTGGATTGGTCCCCATCAGCCTCTAAAATAAAGTCACTCAAATCAGTGGCAAGTGAATTAGAACAATCTAAAAAACCTGCTTCTTCACATGATCAGTAGTCAGTCTGGGGAGAGAGCCAAATACTGTAGTTATGGAGACTATGTAAAGGTAGCCAAATATCAAGTTTCAGGGTATCCACTGATCGCTGGAGGAGATAGGAAGGAAAGAAAAATTTCTCAATGGTACATAACCTAATTGAGTGTGTTCCTTTAGAACACTGATATCTCCTCTGACTCCAACAGGTGGATTGTGTGGGTGACCCAAAATAATGCTGATCTACAGGAAATAATAGACTAAATAACAGATGGAAAGCACAACTGTATACATTTCTGAGTTTTTGTATATCAACAATGAAATACACATTGCAGGGTTTGTGAAGTGCAGAGTACAAACTGGTAACTGGATACAGTGTGCATTTATGAATATTCTTTGGAGCCAAATAGTCTCATCAGTGGTGTGACATGATCATTTGTTTGGGCGTTTGGTTAGGAGAAGAATTCTAGTCAGCGTTAGGGGCACTCAGCAGGCATCTCAATGTCTGCTACAGTCTACAATTAAAGAACCAGGCAATGCTGTTATACCTCATGGAAATGCCAGTTTTAGTCTGCAGGTATTTTTGTCTCAAGAACGACTACTGCTGCATACATGAATGGCAATCTCCCCTCCCCCCCCCACCCAAAAAAAACCCCCAAGGAAAAAACCCAAAAGTTTTTGCAAGTATAAAATGTATTTTTGCAGACCTCCTCTTCTGCTGTTCCCCATGCCACAAATGACTAGGGTCTGATAATTCAAATAACTTAAAAGCCACCTGTGAAGTGCTCTTTGGTGGTGTGTTCAGTGAAAGTGAGACTCCCACAAAGTCTGGGAGGGGCCATAAGCGGCCACATGGTGCCTTTAAACCAAAGGAAAGTTACAGCCCTATTTACAGGGGCAAGATGTCACTGTCAGCCTCTGGAGCCTAGTGTCACGGAGTGTGGGGGAGTCCGGGCCCTGCACCCCTCTTCCTGGGATTCACTGTGACTCTCAGCCAGCCATTAAAACAGAAGACTTATTGGACAATAAGAACACAGTCTAAAACAGAGCTTGTGGGTACAACCTGGACCCCTCAGTCAAGTCCTTCTGGGAGTCAGGGAGCTTAGACCCCAGCCTTGGGGTTCCATGTGTCCCACCACCCAGCACAAAACAAACCAAAAACCCCTCCAGCAGGCTTTCCCCTGCAGTCTTTGTCCAAAAAGAAAAGGAGTACTTGTGGCACCTTAGAGACTAACAAATTTATTAGAGCATAAGCTTTCGTGAGCTACAGCTCACTTCCACAAGTACTCCTTTTCTTTTTGCGAATACAGACTAACACGGCTGCTACTCTGAAGTCTTTGTCCAGTTTCCCAGGCAGAGGTGTTACTTCCCCTCTCCCCCTCCTGGCTCAGGTTACAGGCTCTCAGGTATCCCATCCCCAATGAAACTCCCCTGCCACATTCCCAGGTCAACACTCCCCCCTCCCTGCTGCGTCACACCTAGCAAGACACATCACAAAATACCTTACAGAACTCATCAGTTCTCTAAAAGAAAAGGAGGACTTGTGGCACCTTAGAAACTAACACATTTATTTGAGCATAAGCTTTCGTGAGCTACAGCTCACTTCATCGGATGCATTTGGTGGAAAATACAGAGGGGAGATTGATATACACACACAGAGAACATGAAACAATGGGTTTTATCATACACACTGTAAGGAGAGTGATCACTTAAGATAAGCCATCACCAGCAGCAGGGGGGGGGAAAGGAGGAAAACCTTTCATGGTGACAAGCAATGTAGAAAAAGGAGTACTTGTGGCACCTTAGAGACTAACAAATTTATTAGAGCATAAGCTTTCGTGAGCTACAGCTCACTTCATCGGATGATCCGATGAAGTGAGCTGTAGCTCACGAAAGCTTATGCTCTAATAAATTTGTTAGTCTCTAAGGTGCCACAAGTACTCCTTTTCTTTTTGCGAATACAGACTAACACGGCTGCTACTCTGAAGCAAGGTAGGTTAATTCCAGCAGTTAACAAGAATATCAGAGGAACAGTGGGGGGGTGGGGTGGGAGGGAGAAATACCATGGGGAAATAGTTTTACTTTGTGTAATGACTCATCCATTCCCAGTCTCTATTCAAGCCTAAGTTAATTGTATCCAGTTTGCAAATTAATTCCAATTCAGCAGTCTCTCGTTGGAGTCTGTTTTTGAAGCTTTTTTGTTGAAGTATAGCCACTCTTAGGTCTGTAATCGAGTGACCAGAGAGATTGAAGTGTTCTCCAACTGGTTTTTGAATGTTATAATTCTTGACGTCTGATTTGTGTCCATTCATTCTTTTACGTAGAGACTGTCCAGTTTGGCCAATGTACATGGCAGAGGGGCATTGCTGGCACATGATGGCATATATCACATTGGTAGATGCGCAGGTGAACAAGCCTCTGATAGTGTGGCTGATGTGATTAGGCCCTATGATGGTATCCCCTGAATAGATATGTGGGCAGAGTTGGCAACGGGCTTTGTTGCAAGGACAGGTTCCTGGGTTAGTGGTTCTGTTGTGTGGTGTGTGGTTGCTGGTGAGTATTTGCTTCAGATTGGGGGGCTGGCCTGTCTCCCAAGATCTGTGAGAGTGATGGGTCATCCTTCAGGATAGGTTGTAGATCCTTGATGATGCGTTGGAGAGATTTTAGTTGGGGGCTGAAGGTGATGGCTCTCACAGATCTTGGGAGACAGACCAGTCCTTGCTTACAGACAGTCCCCCAATCTGAAAAAAATACTCACCAGCAACCACACACCACACAACAGAACCACTAACCCAGGAACCTATTCTTGCAACAAAGCCCATTGCCAACTGTGTCCACATATCTATTCGGGGGACATCATCATAGGGCCTAATCACATCAGCCACACTATCAGACGCTCGTTCACCTGCGCATCTACCAATGTGATATATGCCATCATGTGCCAGCAATGCCCCTCTGCCATGTACATTGGCCAAACTGGACAGTCTCTACGTAAAAGAATGAATGGACACAAATCAGACGTCAAGAATTATAACATTCAAAAACCAGTTGGAGAACACTTCAATCTCTCTGGTCACTCGATCACAGACCTAAGAGTGGCTATACTTCAACAAAAAAGCTTCAAAAACAGACTCCAACGAGAGACTGCTGAATTGGAATTAATTTGCAAACTGGATACAATTAACTTAGGCTTGAATAGAGACTGGGAATGGATGAGTCATTACACAAAGTAAAACTATTTCCCCATGGTATTTCTCCCTCCCACCCCACCCCCCCACTGTTCCTCTGATATTCTTGTTAACTGCTGGAATTAGCCTACCTTGCTTGTCACCAAGAAAGGTTTTCCTCCCTTCCCCCCCCTGCTGCTGGTGATGGCTTATCTTAAGTGATCACTCTCCTTACAGTGTGTATGATAAACCCATTGTTTCATATTCTCTGTGTGTGTATATCAATCTCCCCTCTATTTTCCACCAAATGCATCCGATGAAGTGAGCTGTAGCTCACGAAAGCTTATGCTCAAATAAATTTGTTAGTCTCTAAGGTGCCACAAGTACTCCTTTTCTTTTTGCGAATACAGACTAACACGGCTGCTACTCTGAAACCATCAGTTCTCTGTAAACCTAAATGGTGAGTCTAGAACACTTTCATTTCAGTAGAGAGGAAAAACCAGAACAGCTGAAATTGTTCACAGAAACCTAAGTGACTGATGCATTCTCGTGTAGTCTTCCTAAAAACAAAGGTTTTCAGGGCATGAAGTGATGGCTTGGCACTTCACATTGGAGCCAATAATTGATCTCTCTACCTTAAAAGCAAGCACTATTTCGCCAACTTTATTATTTAACCAGAAGATTAAATACCAAAGCACCACATTTTAAAGCTTCAGTCCCACAAGCAGTGCAGCAGTTTAGCAACATACAGAACTGATATACTCATCATGTGATATATGCCATCATATGCCAGCAATGCCCCTCTGCCACGTACATTGGTGAAATTGGACAGTCTCTACGTAAAAGAATAAATGGATACAAATCAGACGTCAAGAATTATAACATTCAAAAACCAGTCGGAGAACTCTTCAATCTCTCCAGTCACACGATTACAGACCTGAGAGTGGCTATCCTTCACCAAAAAACTTCAAAAACAGACTCCAACGAGAGACTTCAAAAAAATTTTGAAGGAGAAATTAAGGACATTGAAGTCAATGGTAAATGGGACAAAATACAACATGGTTTTACAAAAGGTAGATCGTGCCAAACCAACCTGATCTCCTTCTTTGAGAAAGTAACAGATTTTTTAGATAAAGGAAATGCAGTGGATCTAATTTACCTAGATTTCAGTAAGGCGTTTGATACCGTGCCACATGGGGAATTATTGGTTAAATGGAGAAGATGGGGATCAATATGAACATCAAAAGGTGGATAAGGAATTGGTTAAAGCGGAGACTGAAACGGGTCCTACTGAAAGGCGAACTGTCAGGCTGGAGGGAGGTTACCAGTGGAGTTTCTCAGGGATCAGTTTTGGGACCAATCTTATTTAATCTTTTTATTACTGACCTTGGCACAAAAAGTGGGAGTGTGCTAATAAAGTCTACAGATGATACAAAGCTGGGAGGTATTGCCAATTCAGAGAAGGATCGGGATATTATACAGGAGGATCTGGATGACCTTGTAAACTGGAGTAATAGTAATAGGATGAAATTTAATAGTGAGAAGTGTAAGGTTATGCATTTAGGGATTAATAACAAGAATTTTAGTTATAAGTTGGGGACGCATCAATTAGAAGTAATGGAAGAGGAGAAGGACCTTGGAGTATTGGTTGATCATAGGACGACTATGAGCTGCCAATGTGATATGGCTGTGAAAAAAGCTAATGCGGTTTTGGGATGCATCAGGAGAGGCATTTCCAGTAGGGATAAGGAGGTTTTAGTACCGTTATACAAGGCACTGGTGAGACCTCACCTAGAATACTGTGTGCAGTTCTGGTCTCCCATGTTTAAAAAGGATGAATTCAAACTGGAGCAGGTACAGAGAAGGGCTACGAGGATGATCCGAGGAATGGAAAACTTGTCTTATGAAAGGAGACTTAAGGAGCTTGGCTTGTTTAGCCTAACTAAAAGAAGGTTGAGGGGAGATATGATTGCTCTCTACAAATATATCAGAGGGATAAATACAGGCAAGGGAGAGGAATTATTTAAGCTCAGCACCAATGTGGACACAAGAACAAATGGGTATAAACTGGCCACCAGGAAGTTTAGACTTGAAATTAGACAAAGGTTTCTAACCATCAGAGGAGTGAAGTTTTGGAATAGCCTTCCAAGGGAAGCGGTGGGGGCAAAAGATCTATCTGGCTTTAAGATTCTACTCGATAACTTTATGGAGGAGATGGTATGATGGGATTTTGGTAAGTAATTGATCTTTAAATATTCAGGGTAAATAGGCCTAATCCCCTGAGATGGGATATTAGATGGATGGGATCTGAGTTACCCAGGAAAGAATTTTCTGTAGTATCTGGCTGGTGAATCTTGCCCATATGCTCAGGGTTTAGCTGATCGCCATATTTGGGGTCGGGAAGGAATTTTCCTCCAGGGCAGATTGGAGAGGCCCTGGAGGTTTTTCGCCTTCCTCTGTAGCATCGGGCACGGGTCACTTGAGGGAGGATTCTCTGCAACTTGAAATCTTTAAACCACGATTTGAGGACTTCAATAGCTCAGACATAGGTGAGGTTTTTCGTAGGAGTGGGTGGGTGAGATTCTGTGGCCTGCGTTGTGCAGGAGGTCGGACTAGATGATCAGAATGGTCCCTTCTGACCTTAGTATCTATGACTGTTGAACTGGAATTAATTTGCAAACTGGATACAATTAACTTAGGCTTGAATAGAGACTGGGAGTGGATGGGTCATTACATAAAGTAAAATTATTTCTCCATGTTATTTCTCCCCCCACCCCACCCCCCACTGTTCCTCAGACATTCTTGTTAACTGCTGGAAATGGCCCACCTTGATCACCACCACAAAAGGTTTTCCTCCTTCGCCCCACTCTTTCCTGCTGGTAATAGCTCATCTTAAATGATCACCCTCCTTACAGTAAAAAGAAAAGGAGGACTTGTGGCACCTTAGAGACTAACAAATTTATTAGAGCATAAGCTTTTGTGAGCTACAGCTCACTTCATCGGATGCATTCGAAGTGAGCTGTAGCTCACGAAAGCTTATGCTCTAATAAATTTGTTAGTCTCTAAGGTGCCACAAGTACTCCTTTTCTTTTTGTGAATACAGACTAACACGGCTGCTACTCTGAAACCTCTCCTTACAGTGTGTATGATAAAACCCATTGTTTCATGTTCTCTGTGTGTGTATATAAATCTCCCCACCGTATTTTCCACCAAATGCATTTGATGAAGTGAGCTGTAGCTCACGAAAGCTTATGCTCAAATAAATTTTTTAGTCTCTAAGGTGCCACAAGTACTCCTTTTCTTTTTTGCGAATACAGACTAACACGGCTGCTACTCTGAAACCTGTCATCATATACTCATCAGATGCAATATTTGGTTTTAATAAAACTTGGTTAAACCTTCAGCCAGATTCAAAATGCTGACAGATCACATCCCAGTTCAGTTCAATGCATAGCAGTTTTGACAGACTATACTTTGGGATGAAAAAAGGTATTTCTATAGCAATAACAGTTTACTATAAAAATATGTAACTATTCAAAATGAAGTCGTGCGTGTCTTTATTTCTATTCCCATTACATCTGATTACCAAAATGTGTATAAACAGAAGCTCTTTTCTAATTAAGTCTTCTTCCAGTTGGATGAATCTCATGCTGTCATAACAGAGTGCATCTGCTCTGAAGCACTTTGGTCACAAACACAATGAATCAAACAACAGGCAATGGATTAACTTATTTCTACTGCACCTTATATCCCAAAGCACTCCATAAACTATCCACACACATAAAATCACTTCAACTCCAAAATAAAGCTAACTCTGTGGTGAAGACTGGCAGAGATGGATAATCTGGGCTAACGTAGCCATACATCTTTCATCACCTACACCATTTAGGTGGATTAGAAGAAAACTCCACCACAAAAAATGTTACAGCCATCTGAACCGAAGTAACAAAAATGCAGCAATTCTTGATTTTTATAAATGGCAATGATTTTCATTTGTTCCAAAGGTATCAGATGCATGTGAAAATCTCTTCAGAATGAATGAAGCACAGCAAGTAAAACTGACTTGTGTAGGACAGAAAAAAAACCAGTCATGGTGTTCTTATACTAGATGGTCTACACCCCTCTATTCTTACCACGTAAATCTCCTTGAAGCTGGGAATTCATGCAAATCTACTGCACATCATTACTTCAATATATCCTTCATCTCAGTTTTCCAAGGTCACTCCTTCGACTGCCTCTCACTGCGAAGCTGAACAGATTGACAGTATTTTCTAAAGCATACTCCAGTCACCAACCTGCAGCATGTGTACAAACCTCAGCAGAAAGCGAACTAGGATGTGTAGTTATGCAGTTTACAGTCATTGTTAGCTATTTTGGGACTTACATTTTTTCCTGACATTTTGCCCATGACTCTTTAAAGAGATATCAGTAGTTTATAGACAAGATCAATGTATTAGAAATCTTAAAGTTTAAAAGAAGTATTAAAACTTTTCAAGAGTCAAACTTGAGCACATGTCAAATCATAGAAAGTCTGTCCTAATGACAGACAATTATATGTATTCAAATGGTCTCTCTCAGCCAAGGCTTTTAAAATGCATTGAACTCCACACCCACCCGTCCAAGATATAGGTAAGCTTTATACCATCCATTTTACAACTGGATACATCAAGAAACTGGGAGGATATGCGATTCACCCGAAGTCCTACAGTACACACATGGCCGTCTGGAAAAGAATCCAAAGTCCTGAAGGTGTAACTACTAGACCACACTTCTACATTTAACACAAGTTACTTTCACAAGCAGGTATTACTGTGCGCATACACTTCCTGGAATTCCATCCAAGGGGAAAGGATGGCTAATGCTTCAACCCACTGTACTATCTTGACTCTTCCTGAACATTTGCTGCATCTCAGTAGAACATTTTATGTTAATTTCTACTGCCAGGATGTTAAAACAAGGAAGCTTGATTTACAGTGTTTTTAAATGACAAGTTTACTATTTTTATATAATTACCTACACTTTATTTTGCTCAGAAATTAAAATGTGAAAACAGAGAATTTAGTATGGTGACTGAAAACTTGCACTTGTAGAATGGAGAAAATCTAAGGTTATCTGCTGACTTGTGCAAAAACTCTTCAGAGCTTGATTTCAGGTGACTTCAATAATTCAAAGTACAAAGAGAGCATGGCAGAACAAAATTTTGTACTTCGCTTGCTTTGACTCAAAATCGTGAGTTATTTCAATTGAAATGTTTAATTGAAATATTTTAAACATTCACAGATCTCTAAGGAAGTTAAATCTCTACAGCTAGCTTGTCTAGTTCTATTCAGACACTACTTGTTTGTTATGAAATCAGAATCTGATGTGCTGAGGAGGTTTTTTGGTACAAATGTTAAAAGGAACAGAAATGTCTGATCAATATTTTAGGAAGCATGCACTGTGCTTTACTATTAACAATTTAATTTTGTTCAAATTTGATCTAAAGATGGAAGGACATTTAAACCTATGCGCCGGGTGAAAAACAAAAACAGAAACTATACATACTAGTGGTATAGAATATGAAAAGTATACAAAGTCAAGAAAAAGAAAATAGTTAAAACAATGAATATGAACCTAAGTAATTAGTAGCTAACTGAGGTATGAGGTAGTTAATTTCCCTGCTTAACTGACAAGCTCAAACCATAGACAAATGGGCTCCTTATAAAATATCATGACTTTGCTGTTCTGTTTTCCAAACGAAAACTGCAAATCTGATGGACATTACTCTGTGAACATCTAAGCAAGCAATGATTGTTCAGGGCAATATTACTCTGATTTGCCATCTGTTTCAATATGCCAGGAATTTTTCACCTGTCCATACAGATGGAGCTTTGACAAAGTCATTTAAAAATACCTATGAAAGGAATGATGAAAAGATGCTGAGACAATCAAATACTATAGCAGATGGCATGAATCCAACTGTAGCAATAATGCATATGAAATAATTAGGCCTTCATGCAAGTACTGTAACAATAGGAAAGATCTTCTAATTTGTCATCCACATAAAGACAGATATAGATCAAGTGAAACAAGAGGGCTTGGGGGATGGGTGGGGGGGGGGGAGGGAAGACCCCTGCTCACAATACAAAATTTTTAACCACCAAATATCCTGCTTCCCAAGTCAGGTTTGCCAGCGAAATAGCAGTGAATTCAATCACTGATGCCAACTGTCACTTCATGATTAAAAAATGATTAAGAAATCTTTGTCCTATTCAAGCCAATGAGAATTTTGCCACTGACATCACTGGGGCCAGGATTTCACCCAGTGGGTTTACTTGACAGGGAACAAAGTTATGTAAGTGTCAGCAAGACAGTTAATTTGTACACATCTCAAAGTCCTTTTATGAAAGAAAGCTAAGGAGGGTATTTTAACCTCTGAGACACAATCAGAAGCTTCAAGCATAAACTTCAGGACCCTATTTCGTAACAGTAAGAATCATTTTGATATAAATGAGAAAACACAGAGTAGACTGGCTAACACCATTTTGCTGGCTCTTTTCCTCTCTTTTTGTAGCTGGAGCTCATTTCATTTGTAAAGCTAGTAGCTTTACTTTTGGCACCTTAGAGACTAACAAATTTATTAGAGCACAAGCTTTCGAGAGCTACAGCTCACTTCATCGGATGCATTTGGTGGAAAAAGCAGAGGAGAGATTTATATATACACACACACACACACACACACACACACACACACACACACACACACACGGAACATGAAACAATGGGTTTATCATACACACTGTAAGGAGAGTGATCACTTAAGATAAGCCATTACCAGCAGCAGGGGCGGGAAAGGAGGAAAACCTTTCATGGTGACAAGCAAGGTAGGCTAATTCCAGCAGTTAACAAGAATATCAGAAAGAACAAAGAAAACAACAGAACGCCACTAGCCATCACCTTCAGCCCCCAACTAAAACCTCTCCAACGCATCATCAAGGATCTACAACCTATCCTGAAGGACGAGCCATCGCTCTCACAGATCTTGGGAGACAGGCCAGTCCTTGCTTACAGACAGCCCCCCAATCTGAAGCAAATACTCACCAGCAACCACACACCACACAACAGAACCACTAACCCGGGAACCTATCCTTGCAACAAAGCCCGTTGCCAACTCTGCCCACATATCTATTCAGGGGATACCATCATAGGGCCTAATCACATCAGCCACACTATCAGAGGCTCGTTCACCTGCGCATCTACCAATGTGATATATGCCATCATGTGCCAGCAATGCCCCTCTGCCATGTACATTGGCCAAACTGGACAGTCTCTACGTAAAAGAATGAATGGACACAAATCAGACGTCAAGAATTATAACATTCAAAAACCAGTTGGAGAACACTTCAATCTCTCTGGTCACTCGATCACAGACCTAAGAGTGGCTATACTTCAACAAAAAAGCTTCAAAAACAGACTCCAACGAGAGACTGCTGAATTGGAATTAATTTGCAAACTGGATACAATTAACTTAGGCTTGAATAGAGACTGGGAATGGATGAGTCATTACACAAAGTAAAACTATTTCCCCATGGTATTTCTCCCTCCCACCCCACCCCCCCACTGTTCCTCTGATATTCTTGTTAACTGCTGGAATTAGCCTACCTTGCTTGTCACCATGAAAGGTTTTCCTCCTTTCCCCCCCCTGCTGCTGGTGATGGCTTATCTTAAGTGATCACTCTCCTTACAGTGTGTATGATAAACCCATTGTTTCATGTTCTCTGTGTGTGTGTGTGTGTGTATATATAAATCTCTCCTCTGTTTTTTCCACCAAATGCATCCGATGAAGTGAGCTGTAGCTCACGAAAGCTTATGCTCTAATAAATTTGTTAGTCTCTAAGGTGCCACAAGTACTCCTTTTCTTTTTGCGAATACAGACTAACACGGCTGCTACTCTGAAACCTAAGAATATCAGAGGAACAGTGGGGGGTGAGGTGTGGGGGAGAAATAACATGGGGAAATAGTTTTACTTTGTGTAATGACTCATCCATTCCCAGTCTCTATTCAAGCCTAAGTTAATTGTATCCAGTTTGCAAATTAATTCCAATTCAGCAGTCTCTCGTTGGAGTCTGTTTTTGAAGCTTTTTTGTTGAAGTATAGCCACTCTTAGGTCTGTGATCGAGTGACCAGAGAGATTGAAGTGTTCTCCAACTGGTTTTTGAATGTTATAATTCTTGACGTCTGATTTGTGTCCATTCATTCTTTTACGTAGAGACTGTCCAGTTTGGCCAATGTACATGGCAGAGGGGCATTGCTGGCACATGATGGCATATATCACATTGGTAGATGCGCAGGTGAACGAGCCTCTGATAGTGTGGCTGATGTGATTAGGCCCTATGATGGTATCCCCTGAATAGATATGTGGACAGAGTTGGCAACGGGCTTTGTTGCAAGGATAGGTTCCTGGGTTAGTGGTTCTGTTGTGTGGTGTGTGGTTGCTGGTGAGTATTTGCTTCAGGTTGGGGGGCTGTCTGTAAGCAACGACTGGCCTGTCTCCCAAGATCTGTGAGAGCGATGGCTCGTCCTTCAGGATAGGTTGTAGATCCTTGATGATGCGTTGGAGAGGTTTTAGTTGGGGGCTGAAGGTGATGGCTAGTGGCGTTCTGTTGTTTTCTTTGTTGGGCCTGTCCTGTAGTAGGTGACTTCTGGGTACTCTTCTGGCTCTGTCAATCTGTTTCTTCACTTCAGCAGGTGAGTATTGTAGTTGTAGGAATGCATGATAGAGATCTTGTAGGTGTTTGTCTCTGTCTGAGGGGTTGGAGCAAATGTGGTTATATCGTAGCGCTTGGCTGTAGACAATGGATCGAGTGGTATGATCTGGATGAAACTAGAGGCATGTAGGTAGGAATAGCGGTCAGTAGGTTTCCGATATAGGGTGGTGTAGCTTTACTTTGTTTCTCCCTGTAACGGGGTCACTACACACTGCAGGTGTGCTTCCTTGGGAATGCAGCTCCCATTACAGCAGGTGCCCCTTGCTACTCATTGGTTGCTTTGCAACAGTCTTTGTTCCAGTAATTTGGCTCTCCATCCAGGTCACTGTTTGGTCCACCCCTTCTGAAGTTACACAGTTCAGCAGGACCACTGTCCAAATGCATTTCCAGATTGGTCAGCCTCACTTTGGCCTGTGTGCCACTATCTTAGTGACCGACAGGGGAACCCAGGCCTCCCACTATATCAGGTTCCAGCTCAGAGACCCTCTACCAGCAATCTAGGCCCTCAGTCCCCATTCCCTATTGCTGTTTCCCTGGGCTTCTTCCTACCAAGCCTCCTAATCCTCTCTTTCTTGCTTCTGGGTTTACCACTGGAGCTTACTCTACTTCCATGGCTACTTAACCCTTCCCAGCCTTGTGTTAGACTCCTTACTACAGGACAGAAACCCACTGCATACTCTCTCCCCCCTTGGGGCTTTCTCCTGAGTCTGGATGACCTCCCTCCTTCCAGGAAGTATCTGCAGATTCCAGTCCCCTTCTGCTTTCAGCCCCTTGACTGGCCTAGCACTTCCTTAGCTGGGCTTCACTTTCAATTAATCCTGGCCCTCCCTTTCAGGTGATGCCAGGTGACCCAACTGGCCTCTCATGCCCTTGTTAACCTTATTGGTTGGTGTTGGGTGCACACCCTATCTTTCAGTTGGAGGAGTGTGATTAATTGCCAACCTGGATTTCACCAAACTGCTTGCATTAGATCATTTCTACATTCACAGACCGGGATCACCAGGCTAGGCAACTAGAAGCTTCAAGGAATGTAATATTACAAAATGCATTTAAAATTACAAACATACGGACCAGGAGAAAGCGTACTTGACTTGCACGGCCAGCTACTCAATCATTTTGAAAAAAACAAGTGGAGGCTCTAAAGTAAAAAGTTCTGGTTGATTAAAAGCAAAGATCAAACATCTCTCTTCTTTTGGGCAAAAAGAAAAAAAACTCAGATCATTCAACTTTTTAAGATTAAGTAGGGAATGAAAACTAGAATACATTTTATTCTGTGGTAGTGAACAAAATGTTTTGTCCACCAAAAAGGAAACTAAAAATGCAATTAAAATTTCCAACTTTGTAATGCTACTGTCCATAAAAGGAAACACCATCAAAAGAGCCCCATGCAAATAACTGGAAAGTCCTTGCTGAGCTTCTAGCCAAGTACTGATGGAAGCAGCAGCTTGAGGTATGTGAAAAGCATATGACAAACATGGAGCAGTAGGGGGATAGATTTGACTACAAAGCATAAATCTCAGGTCTCCACCATCAATATACATGACAAAATCTGAAAAAGAGATAATCAGTCAAAAAGGTAATGACTTGAGATAAAATGAGTGTTTTCAGTGATAAATGGTTCCTTATACTGAAAAGATTTTGAGAGCAGATGGATAGAGGTACAAATCTCTGAGCAAACTGCAAGCTTGCAGGTTTTGCTTCATATATTAATTAAAACAAATTCTTGAAGATAAAAAGGCTCAGAGTAACAGTTTTCAGTCTTTACTTTCTCATAGGCATAATGAAAAAGTGTAGAATGTCTGCAATTCTCAACATAAAGACCTGCACAAATATCCTGCAGGCACATGAGACATTAACGTTAAGATATTACACAGATATGCAGAAATCTTGATTGAACACCCCATTTATAGACTCTAAACATCCAAGTGGGCTTGTTCTGGAGATCACTGTAGTATGAAATTTAACATTTGGTAGCCAGAGAGTTGCATGAAGATTGAGAGCAGACACTAAATTGGTAGGGAGACAACAGAGCAATACTGGCACTAAAGAATTTACCTTCTAATGCAACTCCCATCAGGGTATGCAATCTGTTAAATCTGGAGTGAAAGGCATTGAAATATAATCCCTAACCCTGGCCAGTGGGCATACAATGTCACTGGGAGTTTAATTTCTTTTCAGATAGTCCACATGCAGTTTATGCATCATAAAAATATGCAAGGGAGAACAAAGGGCAAGCAATCACTGAGCACTATGCCTGGAAATGCTTATAACAGCAGCAAGGGGGAAAGCCTCACATTTTAAAGTCCAACAGAATTTCCTAGACAACTTGCCACAAATGCTTTGGCAGAATTATTTATTAAAATACTGGAGACTGAACAAGGAGCCACACTACATGGTACATTCACAGACAGCAGATGTTGGCATCACCTGATTAGACTAGCGTGTGGGGAAAATCAGCATTGTTCAGCTGCTCAGGATACATATTTGCTTACTATTTATGATCTCTCCCATTCAGCCTCAATTCTCTCTCATACCCACCAAAATTGCCGTCCAAATCTTTACGTCCTCACTCCAAGGGGCTCCTCAGGCAGGACTACCTTGAAGTTATAAATGAGAACTTGTAAAGTGCTCAGTTACTACAGTGCCAAGCCCAGTATCAATACCTGCAGACAGAATACCCCACCTCTTAGTGCTGTATTCTGGGCCTAAAGCACAAAGAGAACCCTACTGATTTAACAAAGGCTACTTTTTGTCCTCTGAAGGGATCCTATAAGGCAGGGGTTGTCAATAGGTGGACCATGGGCCAAATCCGGACCGTCAGATGCTTCTGAACAGACCCTGAAAGCTTTTTATTTACTTATTATCATCATTATTGTAATTTATTATTTTCTTCTCTGGAGTCTGGACCTTGATCAAGAAATTTGGACCTTGACAGAAAATAATTGACTACCCCTGCTATAAGGCTACCATGAAGCCACCTATTTCCTGTCAGTTTCTAGTACACAATTTATCTGAGGAGGACAGTTAAAAGCCTAATATAAAAAGAGAGACTATCCCAAATCATCTATACCTCGGAAGTTAATTAAGTGAAGCAGCTGGTTTCCTATCACTAGTAAGAGCCCAAAAGTGATTGGCACCAAGATCCCCATAATGAAGTTTTTGGAGGCTTTCTGCTCTTCGCAGAGCAGGTTCCTGGAGAGACTGACCCGCTTCCCCCCCCCCCATAATTGTTGTATATTACCCACAGGAAACATACTAAATGAACTAAAACAGAGACAGCCATTACTGTAAGTCATTTTCACTAACCACAACTGTCAGAACAATTCCAGTAAATCACTAATGGACTATATCGGCTTTTCTTCAAGTTTTACATACCGTATGCAGCCCCAACATTACAAGTGCTGCTTTCATTACATGTTGTAACCCAAGGAAAAACAGAATATATTTTTGGCCCACAATCAATACTTTAATCATTCATATGCAAATGTTTTAAGGAGCAGCTTCACAAAAGCTGAACACTAACCTGACAAAAGAAATTGGGTCTATCAAGATACAACACTACACACTAATTTGCATACACCTCTGAACAAGGGGACTGCAGAAGTGCATCATGGGGAAGAGTGCTGTCTATTAATTGTATTCTTGCAGTCAACAGATCATCATGGCTCCCTTATCCCATTCTCAGTTCAACCACTGACTTACTGTGTAAGCTTGGGTAAGACAGTTCACTCCTCTGTCAAGCGGGCATAATAACGCTTACCTATTTTATAGGTGGGAGAGACAAAGAGGGACTGCAAGATTAATATCTTCAAAAGGATTACTGTCCTGCAAACAAACAACAGCCCTAAATGTTGCTCAGGACATTAATGCAAGTCATTTCCAGCAAAACCAACAAAGAATGAAAGATGAACAATTGAGGTTTTTCTTTTAATACTATTCTGTTCACAACTCTATTAAAAACATCTCTGTAGAAAGCCTTAATGTGCTCTGCCTCCCCAATTCTGTGAATCTTCATCTGCTGTCTTTTTTTTGAGAGAGAGAGAGAGATGCAGTAAAGCATGGGGCTTCCAGCTAGGCATTTGGCCAAATTACTGATATAGCAACCATCTGCCCATTCATTATGTTTCAAAAAATGATTCCTATAATTGCAGGGTTAAATACACAACACACTGAATGTCTGTCAGTTTTAAACTTTAAAGTGCACTCTACATTTAAACCATCTGTAACCCAAATTTGAGATGCAATTCAGTAATGTATGATGATCTGCAATGGTATTTTGCCAACTTGATTTCTTGTAAAATTTCCTGCACTCTCAGGCTTGTCTTTTTATCTGCTGATAGCACAAGATGGCATTCTTCCAAAGGTGAAATTATACTCAATAGAAACAAGTCTCACAAGCGAAAGGAGCATTCTTCACCTTTTACCTGACAGCAAAGCTAAAGAGGCTAGGGATAGGGAGGGGGATGGAATCTAGTTCTTGTTACCAATGGGGATTTGAAGGAGATCACCTTTAGAAGGGGAGAGCCACTACACCAAAATGCAGACCCCAGGGACATCAAGAAGTCTGTTACAATGGCCAATGAAATTCAATGGCCAATGTTATGCTGGAGGACTGACTAGATCAACGGTTCTCAGCCAGGGGGCCATGCTCCCCTAGGGGGCTATAAGCCAGTTTCAAGGGTCCATGGGACCCTGCGGCAGAAGCCCTGGTGCTCGCCGCGGGGCTGAAAGCCCCAAGCCCAGGGGCTGAAACCTGGAGTCCCAAGCCGTGGTGCCCCCGGGGGACAGAAGCCCCCAATCCCCCACCCCCAGCTGAAGCCCCCAGCACCCAGTCCCGCAAGGCTAAAGCCCCAAACCCCCACCCAGCCTGAAGGCTAAAATCTGGAGCCCAGAGGCCCACCCTGGCCAGCTCTGTGGCTGAAGCCCCAAGCCCCCCCTTACTGAAGCCCCAAGACCCAGCCCCGCAGGGCTAAAGCCCGACCCCTCATGCCTGCAGCCAGGAGCCCCAAGCCCCCAGCTCTTGCATCGTAGAATATCAGGGTTGGAAGGGACCTCAGGAGGTCATCTACTCCAACCCGCTGCTCAAAGCAGGACCAATCCCCAATTAAATCATCCCAGCCAGGGCTTTGTCAAGCCTGACCTTAAAAACCTCTAAGGAAGGAGATTCCACCACCTCCCTAGGTAACGCATTCCAGGGCTTCACCACCCTCCTAGTGAAAAAGTTTTTCCTAACATCCAACCTAAACCTCCCCCCTCCTCCCCCTCAACTTGAGACCATTACTCCTCGTTCTGTCATCTGCTACCACTGAGAACAGTCTAGATCCATCCTCTTTGGAACCCCCTTTCAGGTAGTTGAAAGCAGCTATCAAATCCCCCCTCATTCTTCTCTTCTACAGACTAAATAATCCTAGCTCCCTCAGCCTCTCCTCATAAGTCACGTGTTCCAGTCCCCTAATCATTTTTGATGCCCTCCGCTGGATGCCTTCCAATTTTTCCTCATCCTCCTTGTAGTGTGGGGCCCAAAACTGGACAGTACTCCAGATGAAGCCTCACCAATGTCGAATAGAGGGGAACGATCACGTCCCTCGATCTGCTGGCAATACCCCTACTTATATTGCCCAAAATGCCATTAGCCTTCTTGGCAACAAGGGCACACTGTTGACTCATAACCAGCTTCTCATCCACTGGAACCTCTAGGTCCTTTTCTGCAGAACTGTTGCTGAGCCATTCGGTCCCTAGTCTGTAGCACTGCATGGGATTCTTCCATCCTGAGTGCAGGACTCTGCACTTGTCTTTGTTGAACCTCATCAGATTTCTTCTGGCCCAATCCTCTAATTTGTCTAGGTCCCTCTGTATCCTATCCCTACCCTCCAGTGTATCTACTTCTCCACCCAGTTTAGTGTCATCTGCAAACTTGCTGAGGGTGCAATCCACGCCATCCTCCAGATCATTAATGAAGATATTGAACAAAACCAGCCCCAGGACCGATCTTTGGGGCACTCCGCTTGATACCAGCTGCCAACTAGACATGGAGCCATTGATTGCTACCCGTTGAGCCCAACGATCTAGCCAGCTTTCTATCCACTTTATAGTCCATTCATCCAGCCCATACTTCTTTAACTTGCTGGCAAGAATACTGCGGGAGACCGTACCAAAAGCTTTGCTAAAGCCAAGGAATAACACGTCCACTGTTTCCCCTCATCCACAGAGCCAGTTACCTCATCACAGAAGGCAATTAGATTAGTCAGGCATGACTTGCCCTTGGTGACTCCATGCTGACTGTTCCCGATCACTTTCCTCTGCTCTAAGTGCTTCAGAATTGATTCCTTGAGGACCTGCTTCATGATTTTTCCAGGGACTGAGGTGAGGCTGACTGGCCTGTAGTTCCCCGGATGCTCCTCCTTTCCTTTTTTAAAGATGGGCACTACATTAGCCTTTTTCCAGTCATCCGGGACATCCCCTGATCGTCATGAGTTTTCAAATATAATGAATGGCTAACGGCTCTGCAATCACATCTGCCAACTCCTTTAGCACCCTTGGATGCAGCGCATCTGGCCCCATGGACTTGTGCTCGTCCAGCTTTTCTAAATAATCCCGAACCACCTTCTTTCTCCATGGAGGGCTGGTCACGTCCTCCCCATGCTGTGCTGCCCAGTGCAGCAGTCTGGGAGCTGACTTTATTCATGAAGACAGAGGCAAAAAAAGCACTGAGTACATTAGCTTTTTCCACATCCTCTGTCACTAGGTTGCCTCCCTCATTCAGTAAAGGGGCCCACACTTTCCTTAACTTTCTTCTTGTTGCTAACATACCTGAAGAAACCCTTCTCGTTATTCTTAACATCTCTTGCTAGCTGCAACTCCAAGTGTGATTTGGCCTTCCTGATTTCACTCCTGCATGCCTGAGAAATATTTTTATACTCCTCCCTGGTCATCTGTCCAATCTTCCACTTCCTGTAAGCTTCTTTTTTTGTGTTCAATATCAGCAAGGATTTCACTGTTAAGCCAAGCTGGTCGCCTGCCATATTTACTATTCTTTCTACACATCAGGATGGTTTGTCCCTGTAACCTCAATAAGGATTCCTTAAAATACAGCCAGCTCTCCTGGACTCCTTTCCCCAGCATGTTATTCTCCCAGGGGATCCTGCCCACCAGTTCCCCAAGGGAGTCAAAGTCTGCTTTTCTGAAGTCCAGGGTCCTTATTCTGCTGCTCTCCTTTCTTCCCTGTGTCAGGATCTTAAACTCGACCATCTCATGGTCACTGTCTCCCAGGTTCCCATCCACTTTTGCTTCCCCTACTAATTCTTCCTGGTTTGTGAGCAGCAGGTCAAGAAGAGCTCTGCCCCTAGTTGGTTCCTCCAGCACTTGCACCAGGAAATTGTCCCCTACACTTTCCAAAAACTTCTTGAATTGTCTATGCACCACTGTATTGCTCTCCCAGCAGATATCAGGATGATTGAACTCTCTCATGAGAACCAAGGCCTGTGATCTAGTAACTTCCATTAGTTGCCGGAAGAAAACCTTGTCCACCTCATCCCCCTGGTCTGGAGGTCTATAGCAGATTCCCACCACATCATCATCCTTGTTGCTCATACTACTAAACTTAATCCAGAGACTCTCAGGTTTTTCTGCAGTTTCATACTGGAGCTCTGAGCAGTCATACTGCCCTTTGAGATACAATGCAACTCCCCCACCTTTTCTGCCCTACCTGTCCTTCCTGAACAGTTTATATCCATCCATGACAGTACTCCAGTCATGTGAGTTATCCCACCAAGTCTCTGTTATTCCAATCACATCATAATTCCTTGACTGTGCCAGGACTTCCAGTTCTCCCTGTTTGTTTCCCAAACTTCTTGCATTTGTGTATAGGCACTTGAGAACTCGCTGATCATCCGGCTTTCTCAGTATGAGGCAGGAGTCCTCCCCTCTTGCGCTCACCTGCTCGTGTTTCCTCCCGGTATCCCACTTCCCCAGTTACCTCAGGGCTTTGGTCTCCTTCCCCCAGTGAACCTAGTTTAAAGCCCTCCTCACTAGATTAGCCAACCTGCTTGCGAAGATGCTCTTCCCTCTCTTTGTTAGATGGAGCCCATCTCTGCCTAGCACTCCTCCTTCTTCAAACACCATCCCATGGTCAAAGAACCCAAAGCCTTCTCTCCGACACCACCTGCGTAGTCATTCGTTGATTTCCACGATTCGACGGTCTCTACTCAGGCCTTTTCCTTCCAAAGGGAGGATGGATGAGACCACCACTTGCGCCTCAAACTCCTTTATCCTTCTTCCCAGAGCCATGTAGTCTGCAGTGATCTGCTCAAGGTCATTCTCGGCAGTATCATTGGTGCTCACATGGAGAAGTGGGAAGGGGTAGCGATCTGAGGGCTTGATGAGTCTCGGCAGTTTCTCTGTCACATCGTGAATCCTAGCTCCTGGCAAGCAGCAGACATCTCGGTTTTCCCAGTCAGTGCGGCAGATAGATGACTCAGTCCCCCTGAGGAGGGAGTCCCCGACCACCACCACCTGCCTCTTTCTCTTGGGAGCGGTGGTCGTGAAACTCCCTTCCCTAAGACAGTGCATCTCATGCCTTCCAATTGGCGGAATCTCCTTCTGCTCCCTTCCCTCAGATGCATCATCTAGTCCCCTCTCAGCATTAGTACCTATGGAGAGAACATGAAAACGGTTGCTTACCTGTATCTTCATTGCTGGTATATCGATGCTCCCCTTTCTTCTTCCGGAAGTCACATGCTGCCAAATTTCTTCACTGTCCTTCTGTCCCTGCTCTGAATCTTCAGAATGTTGTGCCTGTAGAAGCATATCCTGACGTCTGTCTAGGAAATCTTCATCTGAAGCCAGGAGCCCCCCTCCCCAGGCCCTGGAGTTTTTAATATCACTGGGAGGGGAGGGGGGTTCAGAAAGAAAAGATTGAGACTAGACTAGACTGGATTAGATGATCATCATCCCTTCTGGCCTTAAAAATCTAAAGACTCAGCTAATAGTTTTGCTGGCAAAAAAGTGAAAGATGTCTACACTGAAACAGGATCTTCTGTCCTCTTAGATTCTGTTTTGAAGTCAGCTAATTTTCAGAAAGCAGATGGCTTCATGTAAGCAATAAAGTTAACATTGCCCTAATTTATGAATGTCAATTTTAGGAATATTCCTAAACCACCATTTTGTATCTCTCATCAGAAGTGTTTACAATGAGGCAGATCAAGACATCGGATTCACAACTTACACATTAACATTCTTACAGATCCTCAACTCTCGTGGCAGATCATGCACATATGTATCACCAATCCACACAGCTAACAAGACAGCTAGAAAGAAACCACAAATTTGGTTTTAGAAAGCTAATGCTTTCAGATAACCATAGCGATTAAATTATAATGAATAATTATAATTTAAAGAATACATGGTAGCCTCTTAAATCTCATTGATTTAGCTCTATGCAAGGTCAATGTCTGGCACACATGGCATGTTCTAAAATAAACCTTTTTCTTTATAAAGGGTGTTTTGGATCCTCATGTTTTTGAAAAAACTTCAGTATTAAGGATGAAAAGCAGTCAGATGGTAATTTTATTCTAATAAACCTCAAACTCCATTTTTAAAGGGGAACAGATTTCAGAGTAGCAGCCATGTTAGTCTATATTCGCAAAAAGAAAAGGAGTACTTGTGGCACCTTAGAGACTAACAAATTTATTAGAGCATAAGCTTTCGTGAGCTACAGCTCACTTCATCGGATGCATTTGGTGGAAAACTAATAAAGGGGAAAACGCTCTTAAATGCTGGAGTGATTGGCTGATGTTCATGTGCTTTTATTTCATTTATTTATAAATAACAGAGAGCATCTCTCTCCACCACCTGCAAGCTTTGAACTTTCCCAAAATCTCAAAGTAGTTCAATGACTTGCTTATATAGTTATAGAATTACATTCATAAGAGCTATGAAGCTTTTTCCTGAAACACATGACTTATCTATTAGGTAATATTTGCGCTGGCTTGGTAGCCTTCTGGATAACTATCATGTGATACACCTGGGAGTGCTGGAGAGGCAGCTCCTTTGAGTATGTCTAGACTGCAATTAGACACACATTGCTGGCCCACACCAGCTAACATGGGCTTATGGAGCTTGGGCTAATGGGATGTTTAATTGCGGTGTAGATGTTTGGACATGGACTACAGCCCTATCTCTGGGACCCTCTCACATTCCAAGGTCTTAGAGCTCAGGCTCCAGCCCAAGCCTGAACATCTACAACACAATTCAACAGCCCCTTAGCCTGGAGCCCTGAAAGCCCAACTTGGCTGGCATGGGCCAGCTGCGGGTTTTGAATTGCAGTGTAGACATACCGTTTGAGGAGGAGAAGTGCCTTGTGTCATTCTGACATAGCCCCTTCAGCTGATGGTGAAGCACCATTTATAGGCTCTTAAAGGAAGCCCACGCAGTCAATACACACAAACCCAGCTAAAGGAAGGCTACAGTGACAGATAAGGGTAAACAAGAAAATTTGGAGGATGGTCTGGTTTGAAATTCCCTAGAAAAATAAAATCAGCAAGAATAAAGGTGTTTAGAAACTGGAAACACTTTGAATTATCATGCATCTTTAGATAAACTATGCCAATCACAGTGCTCCAGACACCCACTCTCCCCTCATTTAAATCACTCTCCTGAAGGCCCCCGGACAAACTTACGAGTTTGTCAATTTACTATTCCAAATCCTCTTCTGTGTCCAGTCTTATCTTTCAGACTAAGTTCATGGAGCGGGGACCACTTATGTGTATTTTATACTGCACTAGGCACACCCGCAGCACTTAACAGTAAAATGATGGTAATAAAAAACTATGTATGCATTCTTGCTAAGTTTTAAAAAGCATAAGCTTTAACAGGAGTCCTAGAACACCTCGTCACTTCCTACCTCCTCCTTCATGCAAGCTGGCCCAAATTCATAAGATTTGCAATCTCAAAACTACAGTATCTTCACTTGTGCTATATGCCATCTGTGAACACCGGGAAAGTGAGAATCAATTTGGACTCCTGCCTAACACCTGAAATAAAGAGTCTAAGGAAATTCTGACTCAAGAGTCTAAATTCACTAAGCATAAATATGCTGTCTATAGCTTCAGGAGGAAAGAGTATAGATGCAGATGATTATATACACAAGGTCCTCTCCAAAATTGGCCTTTTTGGATGTTCAAAATTCTGCTTAGAGAGGCCATTTACAACACACGGAAGCCAAGATAATCGCTGTAGCCTCTCTCATCAGTTAGTTGTAGCATGAATAAGTATCCTTTATCTGAGTCAGCCTCTTTAAATTTGTCATTCAAATTGCACACAAACCACATAAACCTATGGTATTTAACTGCACTTGGGGAAAAAACTATCCAACAAAGCTACACAGCCTCTTGTAGTTAATGCCCAGCAGATAGACATTTTAACCTAGTTTTCTGAATCCCTTCTCACTGTCTGCCTGCCAGTTCAGTAGACAATGTTGTGTGGCCTTGTATTAGAAGCACACAGTAAGTTTGTGGCCAATCAAATTACATCACATCAGAAATTTATATGGGAAAATATTCCAAATTAAATGCATTTACTATAGCTGGTTTCTTTCAGTCTTTGCGGATTTCTTCATAACTATCTATGATGGGAAAAAATAACTCAATATAAGAAGCTGCTTTGGTTAAAAACTCTATCAAAGTTAGCACAACACCGTGACAAAGATAAATGGGCCGCATACTGTTATAGTAACTGAATGAGGTTATACTGCCTCCAAATTAAACCACAATTTAAAGAACTTTACTCAGCAGCAACTTTAAAAAAAATATACACCACCCTACTTCAGCAAGTCTCAAACTGTGGTCCAGAGAGCCTGCAATCACCTGGTGCTGTCTCATGGCTCCTTCTCCTTTCCATCTGCTTCTATGGGCAGCCTGAGTGGGAATAAGGGGTCAGATTAGGAATCTCGCTACCTAAGAGAAGGCAGAGGAACAGGGCTGCACGCTAATGGCATGTCTACACTTACCGATAGATCAGTACTGCTGCAATCGATGCTGCAGAGTGTCGATCGAGTGGGTCTGGTGAACTACACCGCCCCAAGAAGCATAAGGGAAGTCAACAGGAGACACTCTCCTGTTGACACAGCATAGTGTAGCCACCGTGGCAAATGGATCTAACTACGTCAACTTCAGTTACGTTATTCACCCAACTGAAGTTGCATAACTTAGATCAATTTACCGCAGTAGTGTAGACCAGCCCTTAGACTAAGCATATACAGAGAGAAAGGAGAAGAAAGCAGCGGAGAAACACATGCAAAAGAGCAAGGGGACAGAGGAAAGAAAATGAACAGGAGGTAATTTTTCCTAAAAGGAAAAAGCTTATATCGAAGAAAGTTAAAGCTACCTAAATACTGTACTTGCCTAATTTGACTTTTTCCACATAAACTACTGCTGTAGTTCCCACAAATATGTTTCATGATTGTCATTAGGATCAGGTCTGAGAGGGCAAAGGTCTGCAAGACAATCTCTCCAAGATCTGGCCACATGATGAAAAAGTTTCATACAGATTGGTCATTATTGCATGTGGCTATTTCAGACCAATCAACAATAGGTAATCAGGAACAGGTAATCTGGTCTGTGGGGACTCAAGAAAGTAATAATAATATTTAGCACTAACATAGTATTTTAGCTGTGTTTAAAGCATCGTACAAACATTAACTCATTTACCCTAAACACCCGTGAATTAGTCAAGTATTATTAGGCACTATGTATTATTTATTAATAACACCATTAAGAAGTCAGAGTAGATTCCTGTATTTCTTTCACTCACATTTTATTCCTCCCCCTCTTCTTTCTTCTGAATACTGAGCACATTCCTCTTCTATCTATCTGTTTTCCCTTCTATTGTTTCTGGGTTTCTTTGTTCCCACCACAACCAATTACAATTAGCACAAGGTCACTTTAGCTCCACAGAGATTTTTGGGCACTTGAGAGAATGTGTCCCTCAGCTAAGTTACACAAACTCTTCTTTTATTTCTAGTGTATATTATTGTGCAAGCTAGATGATAACAGTCACTCATTTTGAGACCTTGGAGAACTGAAATATCAAAATTAAATAATACATATGGCCTTATAAAACCCTCAAAGAGAAAAACCTATCAACGGTGTGCACTTTTATCTAACCAGAGCATACACACGCCCCTCTATGTGTCTCCCCTTGGGAAGGACAGATATTCAAAAGAAAATAAAGCAGCAGAGCCAAAAGTCAATGATGCAGTGACCCCAAATGATGATACAGATACATCACAGCAAGACGTATTACGTTTAACACATCTATGGAGTGCTTCATTTAGTTCTTCAATGAGTGCAATGTGTGTAATAAAATCTCTCTATATGAATTTTTGGAAGTCGGAGAAAGGATAGATAAAATGGCTTACACCCAACCACCAATGTCAGCAAACAGCATTAATTTAATCCACATAAATTGCAGATATGTGATATGAAGAAATCATTCACACACACACACACACACACACACACACACACACACACACTATACTGCCAGTTTAAATGAACACATTAGCTCCTTCTCTGCTGATTTAGGATACAACTCCTGATCAGGTTTCAGAGTGGTAGCCATGTTAGTCTATATCAGCAAAAAGAACGAGGAGTCCTTGTGGCACCTTAGAGACTAACAAATTTATTTGAGCATAAGCTTTCGTGGGCTAAATTACCTGGTCAATTACTGTAAAACTTCCCAGTGCTACATTTTCCAAAAATAAATGCTGAGCAAACATGGCTCTTTCCTCTTAGGACAGCACTTTCAAGGAGGTTTCTAAACTGTTAAATCTGGTCCATTCATCATTAAGGATGCTGCTTCTTTTTGACAGAAAACAGTACTCCGAGAAAGATAATGATTTATTTGCTCATCTTACCAAAAAATGTACTAACAGGAAAAGCAGGACAAACTTGTCTGTTTAACTGTAAGAACCTGAGAGAAGCAAATTTTCACAAGTGAAATGCACACATCTATCTACTAAGCTTGGAGCCTCTGCATAAGATGGGAATGCAAAAACAGAACAATATTTCACCTAATTTCTGGTCTTCCCCCCTTAACAACTATTGAGACCTTTAAATGATTATCTCTTACCTCAACCTATCCACAGCCCCAAACAACTCATTTACCTGTCCAGAGAGGTGGAAAACTGCCCTTGATCTGTCCATCAAGCAAGAATAATTTAGCACTAAATGGGATTTTTAAAAATTCTGTGGATTATTTAAATCTTTTATCTAAACCCACTAGGAATTTCTAGATAAGTCTGATTTCCTTTTAAAGCTCAGAATCAAAGAAGCTACAAAATAATGGAATTCCTTTAATTCACAATTGTGAAGGGTTCAGTTGGAGGGCAGAGAACCAGACAAATTCCCCTAATGTCTTTGGAAACCTGCTGCTCTTGAGCCAGCCAGAACAGCAGTCAGAAGGCTAAACGGAGCTGAGGGTGGTATGCATCCAGCACTCTGTGCTGTTAAAGTCATCAGTGAAGACTGAGCAGCAGCACTATGGGATGGTAGTGCAAAAACCAACTGAGCTATGCAAACCAGCACTCACTGCCAAACTAGCATTTGTACCAGCAGACACTGGTCAGCCCTACTCAGGGTAAGTGCAATCCATATGATGGCACAATCACTTGTGCACCGCTGGTAGCAATTTTCCATACTTCAGACATGCTGGGAGTCCACACAATGGTTGGGATGTCAAAATTCTCTAGGAATCTAAGCCAGCTGTGGGTAAGGGGCTCTGTTCACCTAAACTATTGTATATAAATATCTCTGAACTTTCCTCCCCTTTACAATTCATCTACGTATAACCAAGCAATCAATTCTCCATTTTGCACTTGCATAATCTTTCCAGAAAAGATAAATATATTACACTACTAAATGTAGCAGATTAATATGCTGCATGAAGGCCTTTGAGTGCTTTGGATTTTGAAAAAAAAAAAAAAAACAAAGAAAAAGCTGAATCCACAGAAGAGACTTTAGAAATTCTAGTGAGTGAACATGCCTGGCAATTCCTTCAAGTGCCTGATTAGCGTTTTGCTAAATCAAGCTTCAATAGTTAATGCCAACTTGGGGATGGTTTTTTTTCTCCACTTTATTGAATGTTTTAAGCAGCTGCCTTTAACATTTACTTCTGTTCAGTCTCAAAGCAAAGGAAACAATTGGTTTTCCCCACAGAAAACTGTAAAAATGTTTAGCCCTACAGTATGAAATCAGTAGTATGTCAAATTGCTGTCCCTATGAGTGCCCAAGCTCCTGTCCCAGAGTGCCACAATGAACAACAACTTCTCTTGAGAATGATCACAGTGTGAGTTATTTTCACACTGTGAAGAAAGAGTAAAAAGGTAAATTTAGAAACAAAGCAGGAGTTACCCTAGAAGGGATTCCGTGTCCCTCCACAAAATCCTCAGAGAGTCACACTCACAGCACCCCTGAAGTGCAGAAAAATTATTGCATTTCTTGCTGGTTCTCTTCCAGTTTCTACCATCAATCAGATGCCACTGTAGACCGTAAGATCTAATACTTGCTGACATGATTTCTGAGGAGTGTTTTCAGAGCAAAGAGAACATTGCCAGGAGTAACTGTTGTCTCCTTTTAGCCCCTTCTCATACATAAGAAGAAGGGGTGAAGGATGAACCTGGACTCTGCTGGGTGAACTATAGTCCATGGATCTGATAATGGCATATGACAGAGTCTGGATAGGGAGAAGCACACAGCACTCCTTTAAAAACATTGTTAGATAGCATCATAGGAACCACCAGCTCTCCTGATCGTGCCTTGTAGAAGAAGGTAGTTAAATGCAGTGGATAACCAAGTCAATTCTTACTACAACCAGCCATTACCAGGACTTAAAATAAACATGCAGTAGGCTGAAGTATTTAATATATCGATGACAGGATCAACACAGTGCTTCATATTGGCAAATATTCCACAAGGCTTACTACAGGACCAATGTTTTCTCAGTAACTAATGCAAATCATCCACTAAGTTTATGTCTCCATCCCTTTTTCTTGGAGCTCTGCCACAGCCTTCTCAATTTAAATTTTCTTTTTTAAATATTTAAGTTCTGTTACTGTCACCTTCATAGCTGATTCAGACACTTCAGCTCTCTCTACCAAATGGCCTGGCATCACAGCCTCTCTGCAGTGTACACCCTCAGCAAGCAGGTCCTGAGCATCTCAAAATTCAAAGAGTTTTGTCAGAAACACATTTGGTATAATTTGCTAGCTCCTTCTGGTTTCTATGGACCATTCACCAGCTTCCACAGCTTCTTGGAAGTAATATCACACTAATTACTTTCTCTTATGACAAATATAAATACTTTAATATTTTCTATGCCAATATCTATTTTTGAGCTACGGATTCTCACTTGAAAAGTTCTGAATATCTTGCAAGCTCTTGATTTCTTGCCAGTTTTCTTATGCTCTGACACCACATTTCTGCACATACCTCAGAGTTATCTCTAGTTTGCAGAGTGCCCTTCCATGTTCTGCTATGACATTGTTTCCTCTGGGTTTCCAACACATTTCAAATAACTTCTCAATCTATGTAATTTTTTATACATTTTTTGTTTTTAACATTTTAATTAAAAAAAAAATCTTACATTTTGCAATCAGTCCCTGGAAGATGTTTTCTCTAGTTCTGAAGATGTTTTTCTTTTGCCTAGAAGGCTGGAGGGTTTGTTGGAAAATGTTTTGAAGAGCTATTTTATTTAATGCAGCTACAATATTAATTTATATGAAGGTAATAAGAAGAAACTGACTTGTGGTGGATGAATGACAGGAACTCCCCAGTTCCAAATAGTTTCAACTAATTGTAGGACTAAGGATCAGTTTTAGTTTTAATGTCTAGGCCAGCATATTTAGTGGTAGCTGTTGAAACTCTTCCCATATACGCAGTAGCAATTTCTTCCACACTTAAAAAAACTGCTCTGAAAAAGTAAGCAGAAATCATTACATAGGTGCTGAAGCATTTATTTCCATTTGAACTGGAATTTTAAGTGTCGACTGTTGCATTGCGTTTAACTACTCTGAACAACTACAAGTAAATCTCACACGGGAGAGGGGGATGAAAATAAAAATCTCAGACAGTTCTAAGACAACCTGCATTTTTTAAGTGACTATATAAAGAAAAGTTATACTTCATGTGAATCCCTAAAAGCTATTTTATCTTTGTCAAGGTTCCTTCCCCACTCTGAACTTTAGGGTACAGATGTGGGGACCTGCATGAAAAACCCCCTAAGCTTATTTTTACCAGCTTAGGTTAAAACTTCCCCAAGGTACAAACTATTTTACCTTTTGCCCTTGGACTTTATTGCTGCCACCACCAGGTATCTAACAAATATATAACAGGGAAAGAGCCAGCTTGAAAACGTCTTTCCCCCAAAAATCCTCCCCAAACCCTACAGCCCCTTTCCTGGGGAAGGCTTGATAAAAATCCTCACCAATTTGCATAGGTGAACACAGACCCAAACCTTTGGATCTTAAGAACAATGAAAAAGCAATCAGGTTCTTAAAAGAAGAATTTTAATTGAAGAAAAAAAGTAAAAGAATCACCTCTGTAAAATCAGGATGGTAAATACCTTACAGGGTAATCAGATTCAAAACATAGAGAATCCCTCTAGACAAAACCTTAAGTTACAAAAAGACACAAAAACGGGAATACACATTCCATTCAGCACAGCTTATTTTATCAGCCATTTAAACAAAACAGATTTCAGAGTAGCAGCCGTGTTAGTCTGTATTCACAAAAAGAAAAGGAGGACTTGTGGCACCTTAGAGACTAAGGAATTTATTTGAGCATAAGCTTGCGTGAGCTACGGCTCACTTCATCGGATGCATTCAGTGGAAAATACAGTGGGGAGGTTTATATACATAGAGAACGTGAAACAATGGGTGTTACCATACACACTGTAACCAGAAAGAAAAGGAGTACGTGTGGCACTTTAAAGACTAAAATTTATTTGAGCATAAGCTTTCGTGGGCTACACACTTCATCGGATGAGTCTCTAAGGTGCCACAAGTACTCCTTTTCTTTTTGCGAATACAGACTAACACGGCTGCTACTCTGAAACTGTAACCAGAGTGATCACTTAAGGTGAGCTATTACCAGCAGGACAGCGGGGGGAGGGGAGGGGACCTTTTGTAGTGATAATCAAGGTGGGCCATTTCCAGCATTTGTTGAAGAATAGCCACTCTCAGGTCTGTAATCGAGTGACCGGAGAGATTGAAGTGTTCTCCAACTGGTTTTTGAATGTTATAATTCTTGACGTCTGATTTGTGTCCATTTATTCTTTTACGTAGAGACTGTCCAGTTTGACCAATGTACATGGCAGAGGGGCATTGCTGGCACATGATGGAGAACACTTCAGTCTCTCTAGTCACTCGATTACAGACCTAAAAGTGGCAATACTTCAACAAAAAAACTTCAATAACAGACTCTGGTTACAGTGTGTATGGTAACACCCATTGTTTCATGTTCTCAATGTATATAAATCTCCCCACTGTATTTTCCATTGAATGCATCTGATGAAGTGAGCTGTAGCTCACGAAAGCTTATGCTCAAATAAATTTGTTAGTCTCTAAGGTGCCACAAGTACTCCTTTCCTTTTTGCGAATACAGACTAACATGGCTGCTACTCTGAAGCCTGACAATGATTCAGCTCAGCATTTTACATTGGCTGACTGATTATAATGGCCTACAGTGAAACACAAAAGTCAGGCAAGAAAGTTACCTGTACTTCATTAACCAAAAAGGGAAAAAGGCACCATGATCTGAAAGATTAATGGCTACCAGGGAAAATTCTATCAAGTACAGAAGTTTACCAAATTCATTTTTAGTCTAAGTATATTTGGAGAACAGATAAATAGCAGCATTTTTATTAACCAGATTTAAGACAGAAACAACTCTATTAATTTTAAACCTCACATTATCTGTTACAGTAAGAGATAACTAGATATTTTGTTGAATTGTGGAGTGTCAACTGGGCATATTTTGAGAGAGAGACAGAGAGAGAAATAATAATAGTACAGCTGTTTCTCCAAATGATCTAATAAATAAGCTTGAAGAACCCTGGAATATTTTATACATTGTAGACACACATAGGCACAGGAATACTCTGACCTGCCTTCTGAAAAGGATCATCCTTACTGTGAAATCAGACTGCTATTAAAGAATAAAAGTCATGAGCCAACATAAGTTAATCACCACAATGAAACTTTGTCCCAGGAAAGATCAAAGTAACCAATACCTCTGTAAGGTGCTTGACCTGATTATTTCCAAAAACTTTCATCAGATGAAACATACAAGATATTTAATGGCTGCCTTTCATTGCACTGTTTTAGGGCCATTTGAAGATCTGTTGATAATTTCCTCTCTATGCAATTATCAAAAGTGTGTTTTAGAGGAACTGCAAGAGGAAATTTGCATTTTTTTCAGAAAATGCCAAATTTATAACATTACTTAACGCTTACTTTTCAATCCTTAGGATATGGGAACAAACAAGTTTATTCAGACTAATAGGCACTCCTTGTTCAGTGCATTCAATTTCAATTAGGGTTCACTCCAAGACATTAAACCCATTGCATTGTTTCTGCAGAATTTAATAACATTCTTGATTATAAAGGTTAACAACAGGTGCAACTTAAATGAAAAAGTCATTAGCTTGTGCTTTAGACCGGTGGATTTCTGAATGCCACCAGGGATACCAAGGGAAATTGTGGGCTGCCCATACTTTATCACCCATCTAAAAACTGTATTTTTAATTTCCTGTAAAAGCTTTTTACGTAGTCTTGGCTACAACACAAAATTATCTTTAGGAACAGATATCAGCCTACAGCCGAAAACTTTCCCTATAAAATACTGCCCCCTTGTGTCAGCCTATAGTTTACCATAGTTGGGGTGTGGAAAAATAATAAGTCATAGAAGTCTGTGTTTCTTTGAAATTCAAGCCTTTTCTACACAAATATAGACTCAGAGTTTAAGGTCAGAAGGGATCATCATGGTCTTCTGACCTCCTACACATTGCAGGCCCCAGAACCTCACCCATTCCTGAAATAGACCCTTAACCTCCAGCTGAGTTACTGAAGACCTCAAATCACAGTTTAAAGAAAGGTTTCAGAGTAGCAGCCATGTTAGTCTGTATTCGCAAAAAGAAAAGGAGTACTTGTGACACCTTACAGACTAACAAATTTATTAGAGCATAAGCTTTCGTGAGCTTGAGCTGTAGCTCTAAGGTGCCACAAGTACTCCTTTTCTTTTTAGTTTAAAGAAAGACTTCAAGTTACAGAGAATTCACCATTTACACTATTTTAAACCTGAAAGTGACCCGTGCCCTATGCTGCAAAGGAAGGCGAAAACCCCCCAGGGTGTCTGCCAATCTGACCCAGGGGAAAATTCCTTCCCGACCCCAAATGTGGCAATCAGTTAGTTAGAGCCTGAACATGAGAGCATATGACTGCATCTGAAAGTAAGGAAATGCCTAAAGATTTGTGACACCGTTCTGCGGGATTTTGATCCTTTTCACCCAAATGTTCTTGTGCATCTTCCATTTTTAATGAATGGCAGCACAGCATCGTTTTGTACAGAAAAATGTCCAACGTAAATGAGGGATAAATTCCAGTGTGCATGCTGACTGGTTAGATCTCATTTGAATGAGAAAGACCGATTAAACGTGCTTGTTTCAAAATCCCCATACACACAGTTGAAATCATTGAGTTCCTAGAGCTTTGAGACAATGTAACTTGGTATTTGAGGCAAACTTTCAAAACCACAATTCCCTCTGGATGGAGAGTAACAGAGATCATCTACTACATAAACAGATGAAGTCCAGTTAGAATGAGAAAAACAGGACTAAGGAGAAGTCTTTGGACTGCCTTTTTAGTTTTGGTTAAAAAAATAGATATCCATTTTAGATGTATTTAAGGGCGTTAGTAATTCTGGTATGTGGATTTAGGCTTTTCTACACACTTAGCATAGACAAGTGAAAAGCAGATTCTCATTCTATGTCTAACAGTGACAGGCACAAAAGAAGATAGATTTAGTGACATAAGAAGAGCAAAGGCAAACAGAATAAAGAACAAAAGCTGAATCGTTACAGTGTGTATGGTAACACCCACTGTTTCATGTTCTCTGTGTATATAAAATCTCCCCACTGTATTTTCCATTGCATGCATCTGGTGAAGTGAGCTGTAGCTCACAAAGGCTTATGCTCAAATAAATGTGTTAGTCTCTAAGGTGCCACAAGTCCTGCTTTTCTAAAAGCTTAATAGTTATTTTGCACATACAGTGGTTCCGTTGAAGATATTCCACAAGGAATAGACAGTATTGAGAAAAACAGGTACAGCAGGACACTGCTTCTTCCAATTGGGAGACAGCCCTTGTACGTGTCAGCTTCTAGGTGGAGAAACTACCACTGAATCAACTATAAAGACGGCTGCACATTCACCCTATCAGAAAGGCAGATGCTGGTATTGCTAATACAGAAAGACTGTTTTAAAAAAATATATTAAATAAAAATCACAGAGTAAGAGGAGGCACACAGCCAACAACAAAAACTTACAGAATTGGCTTGCAAAATATCCACAAACACTTTCAGCAGCATAATTTGCTATTGCTAGTGGCAAAGACATGTTTATTCGTGACTTCAGTGTCTCAATCTAGTTCCCTGTGTTCTTGCCTATGTAATGTACATTAAAGAGTTTCCTTTGTTCATTAGATCCTGGCCACTAATATATTTCAATCTGGTTTGTGTAAATCTTGTTTGTTTAAAAATCTTCTATCCACCACTTCATCAGCAAAAACACAGTAAGACTATAAACCCATCTTTATTTTTGAGAAATCTAAGCAGAAATTGTCCAGCTTACAATATTCATTAAACTGAAATAAGAAGGAAGCACAAACAACAAAAAATAACCATTAAACCATTAAAGCATTTCAGTTAAAATATGATTGCAATTACACAGTGAAAGATTCTTCCAATTACAACACAACTGAGCTGGATATATAGCTGCAAAACTGAACTCATCGCCAAGGAACGGAAGTGTTCAGAACACACAATAATTCATTTGCTGCCCTGAGAGAATTTTCCATTTGGCCTTTAAATTAATAGTTTCAGCCACAAAACATCTAAACTCACAAGGAAACTGCCATACTGGTACAGGCTACTTAGCGAACTACCCTGTGTCCATTAGCGCCATATGCTGAATGCTGCAGAGGAAAGTATTAAACCTGGGTAGTGTCCTAGCACCTTGTAGAATATTATGGAGGAGATTTTCTCCCTGACCCTAGCTGTGAGTGGTTTTTATGTTCTGAAGCATGAGGACGAATAGCTCCTGTAATCTTTGTCCGAGGCACTATAACTGTAGATGCTGTTCTTATTCTTTTACCATAAGAAAAAGAATGGTTCATCCAGATATTTTTAAGAAAACCTACTTTCGAAGGTGCTCATGTTCTTTCAGGAACAGCTCTGTTCTTCTGTTGTTCACTCCGGACCCACTTTTATATGACCTAAGAGTTTAAAAAAAAAAAAAAAGTGAAAAAACACTTTTGCCAGAAATACTTTTCACAAGGCAGCTTTTATTGATCTGCTTGTATCAGGACTATCGATTGATCACAGTTAACTCGCGCGATTAAATCAAAAAATTAATTTTTTTAATTGCCATTTAATCTCACTGTTAAACAATAGAATACCAATTGAAATTAATGAAATATTTTGAATGTTTTTCTACATTTTCAAATATATTGATTTAAATTACAAACACAGAATATAAAGTGTACAGTGCTCATTTTATATTTTTTTATTACAAATATTTGCACTGTAAAAATAAACAAAAGAAAGTATTTTTCAATTCACCTCATACAAGTATCGTAATGCAATCTCTTTGTCGTAAAAATGCAATTTACAAATGTAGATTTTTTGTTATATAACTGCACTCAAAAACAAAACAATGTAAAACTTTAGAGCCTACAAGTCCACTCAGTCCTACTTGTTGTTCAGCCAATCGCTAAGAAAAACAAGTTTGTTTACATTTACAGGAGATAATGCTGCCCACTTCTTAATTACAATATCACCAGAAAGCGAGAACAGGCTTTTGCATGGCACTTTTGTAGCCGGCACTGCAAGGTATTTACGTGCCAAATATGCTAAACATTCCTATGCTCCTTCGTGCTTCGGACACCATTCCAGAAGACATGATTCCATGCTGACGACACTCGTTAAAAAAATAATGCATTAATAACATTTGTGACTGAACTCCTTGGGGGAGAACTGTAGGTCTCCAGCTCTGTTTTACCTGCATTCTGCCATACATTTCATGTTATAGTAGTCTCAAATGATGACTTAGCACGTGTTCTTAAAACGAACAACTTTTTGCTGCCGATTTGACAAAACTCAAAGAAGGTACCAATCTGAGATTTCTAAAGATCGTTACAGCACTCAACCCAAGATTTAAGAATCTGAAGCGCCTTCCAAAATCTGAGAGGGACAAGGCGTGGCGCATGCTTTCAGGAGACTTAAAAGAGCAACACTCAGATGCGGAAACTACAAAACTCGAACCACCAGAAAAGAAAATCAACCTTCTGCTGGTGGCATTTGACTCAGATGATGAAAATGAACATGTGTCGGTCCGCTCTGCTTTGGATTGTGATTGAGCAGTACCTGTCATCAGCATGGATACATGTCCTCTGGAATGGTGGATGAAGTATGAAGGGACATGTGAATCTTTAGCACATCTGGCGTGTAAATATCTTGCGACGCTGGCTGCAGCAGTGCCATGCAAATGCCTGTTCTTTCAGGTGACATTGTGAACAAGAAGCAGGCAGCATTATCTTCTGCAAATGTAACCAAACTTGTTTGTCTGAGCGATTGGCTGAACAAGAAATAGGACTGAGTAGACTTGTAGGCTCTTAAGTTTTACATTGTTTTATTTTTGAATGCAGTTGTTTTTGGTACATAATTCTACATTTGTAAGTAACTTTCATGATAAAGAGACTGCACTACAGTATTTGTATTAGATGAATTGAAAAATACTTTTTCTTTTATTTTCACAGTGCAAATATTTGTAATCAAAATAAATATAAAATGAGCACTGTACACTTTGTATTCTGTGCTGTAATTGAAATAATTATATTTGAAAATGTAGAAAACATCCAAAAATATTTAAGTAAATGGTATTCTAGTATTGTTGCGCAATTAATCATCATTAATTTTTTTAATTGCATGACAGACCTAGCTTGTATGTTAAATTCAGTTATTTCTAAATCACCAAATGGAAAAGTCTCAGTCATTAAAATACCTTTTTTTAAACTGATAGACTAAACCATAGAAAATGGATTTAAGTGTTTTACCCTCCCTATATATATTATATATATATATATATATATATATATATATATATATATATATATATATATTATTTATTTATTATATATACACACACACACCCCACCTCTCTCTCTCTATACACATACACACACAATTTTCCAAATGCAAAATGTAACCCAACCCTAACTAGAGAGAGGCTATAATAAATCAGTACATACAGCTTTCTCCCAGTTTCACCTGGGCTCAAAATAACCTCTCTCAGAAAAGAGTTTGCTATTTTCCCATTCAGAAGCATGTTCTAATTTCTCTTTTCCTGAGGGAAACATTCTGAAATGTACACTGGATAGATAAAGGAAAGGCAGGTGCCCTCTGCTCGTGTTTCAGAGAGATTCACTAGGGAGTTGTAGAAGGAAAAGTAAACTTCCAATTCACATTCAGGCTTTATTATATTGCAAACACTTGAGGTTTGTTTTTTTAGAGATTCACTGAAACATTCTGGATCCCACCCTAAAATCAAGGATTTTTGCCACTAACTTCAATGGAAGTAGCACTAGGCCTGTATTTGAAGACAGTTCTGATTGTTTACTATTACAGTTTATTGCTACCAGGGAAGTTCACATGAAAACACAATCTTTGTTCCTAAAAGCAGTAAATGCTCCTGCTGCGATCCCCTCACATGAAGTTAAAATGGTTGTGAGGTCTGTGTTGTCACAAAGAAATCCAACTCAAGGTGAGGAATACAGAAAAGCAGAAGAGCGCCTACAAAACAGAAGAGCCTATATTTTCAAGCAAAGACCCCTAGAATTAAATCTAGGGAAGAGAGAGACACAAAAATAGGACAGTGAGGATAGGCAGAAGCATTTCTCAAAAGGTTTCTCAAAGATTAACTTTTGCCTCAAAGAGTCTTTCTGTGGTTTACATCCACAGCTGTTAAATATAATCTCAAACAAGCATGCTAAACAGCTCAATTCACAAATGCAATCTGCATCTTTTAAAAGCAAGTAATCATGATTACAAGCTGCTTGTATCAAAAGTGAATTTTGAGACAATCATATAGCCAGATCTGATTGAAACAACTCATTAATTCAACCTGAAACTTATGACAATTGCTCTAATCAGAATAATTTTTTTCTTCACTTTATATTGGAAGCTTTTGATCCTCCTTTAAATTATACTAATTCATTTGATTTAGGGAAGCACACATCCCACACTACTGGAAAGGAGAGCCAGGAGTATTTTTAGTGCTGGAACATTTGGCTAATAGATTTAGTTTCAATGTACAGCTTCATAATACGCCCGACAATGTACTTGAAATGAGCCATCTCTGAAAGAAGCACTTTAAAAAATCATGCAAAATGTCTCAGAAAACAAGGTAATGGTTCAAAGAAATATGCTTCTTCCAGTCAGGACAAGAGAAGTGTTCAAGTCTATTTGCTATTGTTTATACTCAGACTTACTCAATATCTTTCCGTACTGATCCCAAGAGATTTTCCCTTTCCCGTACTGCCATAAAGTTGGTTTTGGTTTTATGGAATTCATGCGTGTAATCCTATAATAAAAAAAGTATTTCAGCACCATTAGATCTCGACAATGGCAACACTCTGTCAACCAAGATCTGACTAACGGGTACTAAATAGACAGAGAACTAGCCAATAAAAAGGCTAGTAAAAATGGAAAATAGGCTTGAAAGTTTTATTACTTCTACGGCATTACAATACTTGCTTAATAATGATCTCAATGGTTACGGTTATACTGGAACTTTCAGTATAACCCCCTCCTCTTGTTTTCACATAAAATAAGAATGGTCAGACTGGTTCAGACCAATTGTCCATTTAGACCAGTGTCCTGTCTTCCAACAGTCGCCAATTCCACAATCTTCAGAGGGAATGAACAGAACAGAGCAATTATTTAGTGACTCATCCTGTCATCCAGTCCCAGCTGGTGGCAGTCAGAGGTTTAAGCACACACAGAGCATGGGGTTCTGCCCCTGACCTCCTTGGTGAGCAGACACTTATGAACCTATCATCCATGAACTTATCTTAATTCTTTCTGATCCCAATTGTACTTTTGGCCTTCACAACATTCCCTGGCAATGAGTTCTGCGGGTTGGCTGTGCACTGTGTGAAGTACTTCCTTAAATTTGCTTTAAATCTGCTGCTTATAAATTTCATTGCATGACCCC